>NC_136707.1:23197717-23349437 GCF_947650265.1 Symphodus melops | reverse complement strand
CGGCTCTGCTCACTTCCTGTCGGTACCTGTGCGTCCAATCAGACTTAAAGCTGATCATTTGCACTAACTGAAGCTGTTCTCCTTTCGTCTACATCCTTGCCTGTGTTGTACTTTTCCCCCTGATGTGCGTCGCTTTGGATAAAAGCGTCCGCTGAGTGACCTGTAGGAAGGATAAACGCCCTCACTGACCATGCTGTGTGGGTTAAATGCAAACAGCTGTGTGGATGACAAACGCCTTCACCAACCTCAAAAAGTTAAAAGGAAACAAGTAAATGTCCTGATTTAAGTGAATCGATGATGTGAGGCTGCTGAGACGGTGGCAGAACAGACTCAGCAGTCAGGATTGATTTATGATGCAGGAGGGGAGTGCATTTCACACGTTTGACTTAAAGGCTCACGAGCTGCTGCCGTATGAAGAGTCACACACACAAAACAAGTCAAACTACATCCACGACAAAGACGAGATGAACGTGCACATTCCACCTTTGGCTTGTTCGGATGGCTTCGGTTGGGGCTTTGGACAGCTGCACTTACTGCAGCACCGAATATGTTGCTGGTTTGTCCACCGGGAGGTACGGGTCTCTGCGGCTGAGCAGGAGATGCAGACTCCCCAAATATCCCACTGCTCTTCCCACCTGCACCACAGAGGGAAGAAACGTGTGTTAGGATTTCAACTTCATTTATAAAGGATGCAAAAATCACCATGAGAAAAATCCCCAGAGAAGACATTCAGGATGCGAGCTTCAAGACTCAAACAGGAGACGAGACTATTGGCTCCCACATAGTTCACACATCTGGAGGTGACTGAACACAGTGAGCGGTTTATGTTGGAGTCGTCACATTACAGTAACAGATTTCACACCCTGGACGTTGACACATCCTTTACATGCTGACCTGGAGGATTTGAGCGTCTGGGTGCAGTCTGGGTCTGGGCCTCTTCTGGGGGGGTGAAAACCTTAGAGGCCATCTTATTAGGTCTTCTTGATGCTCCAGCGTCTTCTTCATAGCCCCCAAACAGGTTACTGGATCCACCTCCGGGAGGCTGCAACACCCTGCAGGATACAAAGGAGTACCACTTTATCAAGATGGATGACCTGAGAGTGTGATCCGGCACAGGCTCACTATGGATCCTGAGTCACCTCGCAGAGCAGCCCGAGCCAAATAACAGGTTACGTGATTATACACCCGGTATGGCGCCATACATCTAAGATCTCTCCAGCATGGTGACCCTATGGCTCACATGAACCCTTTCATTTAAACGACCCAAGAAGGGACAGAAACTGAACGTCCTTCGACTCATGTTGCTGTTGTCAGCGAGTGAAACAGCTTTACTTTAAAAAGAATATCTTCCAAAAATGTCAAAGTGTCAGATACTGTAAAACTTTAAATAAAGGCACAGACTCTTTTTTTTCCACATATTTGTTTTTTTTTTTTTAAATAATTACAGGCTTCTCCTGAATAAAAGCTCTTTTCATTGACTGAAGTAAACTAAACATATAACATAATAAACATATTACATGATAACTGGAGAAGTGGTGGGAATTCATTAGTGTCATTTCTTTTCAATCCCTTTTGGACATGTAACTTAAAATATCTCATTATCCAAATCTCTGTTTTATTTATTTATTTTTAAAAATCTTCTTCTGAATTTCTCTTTTTTTTTTGTACATTCACTTTTTTTTCATTATGTTTCATGTTCAGAATAAATAACTAATCATATAAACAAGTGTGGGTTATTCATTCAAAGTTAACAGTATTAACGTGGTCATTAAAGAGGATTCACTGCTCTTACTTGGGATTAAATGTAGTTACATTTGAATATTCACCTTGAGCTGCAGGATGTTTTAATGAGCATCATTTAAAGCCTGAAAGAGCAGATCTATTTCACTGATCAACACAGATAATACTCATCACAGGATGTGATCCCTTATTACTGAGGGGAGAAATATTTCATGTTGATCTGTAGAATTTAAATACAAGAAAACACTGAGTCATCTCAGTGTACAGTCTGATGTGTAATAATCTCCCAGTTTGGGAGTCCTCATGTGGAACTGGGACAAGTGAGTAAATGCCCGAGCACATGTCCTGGATGTCAGGACCAGGACCAGGACCCTGGACCCAGGACCCTGGACCTCCTTCCTTAGACCGGGACGATCATGAAGAGGATCTCTCACTTCCGCAGACAACGCCTGGCGAGCTAGCTTCAGGCTAACTCTTCACTTTTAAAGTTAGCCAACACCAAGCTGGCTCCACTTTGACGACCAACAACAGAACTGTCTCTGAACGTGCTCGTTGTAAATGTTAACGTGACGTCGACATGTTTTAAACACACTAACGGAAATAAACTGCTGTCATTTAACGTTAACTCACATTATGATGCTACCTGTACAGCCCTTCATTTCAAATATAAACAAGCTTAAACACTTATATTCTGTTCACCTCGAGCTCGGTTTGGACCCAGTCTCCAACCCTTGGAACATGTTCGTCGAAGTCATGGTGTTTCTTTTTTTGTTGTTTTAAAGCTTCAAGTTTCTGCAGATAACTTCGTCCGCTTGCCAACTGGACGTTCAGCAACTATTCTCCCGTCTGCGCATGCGTGCCCACTGCCCCAGCGAGAAGTGCGGAGTGAGGAATTTGAGACCCGCCCCGCAGTGACGCGGAGGAATGTGATTGGTCCACTGCCAAACTGCTGAGAATTCGGGAGCGCTCGATTATTATTATTTTATTTACACCACAAACAAACAAACTAGATCATTATTATTATGATTATTAAAAATAATAATGTCTTTTGAAAGAGGGGCTTGTCGAGTGGCTTTCCTAACAGTGTAACACAAAAACACGTTATAAAAGTAGTCCAAGAAAATATAGCTAACCAGAAAACATACTTAAAATGTAAAAACAAAGCACAATAAGAAAGAGTACACATCAAAGAAGAGGAAAAAAAGCAACAAAATAAAATGATTAGGATGGTGTGTTGATAAATTGGCCAAGCAGGAAGTAAATAGTTTGTTTTCTGAAATAATTTAACTGGGTGACATTCTGACTTTTTTCTGGAAGTACGCAGTGGACAAAAAAATCCTCCTCCTATCATCCTCCTATCCTTATCATTATTTATTTCAGTTAAGTTAAACTCCGCCCCGCTGGTCTTTTATACGTCCTGTCTGGACGAGGGAAAATGTTGACGGAGTATTAAATAGAAACATAAAAAAAACTGAATACAGAAACTGTTCATCAATAATCTCATGGTGACATATTTTGTTTATCGTTAGCTGTAACGTTAAAGCCCACGCTTCTGGGTAAATTTCGGCCTACGCCTGACTGTAAATCAAGTGCTTCCCAAGAGTTTCACCAGTTGATTTGACAATCAAAATGTCAATCACTTGTGGGTGGAACTTATTTTTAACACCACAGAATAACTATAATATAATTTATTTGAAATGCCGCTTCATGATGAAGTAAATATCGGAAACAGTTAAAGACAGAATCGGGTTTAATATTAGGAGAATAATTATCAGGAAACTTTTACGGCATTGACAGGAAGAGAACATGGATTGGTCCTTCTCATTCGTCCTCTCACCGATCATTCGCGGAGCTTTCTGTCACTCAAATTTTAACCGTCGTCCTCGTGTACTTGTGACCAATCACATGATTTGTTTTCGAGTAGTAGTGGGCGTGTCTAAACGCGTGGGCGTGTCGAACGGCAAGGAACTGTCAACGGTAACAAGCTGGACTGCTGCCGTCAGCTAGCGATGCTAAACCGTGTTTCTGTTGGGAAAACCTCCGTCGGGACTCGAGTTCAGGTAATTCTTAAACTCTGTCCGTGTTTCTCTTCCTCTCAAGCTGAACGAGAGGCCGCATGTCGTGTTCTGTTTAGTTTTGTTCTGGTTTGTTTGTCCATCACAGCGTTAACGTTAGCTAGCCGACAGTAGCAGCTCCGCCTGCTCCCATGTTAAGGATGTAAACGAGTTTATACTTTAAATAAAACTTCAACATACGTAAGGACAGCTGTTTGTAGAGATAATTCAAACGATGACACATTTCACATTTAAAGTAACGTTGCACCTTTGATTAAACACGTGTGGTTGTGTTGTCGTCCTGTAACACTGCAGGGAAATAAAGTGTGCAGTGTAACATCATAGAGAGGGTTTTTAACATGCATCTGTGAGATTAAAAAAAAGTTTAAAGTTAGATTAAAAAGACAGGAGTGTTAGTCAGAGTGTGATAACATCCAGACGTGTTCCCTTCACAGTACAAAGTGTTTCTGAGTAGTTTGAAGTAAAGTAAATAAACCTTATTAGTGTTGTTCCATCAGATACATGAGGTGTGTGTTTTTATTTTAAATCAGCCTCACAGTGAGCTTTTAAACCAGCTGTGTGGGAATGCCTTACTACAGTCATGCAGGTTGTACACAATGAAACAACACCTGTCTGCACTGCAATCAACCTGCTCAGTGTCATTAAAAAAACAATCAGTGCACATAACATGATCTTCATGTTCCTGTGATGTTTCCTCATTTCAACACTTCTATAATGAACATGCACGGGGTGAATAAAGCCTGGTGGGGATGTTGAAGTGTGATTAATTGTTTTTTGTAAGAGTGGTCAGTGTTTAAAAAGAAAGAGGCTTTTCTCTTTATGAAATGAAACTCTTTCCAGAGGTGATTTCTGCAGGCGGTGGTGACGTAGTGACAAAGTCCACGCGCAGGCAGCTTTATAAAAGTGTGTGTGATGATTATCAACTCTTAATGATCCGGGAATCAATCAGAGCTAAATCCTCTGTAATTCATGCATTTATGTGTATTTTTCCTAAAGTGAAGGAGGTGTGGTGGGTTTCATGTCCCTGTCTGAGTTGTGGAGAGGATTGTTGGAGCTGCTTTGAGAACAGTTGATGTGCGCAGAGTTGAGCTGAGTCGAAGCGGAGCTCGGAGAGAGGAGAGCAGCGAGAGAGAGGAGGGATCCAACACCGCTTCTATTATGCTCACTTTGATCAGTGTTTGTGAATCTAACCGCTCGGACTCATGGTGAAAAGGAAGAAGACGTCGTCCGGCACAGAAGAGCACGAGCATGGGTGAATAAAGTGTTTGAAACGAGCACTTGATGAGGAGCTGATCCGCACCGAGGGGGCTCGTTGTCGTTTCTTTCAGGGCGCTAAACTGAAAAGCGCTCGCATTTCAATTTAGTTCAAATTCAACCCGAAAAATGAGATTGTGAGCGGAAAGGCAGGCAGTAAAACACCCCCGTTAGTTACCGAAGTGTGTTAGTTGTTGAATTTAATTAATTTGAAGGCGTTAAATGGAGATATTTGGTGTTGTTTTGTCGGGACTGGAGAGGGGATTTGAAACAAACAGCGGCGGCCATGTTGAGACAGACTCTACGTCGTCTTTAGAAGTTAATTTTGCACACTGCTTTGCTCCCTAATCAGACTATTTGTCCCCTGGATGTGTTTTTGACAGCATGACACCGGGCTCCAGGGAGGGGATCGGTGTCGAAGGGAGGAGGAATCCGTCCAGAAAGCCCGAAGGCTGCGACGAGGAGGAGAGCGGAGAGCAGGCGAGCGAGGAGCGCAGTACAAAGGGAGGAGTGGAGATCCTTAATCCATCAGCTCTCAGCCCCGGATCAGCCCCGGTCCCCCCCGCCGAACCGCCGAACCGAGCCGTCCTGGGCTCGACCCAGCATCCCCACACGTCCGCGGAGCAGCCCGCCCCTCACTGTCAGGACCAGCATCATTTTCTGCGATCCAGCGTCCGACCGCCGAGCAAACGGATCCGGAAGGATTCACTCAGTTCGGCCATCAATGGACACGGAGGGGCCAAATCCAAAGGTACCGCAGGTGACCGGCTCCTGGGGGAAAGTGTGCATGTCTGGGATTAAGAGGGGGGGGGGGGGGGGTCTGTGTCCTCAGTATAATAAGTGTGTCAGTGTGTTTGTGTATCAGTGATGGATCTCTGCCTGCTCAGAGTGAAACCATCCCGTGAACACTTTGAGAGGAGAGTTTCAATCATCCCTTTAATTTACAATGAATATGTCATCATGAGTTCAGAACACAATGTGTGTGTGTGTGTGTGTGTGTGTGTGTGTGAGAGAGAGAGGAAACAGGCGGAGTGGGGAAGTGTCTGCAGGCCAGAGAGCTTTTCTTTATGAAGTCGTTAAAACGGCATCATTGACTTCTTCCTCTGATCCAAACAGCTGAGGATTTAATTCACCTTTTATTTTTATTTAAGTCTTTAAAAAAAACAAAAAAAAAAACAGCTGAATTATCCAAATGTCACTAAAATAACCACGCAGTGTTTGTAGTGCGTTCATTTCTCACACGCCTCGGTGTGAGTCTGTGTACCGTCGTCACTTTGTGTTATTTTAAGTTGCTCTGTGATGACTGATATCAAAACGAAGGAAGCAAAAACGTTTTCAGTCTGGTGAAGAATTGAAACGCTGCGACAGGTCGGATCGATGTTGTTGTTGTTGTTGTTGTTGTTGTTGTTGTTGTTGTTGGGAAGAGAAGGAGACTGTGATGGTTTCCTCACATTTAGATCTCCAGAGTGGTTTGATAGGATGCTATATTAAGACATCACTGCGTTGGGTCCTGTGAGCAGTCGCACACATTTTCATTTGTAAATGAAACACCAATTCTGGCTGCTGTGTGTGTGTGTGTGTGTGTGTGTGTGTGTGTGACGGCCCGCTGGGGGGGCTCGGACACGAGAGCACACCGCCAGGTAGTTTTGGAGCGGGGTTCTGTGGATCTGATTGCCTTGCCTGCCTCCATGCCAGAGCTGAACCACAGAGGGGAGGGGGGGGGGGGGGGGGGGATGGGGGGGGCGGCGGCGGCTCTGCAGGTCGGGGACGTCTTTGTGTGAAACATTTCCAGAACCACACGGAACAGTTCTGTCTGTCTGTGTCACACAGGAGCAGAGAACGGCTCGTCCTCTCAGGGGACGCTGGGACAGTCGGGGCCCGTGGTCGGCTCCACAGGAGGAGTGTCCAAGACCTCGAAGGGTCAGGGGTCAGCGGAGAAGGAGGAACAATCCGGAAACCAGAAGAGGGCTCGTCGTCAGTGGGAGTCGTGGAGCGCCGAGGACAAAAACAGCTTCTTTGAGGGACTCTACGAGGTGAGGAGCGGATCAGGTTAAATCCACCTGAATGTTTCTGATCGGATTCTTTAATATCTTCCGTTGACTTCTTCACCTCGGCAGCACGGGAAGGACTTTGAGGCGATCCAGAACAACATCGCAATGAAGTACAAGAAACGAGGCAAACCGGCCAACATGGTGAAGAACAAGGAGCAGGTCCGACACTTCTACTACCGCACCTGGCACAAGATCTCCAAACACATCGACTTCACCAGCGGTGAGACCTCCTGCAGCCCCCACACAGTCTGAGCTCCACCTCCTTTTATTACCACCTGAGCTGAGTGTGTGTGTGTGTGTGTGTGTGTGTGTGTGTGTGTGTGTGTCTGACTCTCTCTCTCCCTCCTCAGTTTACTCCAGAGCGCTGAAGAAATCCTCACAAGAACTCTACGGCCTCATCTGCTACGCCGAGCTCCGCAAGAAGGTCGGAGGATGTAAGTGAACGCCGTCTCGTTTGTTTTTCTGCCGTGGGGGGGGCCGAGGGACGTGATTGGTCACGAGGGGGAACGGCGCTCCTGAGGGACGGCGCGCTCTGAACGTCTCTCTCTCTCTCTGCTTTTGTGTTTTGTCTCCGACAGTAATGGATGATAAGAACGTGGCGAAGCTCAACGAACTCATTCAGCAAGGGTAAGAGGAAGTTAGCCTTGAAAAGCTCGCACTCACACACACACACACACACACACACACACACACACACACACACACACACACACACCTGAGCACCTGAGCACCTGAGAGCTCAAACTTCTGACATGATGCATCACAGCAAATCAATAAAAGATAATCCAGTTAGTTGTTTTCATGATGTTCAAAGTGAGTTCCTGCACACTCATTTAAACACACTGATTTAAACACACACTCATTTAAACACACTCATTTAAACACACTCATTTAAACACACACTCATTTAAACACACACTCATTTAAACACACTCATTTAAACACACTCATTTAAACACACACTCATTTAAACACACTCATTTAAACACACACTCATTTAAACACACTCATTTAAACACACTCATTTAAACACACACTCATTTAAACACACACTCATTTAAACACACACTCATTTAAACACACTCATTTAAACACACACTCATTCCTCTCTGAGAGGAAGAAGTCTCAGCAGCATGTTTTTTTTCTACTTCCTGTGTGATTGGTCGCCCTGGCAGAAGGTTAACGGGTGTCTCTGTTGTCCGATCAGGGCCACCACCGTGCGCTCCAAGGGGAGGAACCTGCGGATCAAAGCGCCCATGTGCCGCGCGCTGAAGAAACTCTGCGACCCAGACGGTGAGCGCCGCGTCCCACACGAGACTAAACGCAACGTAAACAAACCCGCGGCTTTGATGGGAGCGCGGGGTTTGTGTGTGGGCGGGGTTTTTTGGATGTAACAATGCCAAGCATGTGGGCTCGTGGCGTTACCATGGTTACCGTGTGGTAGCAGAGCGAGGAGGAGGAGGAGGAGGATGAGTTGTTCCACTGGCTGCCATCTTACCGCTCGCTGAGTCCTGAGAAATGATTGAAGCAGAGACGGGATGAAAAGCTTCTTCTAATTTGAAGTCATGTTTGTTTCTCACCTTTTCTTGCTTTCTTTGCACGAAGCATCAAAGTTCCTGCACCTCCCTCTGAAGTGTGTGTGTGTGTGTGTGTGTGTGTGTGTGTGTGTGTGTGTGTGTGTGTGTGTGTGTGTGTGTGTGTGTGTGTGTGTGTGTCCGTGTGTGTGTGTGTCCCTGCAGGAGTGAGCGACGAGGAGGATCAGAAGCCGGTGCGTCTCCCCTTGAAGGTGGCTGTCGAGCTGCAGCCGCGCAGCAACCGCTCCTGGGCTCGAGTTCAGAGCCTGGCTCACAACCCGCGCCTCAGGTCAGAGCTGCCACACACACACACATACACACACACCACACACACACACACATCAGAGAGTCTGAGACCTCAGGCCTGTCGGGGCTGAAGACACATCAGACTTCAACATAAAGCCTGATTGTGTTAAATGTACAAAGTCGCCCATGACTGCTCTGTAGTTTTATGTCACACTGGTCATGTGACTGAGGCTGTGCTGAGCTCCTGTACAGAAGCCTGGAGAGGACACGCCACGTTTCATAAATGTCTTCACATCTCGTCTTCTTGGGATAGCAGCGTTTATTTCCCCCTGATAACATCTTAATAACTCGACGTCTTGAGGAAACGACGGAGCTGAAACATCCGATCAAAGATTCAGAGAATTCTCCTCCAGAAGTCCCACACACACACACACACACGCACGCACGCACGCACGCACGCACGCACGCACGCACGCACGCACGCACGCACGCACGCACGCACGCACGCACGCACACACGCACACACGCACACACACACACACACACACTCGTATGTTGAACATGAAATAAACGTGTGCTCTGTGTGATGCAGGATGGTGGTGGAGCTCCACAGGAAAGTGTCGAGTCTCATCGAGTACCTGAAGCAGAAGTGGGCGTACCACGACCAGCGGATCGTATCCTTTCAGGCCGCGCGCCGTGACAGGTCGTCCAGTGTGAATCTGAGCAGCGTGCTCGACATCTGGAACACTTTGATAATGTCTGATACCACCCAGTCTGTGTTATCTCAGTGACAGATGAAGAGCAGCGCTGTCCAAACATGCTCGTCATCATCGTCTGCATTGTTTAGTGATCCTGCAGAGGAGACTGATGGACGTGTTGACATGGTTTGATACTTACTGGTGTTGAAGGAGACGCTGTCGGCCTCTTCCTCTCGCTTCTTTTTGGCTCCTTGATTCGAAGGTTTCAGCTCAAGAGTCTGATGGAGAGAGAGGCCCTGGAGGGCGGCCCGTCCAGCGCGGCCTCTCCCAGTAGATCCCAGCAGGAGGAGCTCTTCCTGTTCCCCGCTGAGAGCAGCACTCTGACCACGCTGCCCGGCGTGGCCCGCGTGGTTCACTCCAAGGCGTCCTGCACTGTGCACTGGCTGGAGAGTGGCAAGAACCGACCGAATGCCAAGGAGCTGCCAGCTGCTCAGATCCTGGGCATTCGACCCGGAGCCAAAGCTGGACGAGGGGCCCCCGCTGCTCCTGCTGGAGCTGCAGGGACTGCATCAGGTGAAGCTCGGCGTCCGGAGCCTCTTCACTCCGAGCCCTCTCAAGACACTTCTCCCAAAGTGGAGGAGAAGCGAGCCCCGCCTGTCTCTCTCCCCGCTCCCTCTCAGCCCACGCCGGCTCCCGGTGACGAGGCCTGTGGGTTGGGGGCCCTTGAAGGGGGCCGGACATGTGCTGAGGTGGAGTCGAGTGGGAGCGTAGCTGCAACAAAGAGCGTGGAGAGCGTCTGTGGTGGTGCAGAGGGTTCATCAGATCAGTGCACGGAGGAGCAGAACAGCAGCACGTCGTCCCCAGACCAGACTCCTCCAGCCAAACCCCCCCCGGAGGAGGGGCTGTCGCAGAGCGCTGCGCCCCACGCCAAAGAGCGGGCCGTGGAGCAGATCAGAGAAGAGGGCTGGAGCGCCCGCGACGCCGAGAACGTCACGCTGGCTGAGCTCTACCTGATGCTGGGGAAACCTGGGAAGCTGCAGCTGGACTACGAGTGGCAGCCGGCGAACGCCGCGGAGGACGGGCAGACCTCGGCGCCGCCCAGACCACATCGGACAAACCCGGTTCTACGCTGCCTGCTCAAACTGGTCTCGACGGAGGTCAACCCCAAGCCTTTGGTAGGGCGCCGCTGTTTCTGCTCAGTGCTGTCTTTACTCCTTTGAATATCCTGCAACAACAAGATTCTTAAAATGCCTCAACAGGACCAAAGTCTTCAACGACTCTGATTGTCTCTCTCTGTCTCTGTCTCTCTCTCTGTCTCTGTCCAGGCTCCAGAGCTCTGCTCCACAGCCACGTCCCCCCTGAAGACCCCTCTGGACGAGCAGAACCAGGCCCTCACGCCTCCAGGGAAGGGTCCCGTCGCCGGGGTCCGCAGCCCCAACTGTGGGCGACAGCAGGCCTCTCTTCGAGGGGCTCGCGTACACCTGCCCAACGCTGCAGCATCAGGTACCTACCCCCCCCCCCCCGTCTGTGCTGCAGGATCAAACCGTACAGCGCTCACTAAAATCCCGTCTTTGTCGTTCCTCTGGATGCAGGCGGACGCTGCCTCCCTCGATCTCTGCTGGGCTCGACCACAGGAAGTGACTCTGAGGGCGGCGTGTTCGCCGTCCCCACCACGCTGCCCCCCAACAGCTCCCGCCACAGCCGAATGTTCTCCCCCAACAAGGAGGCCGAGCTGGCCTTCAGACAGCAGCTGGACTCCATCAGCGTACGACACGGCGCCGCTCTTCTTCTTCTTCTGTCACCGTCCTGTGCGGAACGCCACGCTCACTGGATTTGTGTTTTTCACAGATGCAGTCGGATCTTTTCCTCTCCAGACAAAGAAAACCTCGAAACAGACAACTCCGGAAGCCGCTCGTAGTTCAAGTAAGAGAAGAAGAGAGTCGGTGCTGTGTGACCGTCCCTCAGCGGACTGAGAGATAAAGTGTGTGTCTGTCTCGTCCACAGAGAACGCTCCTCCCCCGGACGACAGGAGACACGCCGCAACACGTCTGCTCCTTCTCCATCCTCTCCAACTCCTCCGCCACAGGTGAGCTCAGCGCTGCTCGCCGTCTCTTCCTCCCTGACTGACTGTTTTTTCCGCTCTAATCTCTCGCCTCTCTTCCTGTTTCGTCCCTCAGGAACTGGATCCTTCCGGCCGATCCACGCTCGCCTGGCTCCTCCCACTCGCCCCCTCCCGTCTAAGACTTCCTGTGCAGCAGCCAGCCAGCTCTCCAGTAGGCGCCGCTCTGCGTGAACGATCCCCGGACGCTTCTCTTACTGTGTTTGCTCAGCGTGTTGTTCTCTTTCAGGTGCCATCGACCTCGCAGCCAAGTCTGCAGGGATCATCCCCGCCAGTCCCCGCAGGGAGCCGGATCCTCCCCCTGGTGACGACCTGCTCCCCTCCTCCACGCCGCTCAGCGAGGCCGAGGCAGAGTCTGGACTCCCCGAGCACGCCGTCCCCGAGGTCAGCCGCTGAAAAACATCGAGAGAGAGCGCAGAGACCCCGAGCTCGTCAGGCTAACACGTGTGTGTGTGTGTGTGTGTGTGTGTGTGTGTGTGTGTGTGTGTGTGTGTGTGTGTGTGTGTGTGTGTGTGTGTGTGTGTGTGTGTGTGTGTGTGTGTGTGTGTGTGTGTGTGTGTGTGTGTGTGTGTGTGTGTGTGTGTGTGTGTGTGTGTGTGTGTGTGTGTGTGTGTGTGTGTGTGTGTGTGTGTGTGTGTGTGTGTGTCTTCCACAGAACGGCGTTCCTCCTCCGTCTCCTGGAGCGGCTGGAGGCGGGGACTCGCTCCTCTCTCCGCCGAGTGTGGCCTCGCTCCTCGACATCTCGCTGCCCGGCCCCCCCGAGGAGGCGCTGGCCCCGGGGGGGCCGCAGACGCACATCAGTGACTCCATCATCGAACTCGCCATCAACTCTGCTCACTACGGTGCGTCTCTCTCGTTTGCTTTGAACATGTGTGAAGCGTGCGTGGCTAAACGTGACCTCGTGGCTGTTTGCAGGCGAGGAGGCGGCGCTCTCTCCTGCCAAGCTGAGCAGCAACAACGACGGCTCCAAGCTTCTCTCCTCGTCTCCCTCGGTCAGCCCGTCCAGAGGCTGGATCCCCTCGCCGAGCCACGACCCCCAGTGGTACCCCAGCGACTCGTCCGACTCCACCCTGGGCTGCCTCCTCTGTGGGTCTTTATTTTCTGTCGCCGTGGCGCCGCGTCAGAGTGACGTCTGTCCTTTTCATTCACCGTCTCGTTTCCTTGCAGCCAGCATGGTCTCCCCTGATAAGAGCAGGCGGACCACCCTCACCCCCTCTGGCCCCTCCAGCGGCACCGCCCTGCTCGGCCCCAGCCTTCTGGACTGCAACTCCCATGATTCCTTTCAGTCCCGTGGCCTTCCCGATGTGGCAGAAGTAAGTTGACCCTCCTGCGAGTGTCGGTCCTCGTGGTCGGCGTGCGTTTAATGCTCCTCCTCCTTCTTGCAGATGGACTCTCAGCTCGCCTGTATGATGAGCGAGAGCAGCGTCGACTACATCGCCCGCTTCAACGACCTGGCTCAGGAGCTGGCTGTGACCGAGCCCTCCATCCCCCCGCCCTGACCAGGACCCCCCCCCTCCCCCGCGTGCTGCCGAGGAGAGGTCAGCCGCACGCTGCGCCTCCTCCTCCTCCTCCTCCTCCGCAGAGACGAGTTTGTTAAAGTGCAATAATAATGTTGAAACGAGCGCGTTTCTGTGAACTGTTTCTTCAAGGTGAGACGCCCTTTAAAAGAACTTTACAAAACACGACCTCATGTAAGGAAATACTACGCCATATCTGAACAAAAGATTCTCTCTGTTCCTGCTCTCTGTCTGTCTGTCTGTCTGTCTGTCTGTCTCTCTCTCTCTCTCTCTCTCTGTCTCTCTCTCTCTCTCTGTCTGTCTCTCTCTCTCTCTCTCTCTGTCTCTCTCTCTCTCTCTCTCTCTGTCTGTCTCTCTCTCTCTCTCTCTCTCTGTGTTCGTCTTCTTCTCGTTCAAAATTACCCGCAAAATGTGTAAATCCGCCAAAATGTGCAGTTCAGATCCCGGCTGGAGGCAGCGACGATCACGTACCATGTGGCGAGACGCCGTTCGTTCACTTAGTTTGAGTCGCAGGACGCCGGACGCGGCCGGTCGGGTGGGACGTGAAGGACACTGACGTTCGTCTCGTGCACGCTCGATCGGCTTCATCTGAGAAAACAAACAAACAAACGCCTGGAATCAAGTTTGTCGTCTGTTCCGATGACTCGCGATACGTCAGCTTCATGTTCGTCTGCAGTGACACTCTCTCTCTCTTTCCACGTCCCCCTCGCTCGCCCACTCGCTCACTTTGGTTTCATAGTTTGGAGTGTTTTAACTCTGCTGACATGATGAATGACATTAAAGGAGCGACATCATGTGACCGACCGTGTGTTCATCTTCAAACGCTGCTGCTCGTGTCCGAAGCGTCCCGCTCGTTTAAACTCGCTCAGCTCGAGCTCAGATTCTCCTGGTCGCGACCTTCCTGCGGTCTAATTTAAGGGACGCGCCCTTTGCACACAAGACGAGGATTTCTGTGATCGTCCTGGTCCTGGTCCTGGTCCTGGTCTCGGTCTCGACTACAACACTACTAGAGAAAAACACTCGTTAATCCTGAAGGGTCCACCGGCGGCGTGGTCCCGAGATGGCGGGACCCGGAGGAGAGGAACAAGTCGAGATCGTTTCCTCGTTACCATGGTAACCTGGATGTGTTTCAGAGTCCAGACGCTCGCGTATTCATGCCGTATGGTGAATGTTTTTTTTTTTTTTTTTTTTCCTGCCTTCCTCTCCGAGTGCGATCTGTCGAGAGCGCCGCGCGTCTCGCCACTACGGGAAAAAAAAAAAAAGAAAAGAAAAAAAAAATAATTTCGAACGTCGCCCGAAGCTCCGGAACATTTCGTCTTCTCACACTAGAAAATAAACCATGAAGATGTTTGGAGAGTGAACTGCAGGGTCGTCTGTATTTTCTGTTGAAGGATTTATTTGTATAAATTCCAGTATTCTCTTTTTTTTTTTTTTTTTTTTGTGACATATTGTAAATTGTTATTTGGACTATTTATTGTTAACATTTCAGAAAGTGTTTGTTTAACTCTAAATTAAGATGACGTCTAAAAAGGAGAAGCTGTTTGGTTTTTATTCTGTGTATAAAGAAGGTTATAAACAAACTGAAGGAGCTTCATTCTGTTACAGTCTGATGTTTTAAAGATCTTCACTTCCTGTCCGTGACTCCTCCCCCTCGCTCCTCCTCCTCCTCCTCGCTCGAGGACGACGACGCTGCGTCACTCGTCTTTGGCTTTGCCTTCTTTGCGAGCGCGTGACGACATGAGTTTGAAAAAGAGAGCGGGCCACAGCGTGCGGAGGTAGACGGCCACGCGAGGCAGCGGTCCGGCCAGGACGACGTCTTTGCTCCTCTGACGGACCGCCTTCAGGACGGCCTGAGCCACGTCCCGGGGGTCACGACCCGACGCCGTGGTTTTATCCAGAACTGAAAAACAACAAACAGGACGAAGAGGGTCAACATTCAGAACGTGTTTTTAAAAACTCGTCCGGCCGCCATCTTTGATTCAAAGTGCACAGTGAGTTCGGTCCGTGGCGAGTCGTCTGCCTCACCTCCGTACTTGGACCCGTCTCCGGTGACGGCGTTGACTGACAGGTTGGTCCTGATGTACCCCGGACTGATGACGCTCACCGGGATCCCGTAGACCTCCACTTCGGCCCGTAAGCAGTCGAAGTACGCTTGGGTGGCGTGTTTGGAGGCCGCATCTGACCACGGAGAAGAAAGCAGAGTCATCGTCATCGTCATCAAACGAAAAGATAAAAACGTTTCATTGAAGGAGACGAGGAAACGCACAGGCCGATCTGTACGGGATGGAGATCTTTCCCTGGACGCTGCTGATGACCACGATGTGGCCGCTTCGCCGGCGAACCATCGAGGGCAGGAGAGCTGTGAGGGAGGACGAGAGTTCACGTCTGAAACGTTTGTGCGTGTAAACAAAAGACTGATGTTACAGAAGCTCCCGCTCGCCGACCTTGAGTCAGAGCGACCGGACCAAAGTAGTTCGTCTCCATCACGTCCCGCTGGACTGAAACGTCGGTGTCCAGGATGTTGCCGCGGTAACTGATTCCAGCATTATTAATGAGCACGTCCACGTGTCCGTAACATTTCAGGATCTCCTCCGCAGCTCCTCCCACCGAGTCGGCGTCAGCCAGGTCGAAGGTCACGGAGCGGGGAGTGTGAGTCTGAGTGTTTGAACAGAAGTCACCGTCTGATTCCACCCACAAGCAAAACTGTTTGAAAACTTCTACGACTGTACGCACCTGTCCCCGTGCGCCCGCTGAGCCCGCCGTGAGCTCCTCGACCACCTGCTGCAGACGACCGGCGTCTCGTCCACACAGAACCAGCCGAGCTCCTGCAGCGTGGAAGACCCGCGCACACTCTGCGACAGAAAGAGGCCGGACATGTAAACGTCTGAAACTGTCAGAGTCGATGCTACCTGAGAAGCACGCCGACCTTTCCCCAGTCCCGAGCTGGCGCCGGTGATGACCACCACGGCGTCCTGCAGAGCAGCTCCTGGTCTGAGGCGCAGCAGGACCCTGTAAAGCAGCCAGACCCCCGCACCGGCTAAAACCAGCTGAAGCGCTCCTCCTCCCATCACTCGCTCCATGGACCACAATCACCCTCCCCTCTCGACGTGAGCGATCTGCAAACAAGAAGAAGAAGAAGAATCAGGGCGCCAGTAACCTCGTGAAGGTTCATGACGACCCGAGGAAGAAGTCGCTGAGCCTCAGAACACAAAGGAAGAAAAGATTCATCATTCCAAAATAACAGCCGGCAGTGATCAGGGTTTTACACTTCTTCTTCTTTAGTGTTTAGTGAGAATATTTCACTTCCAGAGAAATTGTGAATAAAAAGCATGGCCTCCCTGTGACCTTCACGTGTCCTCCCTCTAAAGGGATTGTGATTTGATGCGTCACCATAGCAACATGGAGGAGCACTGGTACTGACACAGAAACACCTATCTCTCTTCTTCATTTTATTACTTCTATCACGTGATCTGTGTTTACATCTGATGATTCAGTTTAATCCTAAATTAAGAGACATGGGGTTTTAATTATTCACAGATATAAAAACAATGCTCATTAAGAGTGTCTCAAATAAACAGACGACGTGATGCTCCTGAACGCACCACGGTCACAAGAACCTGCAGCCTCAACTTATTTCTTAACACTAACTTTATAAAGACATGTTAGAAACATGTTAAGAACATGTTAAAGACATGTTTCACTAAGAAATAAACTATGTTGAGAACTAAATGACAGAAAACACTGATACGCTACACGTAAGTAGCCATGCTAATGCTAATGCTAACGACAGCTACATGTCACCTGTAACGTCAACACAGTTTTAAATGAAAGTTTGAGCTCACCTGTCTTCAGTTTCAAACAGCAGCCAGCCTGAGTTGGTATCAACACTTCCGGGTTCATTCAACGTAAGGACGTAAGGACGCGACGAACGAAGAGCGTTTCTCGTGCTGCATTCACGTGCTATCACAATAATGGGAAAACTCAGTTATACACCGGGCAAACGGTGCGCTGATGGAGAAATGTTTGAAACTATTAAGTTGATAAGTCAGCGACATGGCGGCTTACAGCTAACGTTTGCTTATTGGTTAAAATATTCCTTTCAACTCATCATACATTAAAATATATGTAACCAGGAGGAAACGTGCGTTACTCACCATGAACACTGTGAGGAGAACTGAGAGGGAAATGTTTGAGCCTCCATGTTTGTCTAAGTTTAGATTTGATGTTTACATATCAACTCGGGAGAAGAGGAAGTCGAAAGAGCACTTGAAGGCAGCACAGAAGCGCGCGACGCTTGGAATTATGGGAAAGGAAGTCCTGTGAAACCATAAACAATCAGCCTGCCTCATATTTATGTTCAGCTGTGACGTAAATTCAACTAATGAATAATTCTACATCGTAATATTTATTAACATTAAAAGACGCGTTCACGGTCAAACCAATTTAAAACTATTTAAGATTTTATTTTATTTATTTAAACAGCATGATCACATAACTCAACTCCATCAACAATACTGTAATGTGTCTGAATGATTTCATGGTTAAACTTCAAATTCATCCTCTAACATTTCAATCAGCAGTTTATCGACCTTCAGACAACATAAGAAGAAAAGTTACTAGAACAGGTTAGCTTTGACCTCTGACCTTCCTGATGATGACCTCTGACCCTCCTCATGATGACAGGAGGTACACATGCATTAAACAGCCAGCTGTGAGTCTGCTGACAGATAATGAGCCGTCTCAGTTCGTCTCTGTGTGAACTCAAAGCTCCTGCACAGGAAGTGAAGTGATGATGAGACGGTTCAGAGAGCGACGGCTGCTCAAACAGAAAATACACAAAGTTATTCCAAACAAATGCCGTATTATTCTCTTTCATATGGACCCATATAATTTGAAGATTTTGAAGTCTCTCTGATCTCATCCTGAGATTAGAAGGAAAACTCTTTTAAAGAACATAACTTCAGTTCATTCATAATTTGTTTTTTATCTCCCGGGCGCGGACGCAACCTCCCCGTGTTTCGGTCTGAGTGAAGGCCACGCCCCCTGCACACGAGATGAGGATCTGTCAGAGATGTTTATTTTGGTCTTGACTACAACACTGAGAAAGTTTGATGGATAAATTAAATCAAGTATTTTTCATGTACTGCTACATTTGTTGTTTTACGTCATTTGGTTGATTTCTCTGAACCTTTCTGTCGTTTAAACCCGGAGTAAAACACGACAGCTTCCTAAAACACGGATGGATCATCCTCGAAGGAAAATAACAGGTGGAATCCATGGAGATGCTTTTATTTATTTATTTTTTTAATGGAGCTTTTATGGAAGATTTCAAAACTGTCTTTGGGAAACTCTTCATGAACAGACAAAACTTCTTAAACAGGTTTCAATCGTTTCCTCTCCTGCAGTCAAAGTCATGAAAACGATTTAAGAGCCCGTGATGTCACGACTTCGACTCTCCCAACCTCGAAATGACACTTTCTGTTTGTAAGTCTCTCGTTCTCTCGACTCCTCTTTAATAACTAAGAATACATCGTCTCGTCCGAGGCAGCACGCTGTTCAGGTTTGAAACATGAGTTCAGATGGTCGGTGTTTTTGAGCGAGCACATCGAGTCACAGAAATATCAAATCTTAAAAACGTCAAACAAGAAATTCTTCATGAACGAAACACAATCTCAAGAAGTGGCAGCCTTTGGCTCTTTTCTGGACATCATGTAGAATCCATTTAATGAAAAAAGAAAAAAGCAAAATCAAATACAGAAAAGTGAGTTTGAAACATCCTAATGTTTAATGAGAGGGTGACGTTCTGATCAGCGAGGGAGGGGTACAGTGAAACTACGAGGGGAAGAAGAGAGAGACGCTCACAACATGACCGTCCGTTTCTACTCCTGACGACCTGCTGCCGTACCCTTGAGCACTAACCTGCCGGTGGAGGGTGCATTGGGGGGGGGGGGGGGGGGGGGGGTAACTACAGAGACAAGTGTGCTGATGATGTCACGTAAAGGAAACGTAAGGGAACAAACAATTCCTTCTGCTTCTTACTAGATCCCTCTGATCAGAGTTCAAAATGGACGCAGCCACCGCACGTGTGGCGCCTCCTGCTGGGCCTGATCAGGACTTCCACTTTTCTTACATCTGGGGGCGGACAGGTTTTTTTTTTGTAGTTTTTTTTTTTTCCTTTAATATGTTGGTTTTTTAAACCGTCTTCAGAGTGCACTCATACCGCATAGAGTTCGTAGATCTTCTTGGCGCAGTACGCCAGGGCCGCCAGCGCTATCGTGTTATGGAGTCTCTTTCTGTGGACGTCATCCCTGCGTACCAAAACCACGGGCGTCGAGGAGGTGAGCGTGTGCAGGGGCAGCCGTGAGAGTTTTTGGCTGTCGTACTCCACCTGGTACTTGCAGCAGGGGTCAAACTGCCATGAAATTCCGTAGAGGGCGGAGCAGGCCACGCTGAGGGCGCCAGCAGGCAACGCCACGTAGCGCGAGTATTCGATGGGCAGCGAAAGGGGTGTCAGGAGGCACGCGGCGCCCGACAGCACGGCCGTCTTGTGCAGGCAGTTGCCCACGGTAATCCATCGAGCCGTCTCGTCTCCGATGCGCGTGGGCTCGATAACAATGTATTTATACTGGGCCTCCAGCGCCTGCTCCAGCTCGTACTCAAACTGGTCCTGCGCGTTCTCGCCGTTGTAGATCTCGTGCACGATGTAGCAGTCTGTCGCCGCCATCACTCCCCTGTGAGGAAACAGAAAACACACAGCAAGGTCGAGTGAGGGAACGAACGCCAGTCAGGTGAGACACTCTTTAAAAGGCTGAGAGCGGAGCGATGACTCTGAACGTCGTGTCGCGGCGCTCGTTCCTCCAGCGTGTGGCTGTAACGTTCACGCTTTTAAAAACAAGCTAAAGCTAACGGTCAGCTACTCGCCACTCTCGGATAAAGTTATGCAAATTTCATGAAAGGAAAAAAATGTTTTCTGATTAATTTTGGATTTAAAAGAACACAGGAGTCAATATGACGCTTTTTGCATCACATGAAGAAAAACTTTCAGGCAAAGAAAAACACATCAACACTACGACCATGTTTCTAATGATACACAGCTTCATGTATCCCTTTAAGTTCATCTACACTCTTTATATCTGTTTATTCATCACACTTCGTCTTGTTATCAGATTATTAAACACTGTAATAATCTAACTGTTCTCACGTCGTGCAGGTCGAATCACAACATTTACTCTTCAACATCCTGGAAACTTTTCAATGACGAGACGTTTTCGCGTTCTGTTCAATCGTTTTACAGCAGTTACATTTTCTCTGATTATTTGAACAGGAAAGCTTCGTGTTGACACGATCCAAAGTGTCCCGGCTCACTGAGGCTGCTCCGCCTGAGCTCTGAACCCGGAGCGCGTCCCGGTGAAATCCAACGGTACCTTTGGAAACATTTGTGCTTTAACGCTCACGTGTTGCCTTCAGTGACTCCTGCAGGACATACAGTACCCTGTGATGTCATCTCCAAGGTCAATGAATCTAAACACAGACAGCGGCTTGTCACAATAATGACACTCTTACAAACTCCTAAATGACTCCACGGCGTCTCCCGGGACACGAGCGAAGAAAACTAAATAACCTTTCTGTAGGTGGCGTGCACTAAAAACGACCTTCACAACAACGTGTCATGCAAAGAGAGCGCACGGCAGACTTTCTCATGAGCTGTAAGTATGTCGAGCTCACGAGTAGTTTCTTATCAGCACCAGATAGTTTCACACAGTGCTGTGACGTTTAACCTTCAGTCTGACGGGAGGCATTGACCCCCCCCCCCGCAGCGTCTTCAGAAGCGTTACAGAGGAGGCTTCAGCTGAGCGCTGCCGTGTGTGTGTGTGTGTGTGTGTGTGTGTGCATGTCGGACTGTTTGTGTATGTGAAGCTCCTGCTGTACCGTGTTTCTGCATCACGGACAATTAATGTGAACTCACAGAGCGGGACGTCGATATATGAACGTACAAACACACGACAACGTTGTGAAAACATCGGCCTAATAAGTTTCCTCGTGCAGTTTATCCCGTGAGCAGACTCAGTCCAAATCACAGCCTGTCGGCCTGCTCGCTTTGTTTTTGTTGACTGAAGACCTTCGAGTTTCTGTAAAAAGCTTCGATCGATCATTAAAATAAACCTCACAGAAACATGTTGGGGGGGGGGGGGGTCGGTGTCGACTCTCTGAGGACTTCATGTTGATGGTCAAACCTTCACAAAGTGTAAAGACAGAAAGCTCAAAGACAGCGGGGTCATGGACAAACATCTCACTCCACCTATGAGACGATTCACGACAAAGATGATGATGATGATGAAACAGATTCATTCAGGAGCTTTAACCTTTTAATGTTTTTATTCTCATTAACAGGAGCTGATTGGAGCTTCTCATTAAATAATGCATCATGTTGGTTTGTCTTATTTCTGTAGTTCTTTTCTTTTTAGTGTCACACAGTTTTTAGTCTCGTCTGTTTTCTTCTCACCTTTTTATTCTCATGTCATGAAGTCAAAATGTTTCCTCTGACTTAAAACACGCGGGTGTCTCCTCACTTTATAAATCCGATTATCACTTTATTATTCAGATCAGATTCATCAGAGTGCAGATGTGAAGCTGGACACCTTAAAATCTATTAATCCTGATGAATCTTTACATCCCTGGGACATGATGTCCCTCACTGTCCTCGGTCAGATAACACATGCTAACTGCTTTACACTGCACAAAGTTGGAGCTGAAGTTTAGCAGCGTTCACTTCACCAGCCCGTGTTAGCTTAGCATGTTAGCATGAAGCAAACCGAACAGACTGACCGTTAAACTGAACTTTTTCTCTCCAGTCGAGTTGACAGAAATCAAAACATCACATGAGCAGCTCGCTTGTTTCCCCGCTAACGTCAGCTAGCAGTACGTGTTAGCGTGCTAGCAGTTAGCAGTAAAAAATCCGACGTGTCGTGTCGGCGTTTAACGTAAATCCCAAACGATGTGCGCGCGTGACGTTTCTCAAACGGTGACACCTAAACACAGGTGAATCATATGAAAACATTTCGGTTTAATGGCCAAGGTGTGCAGTAACTGACCTCTCCCTGCTTACTGGGACACCGCGCCTCCTTCCCAGCGACGCCATGTTGGAGATACAACTGTGATTGCGGTTGACGTATGAGAGCGCATAGCCTTGTGGGTAATGTCGTTGTTCGCGCCGTCAACGTTTAGACGTCGAGCTTAATGCACACTGCATTTCCCGTGATGCCCTGAAGGCAGAGCGCCTTCCGTTACGTATTTTATAACAGCCCACTGAAGTTTGAGAGGTCAGAACATATTTTGATGAAAAATAATAAAAAATATATATTTATATGAAATACGACACGTGACGTCAGAGTATGAAAATGAACGCAATATAAAAACCGGAAGCGGTCACATTTGAATATGTGAGAGCGCGCGCACGCACGCACGCACACAGCACGTCATATTGAGTTTGAGTCATTCAGTTTATCATTAATATTTGTGTCTGTAAACTCAACATACTCACACATATTGTGTCCTCGTGCACTAGTTTGAGCTTCCTCTCCTGTCCGCGTGCTGTAACCTGACACGCGCTCAGTCAATGGTTACCTGCAGGATGGTGGCGAGTGACACCTGCAGCTCTTTCTTATTATCCAGGTGAATGAATAATGCATGTTTGACGTTTCAAAATGAATCAATCCAAAAAATAAAGACTATCGACATCTTCACATTTCATACATTGATGAAATGAAATGAGATGATAGATTATTATCTATAAACACGTTTACAGGAGCAAAGTCTACAGTGAGGTTTGAAGAGAAATGAGAAAGTGACCTTACTGTCTAATCAGACATCGGTCCTGAGTGGTCTGGATTTATTTGGACCAGAGAAGGTCCTTTATTATTTTAAACTGTAAGCAAATTTCAGATTCCCGAATGTAAAGTGCTATACAAATAAAATGTGTTATTATTATTATTTTTTTAAATTATTATTATTAGGTGGTTTTAAGGCACCCCTCACAGCCGTTTCGGACGCCCCTTGGTTTGTCAGACATGAGAGCAGAAGGAGGAGAGGATGAACTTTTCTCATCATTGAAGGGTTTGTAGACAGACACATGTTAGTGTGTTAGAGAAAGATTTGCCAATGATCTACTTTATCAATATTCATTCTAAGTTTTTTTTTTTACTGAATGCACAGCACTTTGACTTGATGACATTTTCTGTGGCGTGTGAACTGTTTCAGTCTCGAGCTCGGGGGGGTTGAAGTACCTGTTTTTCACTGAAGCTGTTGATCTTCCTCATGTTTGTATTTCTGATGTCATTTGTGTACCTGTCGTGTCTTGTTGCCTGCTGCAGATCTAATTTCCTTCGGGGTAATAATGAAGTGAGAGATCAGTACTGAGAGTCATGGGTGTGTATTTGTGTAATCTAACTAACAAAGTCTTGTCAATAAAAAGCCCCCTAAAGAGAAGCTTTAAGGTTTAAAGCAGGATCTGAATAAACAGAGTAAACCTTGGTCCCCTTGATGGCGTTAACACATTTGTGTTTTGTGTGTATTGGAAGCTGCTTACAATGTTCAGTGTGGTGATGAAAGTCAGGCCTCATTGTGTTTATGTTCAATGTGTGACGACCCCTGTTTGGGTCAGTGCTCTTCCTGTTGCTTTGTCTCTTCCTGTTCAGATAGGGAAGGGCGGAGCCCGTTGATTTGATTTGATCAGGCACAGAGGAAAGCTGGGCCTCGGTATTTAAACTGGTTTCAGTCTCTCTCTCTCTCTCTCTCTCTTAAGGTCACCAACTCTTTGGTTTGTTGTCTTTGTTTTGTCATTCACACACACACACACACACACACACACACACACACACACACACACACACACACACACACACACACACACACACACACACACACACACACACACACACACACACACACACACACACACACACACACACTTCTTAAATTCTCTCTTTTTTAAAGATTCGTTGTTTTTTTAAACTGCAGCTCACTGAGCCTTGATCATGACAGATGAAATATCCTGCATACCTCATGTATTTGTCATTCTTGATACCTCCACCAGGTGGCGCCAAATCTACAGAACTTTAAAGAACACTTGCGATGATGCTATTTATTGTATTCACATTTCTGATTAAAGAGATAATGTATCTGCATTTAATGATAAACATATATTCACCGTGATAAGTTAAAGGCTTCTCTCTGTTACACTAAGAATTTATTTATTTCCCATCTCGCTGGGATCGATTTATTTGGGCGGCAGTAGCTCAGTCTGTAGGGACTTGGGTTGGGAACCGGAGGGTCGCCGGTTCAAGTCCCGGCACGGACCAAGTCCGGAAACTGGTCTGGTAACTGGAGAGGTGCCAGTCCATTTCCTGAGCACTGCCGAGGTGCCCCTGAGCAAGGCACCGAACCCCAAAACTGCTCTGGAGCGCTCGCTGTGGGCAGCCCCCTCACTCTGAGACCTCTCCATTAATGCATGTCACTAGAACCCTGTTTGTGCATGAGTGTGTATCTCGGCCTATGTGTGTGTTAGACAGAGTGTAAACCGAATTTCCCCTCGTGGGATTAATAAAGTGTAAATTATTATTATTATTATTTCCCACTACAGTTGCTGTTCGACCACTTTAATAAAATGAATCCACAGTGTGAAGTCTGTGACAACTCAGGGTTTGAAAGTACGGAGTCCAAGTGGACACAAATCCAACTAGCATAACTATCTCTCAATAACAACACTGACTTTTAAGTTATGGAAACTATTCTTTTGTGAGGCCCAAAAACAGCTCAGCTGAAGTGAAGCTGCAGAAAAAGAATAAAAAAAGCTTAGTGTAACGTCCCCGTTCTTTAAAAGCAGATTCTGAGAATACTCGAGCACATTTTGATTTCTTTATTTATAGATAACGAGAAGGAAAAAACCAAAGTTGTCAAGCACATAAAGAAAGATTGGTTCATTTTTACTCATTTGGTCGAGCCATGCAGCTCAGGATTTCCTTTCAAGCAAACACACGGATACAAACATGAAAACAAGAAGAGGAGTAGGTGCAACACCTCAGAGAGAGAGAGAGAGAGGTTTCCTGCAGCGACCTCGGAGCGATCAAAGCAGACGAGACGCTCTGTCGAGTAACCTGAGGATTCTTCTCTTCCACACTTTAGATTGTCAACAGCAACAACAAACAAAGAGGTGAGAGAGGGAGCGCCGTACACCCGTGTGACCACGAGCTGTCCTCTCTGATGACCTTTGACATCAGCTGACAAAAGAGGAAGGGGTTAATAAGTAGAGGGACCATCAAACATGGCTGACATGACTTAAAGGAGGCAGAATGTAACAGTGCTGTTTTCATGAAACGCTGGTTCGAGCAGAAATGTTCATCAATATCCCCACTCAGGTTTTTTTTATCCAGTGTCAAACTCCAGACCAAGTTATCCCACCTGTGCTAATGTGACCTTTGACCTTCACCAGGCAGGCAAGGTCATTATTACTCAGTTTGTTCTTTGGTTTATAAATCCCTGCACCTTCTGATCAAACAGACTGTAAATGTCTGTCGCCGGGCAGAATGAGAGTGGATCTCCAGAGTTTGACTAAATAAACGTCTTCAAAATATAAATTATATCGTTCTTGTTTTAAATGACCCAACAAACGTTTGTCTGCACCTCTCGCAATTAACAAGAAGAAATGCATCCTGCAGGGGTGAAACGGCGCTCTCGTCTCACGATGCAAAACGCCCCCCCGTGTCCACCGAGCAGAAAAGTCTGAGCGCTTGGAAGCTCTTACATGAAACGTTTCTGCGCTGAGAATGAAAGTGCTGCACGTCTGTCTTGTCTCCATGGTAACAGACTTAAAAGCAGCCGCCGTATGACCGACGCCGCTCTGTTGTTCTTTTTTACTGTATGCTTTATAAGTTAAAGGATTGGATGGATGGATGGAAGCGGACGCACAGAAAAGGACGCTGGCGCTCAGAAGAAGACGGCAGGCGGACGCACTAAATGCTGCTTCATGTTGGTCACGCTCCTGCTGTTTATCCGTCTCTTGCTGTATTTGAGGAGTCCCGAGGACCAGGTCGGTCCCGAGGTCCCGAGGACCAGGTTGGAGCTTTCATCACCACAAAGTATTTTCTCCCTTCAGCTGCTTACATCAAACACGTGACGTAAAAGCTGACGGCGCCATCTGTACATTTGAATTGTCCATATTTGCACAGATGTTTAATTTGCATCTCCAGGTATCGTCCAACCCGTTCTCTTTCTACGTCAAAGATTATCTAAACATTTGTCATCTACCACACGAGCATCTTAGCCCAACAACACCAAACTTAACGAAGAGGGCGGACAAAAAAAAAAAAATAATGGAGAAGAAGATGAAGAAAGAGGAAGTACAAACGTTATCACAGTTGGTCAGTGAAGGCATCATCGCCTCTGTTTAGACACCGTCGGCACCCATCACGTTGCATTGCTCACTACCAATGAGCCAATGAGAGAAGAGAGTTTGCATCCCTGCTCCCGATCGTTCCTGACCCTTCATTTGCATCAGTGTGGGAGGCGTTCAGTCCGACGAACAGCTTTGCTTACTTAACTGCTCATAATCATCAGAATATGGGACCAAGCTGGTCCACTTCTTGGTTCTGGACAAAAGTCAACCGTGCAGCGAATGTTCAGCTCACAGGCGTCTTCTCTGTGTGCTCAAAGTCCTTTCTGAACAATGCCTGGAAGGTCCTGTAACTCCAAAGCATGCTGCAGCACAGTGTGAAGAGTCTCTTTCTCCTGTCAGAGCAACAGCCGGTCATTGATAAATATGTTCAAAGTACTGAGGCTGAGGGTTCTCTTTCACATATTTCTGGATGTACCAGCAGGTCAGGTGGGCCTTCAGGTCCTCTTCCACCACGAAATCCATGGCCGCCTGCCATCACAGAAAACAAAACTCAGGTCAAACAGGTCAAGTCACTAAATCAGAAGTTCAGTCATCAAATTAAACTCCTTCAGGTTTTGTAATAAAGAAACTCTGCATTGGTTAAATACATTCAGCTGGGCCTTAAAACAGCCGGTCCTCAGGTGTTCTACCTTGGCCAGGTGCTTGGCTATCCCTCTCCCTCTGTACGCATCTGGAACCTCGGTGTGCTGCAGGTCCACCGTCTTCTTCCCGACATATTCATACAGAAGAACGGCTCGATCGTGAGACCCTGAGGACAGAAAGACGTTAAAGAGGACACATTCTCCCCTTCTGTGCTTTAAATAAAAACATCTGTGTGTCTGAGCTTCGCTCCAAATATAACATGAATCAAACACCAGAGGAGGTTTGTGACTCTGTAGAAACCAGCTGTCTCAGAAACGCTCTGTTTTGGTGTGTGTGTCTCTTTAAATGCAACAAGCCCCGCCCCCCCTGAATTGTCCCAGGAGACGTCACTTCTTCACTAGAGAGAATAAATATGTTGGACCTGCGCAAACGTTTAGCTCTAGTCTATGGGTGGAGCTACCCACTGTGACATCACAAGGCGAGCCCATTAGAGACTCAAACAAAGGACTTTATGGATTTATTCACATGTTGGTCTGAACTCTCAGGTTACCCATAAATGTTCAAAAACACTAAACGTTGATTTTTCATGATGTGACACCTTTAAGTTATTTCTCTCTCTCCCTCTCTCTCTCTCTCTCACACACACACACCTTTGTTTGGGGTTGGACAGCTTCCCTCTTCAGATCAACATTAAAACATCTGTAATCTAAATAAAAGCTTTAAACAAAATGAAGTTGGTTTAAGTCGAAATATAACATCTATATATAACTGTGAGGAATAATTAATAATGCAGATGAACTGATGTTATTGCTCTCTTAAGTCTAAAGGCTCTTAAAGGCTGTGGTTGTCAGAGGAACAAGAAGAAACATGAAGCTGCTGGAGTTACAGGTTCAGAGCCTGTGGCCTGTTCAGGACTCTGACACGGAACAAACCCGGAATAAAGCCGTGACATTCACTCGGTGTGAAACCGTGAACTCCTGTGAGTCTGACACGGCAACAGGGTTCAGGATTTAAGACAAGACGTCGATGTTAGCAGCCAGGATGTTTATTTCCTTCTTCTTCTTCTGCAGCAGCAGCTTCTATCATGCTAACGTTAGCCACATTAGCACGCTGATGTTTACCGTTCAGCCTGATGACAAACTGCCGCCGCTTCCGGTCGTGCTCCACCTGGACCTGCGAGCTGCTCGGGTCCAAAGCGGTCACCGGAGCCACCGGAGCTGCCTGGGCCATGTTGGACGACGACGGAGGAGGAGGAGGAGGAGGTGGGACTGGACAGCGACGCTAACCCAGAAATGGCTTCGAGAAATGATGAACAAAACACACTTCGTCTAACCAAATCAGCTGTGAGGTCACGTGACCCGCAGCCAATCAGCGCCGGTTATCGTCAGAGGAGAAGAAACGCATCAACAGGAGTTTGATAGAAATACAAATATAAAAGGTGGACTGTTTACATACATTTGTGGATTGAAAGAACATGAATATATTCTTCTTTAAAGACCTCTTTTTATGGACAGCGTTATTGAGAGACATGTTTATCAAACACCTGCACAAACAAGACCTGTGATACATGAGCTGTCAGAGTGACGCTGCTGCTCAGTGCCTGTGATGATGTGGGTTTAGTGCCTAGCTCAAGGGCTTCATTGACTGATAGATTTGATTCAGTCAGACTGAACACCATGTGCAGCTTCTTCACAGTCAGAGAATCAAAGAGTCTGATCCTTGTCATCCACTGTTTCACTTCAGACAGCTGAGCTCGGGTTAGTCCACCTCTGAACTCAGCTTAGACTTGGTGAAACATCAGCTCCCCTCTTCCATCCGTGCCGGGCCAAAGACACGGATCAGAACACCCACACAAGTCGAACTTTATGATGCTTTAATATATTTGGATTTTGTTGTTATGACAGGATCAATGCTCAGATTAGTGACCATGAGAGATTCAGAAGAGACGACAGCAGACACAGAGACGGCAACCAGAACTTTAACAGAACCCTAGACCAGAACTTTAACAGAACCCTAGGCCAGAACTTTAACAGAACCCTAGGCCAGAACTTTACCTGAGCCTGTCTGGGAGTGTGAGAGGTGTTGACTAGATATGGTCGGGCTAAGCTCCACGCACAGCTTGGACTCTGGAGTTGCCCACGGTGAGAGGCAGCAGGCTGGTGTGGGCCTGCGTAGAGCCCCACAGCTCAGTTGGAGTATACAAATAAAAAATTAAAATAAGAATGTGATACATAAATGGCAATAAAAAAATGAAAATGTTTCATATCTAGTAGAAAACAAAATGAAATAACCAGATAAACAAAATTCAAGAGAATAGAACAATTCAGTAAGGAACCCAAGATCGATCTGGTCTCAATGAATATTTATTCAAAGGCAGAATCAGACGCTTCTCTCATACAGGGAGGAGAGAAAGGCTCAAAGAAAAGATAAACATGAATACATACACATTTCAGAACACACGACCATCACACCACACACAGTCATTACCCAGCTAGCAGGGCACAATCTGTCCCCTCGTGTGAGAAAGAGCCGACCTAACTATGTACACCTCTCCAAAGGCAAGTTTATTTATACAGCACATTTCAACAAGGCAATTCTAAGTGCTTTAGTGAGAGAGGCTGAGAAGGAGGTGGAATCATGTGAGGGTGAATATTCCTACATCTGCTAAGGGTGAGAAATGATTGAAGACAAAACATCCCTATAAACTGTGTATGCAGTATTCTAAGACATTTCACATTTTATTTAACAGATTATATGAGACCTTTGTACTACGCACATAGTAATATAGCGCACATAGTAATATAGTAATATAGAGCATATAGTAATATAGCGCATATAATAATATAGCAATATAGAGCATATAGTAATATAGCGCATATAATAATATAGCAATATAGAGCATATAGTAATATAGCGCCTATAGTAATACAGTAATATAGTGCATATAGTAATATAGCAATATAGTGCATATAGTAATATAGCGCACATAGTACATGTGAAGTAACATTTTCTGTAACAAGTTCATTCCATAATTGTTTTATTGGTGTGCAGTGCCATGTGTGTGGACATAATCTGTGAAGCCTATTTATATCCTCTCAGTCGAGAAATGAACTCTGTGAATGATCTTGTATTGTATGAGTTGTAAATATGTTTCTGCAGATTTGGGTCCAGAAGTCTGGAGGACCTCTTAATATTTCGACCAGCTGTTTCATGTTTAACCTTCCTCTCCTGTAATGTGTGGAGAACAGAGGCATTAAAAATATGGATGAAGATCTCCTCAGCTTGCAGAGCTTCTCCACACACAAGATGGTGGAGGTTCCTCCTCTGTGGATCATCAGCTGCTCCTCTCTGATCACTCACATTATGACAGAGATCATTCCCATCTAAAGAGAGAAGAAGAGAGATGACAGAAATAGAAAATCATTTTCTACTCTGACTCTCTTCATCAGCTGGAAGTCATCAGATTCCCCCACAGCGCTGTAAGTAAGCCCCGCCCCCCACTCCACCTTTGTACTTTAATAATAATAATAATAATACATTAGTTTTATATATTGCTTTTCTAAATACTCAAAGACGGTTTGACAAAAAAAAGAAACAATCAATAAGCAAAACCTGAACTATGGATGTAAGGGGGAAGGATGGGACTCAGTGATGTTGAACAGGTGAGTTTTTAAAGATTTAACACTGAACGGTTTCATATCGGTGTCTGAGTGTGAGATTTGACACTGAGTTATGGGACATGTTTGATCAAATGAAGAAGCTGTTTGAAAAAGACTAAATAAAAACATTCACAGTAAATGTCTCAGTTTCATGATTTGTATTCAAACTATGTTCAATCACATTGTCCCTATTAAATAAGTAAATTCAAACATGTGGAAGTTTTACTTAAGAACACAGAGAGACTGACCTCAGAGTCTTCAGTCCATAGTTTGGATTCTTCTGAAGATCACGCAGCAGCTTCACTTCTGAATCCTGCAGGTTGTTCCTGCTCAGGTCCAGCTCTCTGAGATGGGAGGGGTTGGACTTCAGAGCTGAGGCCAGAGAAGAACAGCTGATCTCTGACAACTTGCAGCGACTCAATCTGAATAAAGAATAAAAGAAGAATAAAAATAATGTGTAATCCAGTCACATGTGTTCAGGTTGTGATGAGTATCTCAACATCACTTTGTCCTGATGAATCAAGTTTTCTCTAAATGATTAGAGGATCATTTCTGATTGTGTATTCACTAAATCTAAATCCTCCAAATGTCAGCTCAACATTCATCCAGCTGTTCATGTGCACAGATGAAGAACAGGCTGCTGATCTCAGTCAGCTCTGTGATCTTACTACATTTATCAAATCACACATTATTCAATCACCAGTCTTCATGATTTCACTTCTTAACAGAACCAGAGGAAACCAGAGAGGCTTCATGTGCACCTTGTTCAACTTTACTTCACAGAGTCACAAAAACATTTTCACATCAAATCTCTAAATTATTCAACAACAAAAAAATAAAACCTCCTAAATAATATCATTTCCCACGATTTAAATTTAGACAAATACTGAAAACATATAAATCCTGAAATGTGCAGCAATGGAGGATGTGGATTAAAATGATTTAAATGAATGACACAGTCAGTGATCTGACCTCAGAGTCTCCAGTCTGCAGTTTGGACTCTGCAGTCCCTCACACAGCAGCTTCACTCCTGAATCCTTCAGCTTGTTCCAGCTCAGGTCCAGCTCTCTGAGATGGGAGGGGTTGGACTTCAGAGCTGAGACCACGGCGTCACAGTGAGTCTCTGAGAGTTCACAGTGAGAAAGTCTGTCGTGACACATAAAATAAAGAAATGACTTAATATTTATGACTCACCTTTGATGATAACACAGTTTGTCTTGTTGGTCTTTCCTTTTACAGATGAATGGAAACAATTTATTAAGGAGGACATCATGTCTGTTACCATGCATTGAGGCTATAGTCCTCACGCGGGCGGCCCGGGTTCGACTCCAGCCTGAGGCTGCAGGCAGGCTTTCTCAATAAAGGCCAAAAAAGCCCCAAAATATATAATTTAAAATAAGTAAATTAATAGATGACACTTATTTATAATGCTCATCACATCTGGACTTACTTTGCCTTCCTGCAGTTCCTCACAGCTGGAATCAGTCTCAGTCGTCCCTCGTTTGTTGTGATGTACTTGCTCAGGTCCAACTCATCCAGAACCTCCTCGGACATCTGCAGCATGTAGGCCAGAGCAGAGCAGTGGATCACAGAGAGTTTCTCCTCTGATCTGTTCTCTGACTTCAGGAACTCTTGGATCTCCTGATGGACTGAGAGGTCCTTCATCTCCGTCAGACAGTGGAAGATGTTGATGCTTCTGTCAGGAGAGATATCTTCACTGTTCATCTTCTTCAGGTGTTTGATGACTCTCTGGATCATTTCTGGACTGTTGTCTGTCTGACCCAGCAGGCCTCCTAAGAGTCTCTGGTTTGACTCCAGAGAAAGACCATGAAGGAAGCGAACAAACAGGTCCAGGTGACCGTTCTTACTTTTTAGGGATTTTTTTATTGATTTCTTCAGGAACATTTCCAGGGTTGAAACTCTCTGTTTTTCTCTCAGAAAAGCCTCCAGTGCTTTTCTCTTCCTGTCGGTGAAACAGTGGAACATGTAGACTGCAGCCAGAAACTCCTGAACGCTCAGATGAACAAAGCAGTAGACTGTTTTCTGGAACATCACACACTCTGTTTTGAAGATCTCTGTACAAACTCCTGAGTACACCGAGGCCTCTGTGACATCCAGACCACACCGCTCCAGGTCTTCTTGGTAGAACATGATGTTTCCGTCCTCCAGATGTTCAAACGCCAGCCTCCCCAGCTTCAGAAGAACTTCCCTGTCGGCCTCCGTCAGCTCATGTGGACTCATCTGACGTCCCTCACCATACTTGTTCTTCTTCCTCTTTGTCTGAACCAGCAGGAAGTGTGAGTACATGTCAGTCAGGGTCTTGGGCAGCTCTCCTCTCTGCTCTGTGCTCATCATGTGCTCCAGAACTGTGGCAGTGATCCAGCAGAAGACCGGGATCAGACACATGATGTGGAGGCTCCTGGAGGTCTGGATGTGTGAGATGATTCTGCTGGACAGATCTTCATCACTGAACCTCCTCCTGAAGTACTCCTCCTTCTGGGCGTCAGTGAAGCCTCGTACTTCTGTTACCCTGTCAACACATGAAGGAGGGATCTGATTGGCTGCTGCAGGTCGAGAAGTAATCCAGATGAGAGCTGAGGGGAGCAGATTCCCCTTGATGAGGTTTGTGAACAGTGTGTTTAACGATGACTTCTGTGTGACATCAGACACAACCTCCCTGTTTGTGAAGTCCAATGACAGTCTGCTTTCATCCAGGCCGTCAAAGATGAACAACAGTTTACAGACAGCGAGCGTCTCTGCTGCCACCTTCTGTAATGTTGGATGGAAAACACGGAGCAGCTCAAGAAGACTGTAGCGCTGATCTCTGACCAAGTTCAGCTCCCTGAATGAAAGCAGGATCAGCAGACTGACGTCTTGGTTCTCTGAGCCCTCGGCCCAGTCCAGAGTGAACTTCTGCACTGAGAAGGTTTTTCCAACACCAGCCACGCCGTTTGTCAGAACCACTCTGATGGGTTTCTGTTGGTCGGGTTGAGCTCCTGTCTTTGGTTCTTGTTGGTCGGGTTGAGCTCCTGTCTTTGGTTCCTGTTGGTCGGGTTGAGCTCCTGTCTTTGGTTCCTGTTGGTCGGGTTGAGCTCCTGTCTTTGGTTCCTGTTGGTCGGGTTGAGCTTCTGTCTTTGGTTCCTGTTGGTCAGGTTGAGCTCCTGTCTTTGGTTCCTGTTGGTCGGGTTGAGCTCCTGTCTTTGGTTCCTGTTGGTCGGGTTGAGCTCCTGTCTTTGGTTCCTGTTGGTCGGGTTGAGCTCCTGTCTTTGGTTCTTTTTGGTCGGGTTGAGCTCCTGTCTTTGGTTCTTTTTGGTCGGGTTGAGCTTCTGTCTTTGGTTCCTGTTGGTCGGGTTGAGCTCCTGTCTTTGGTTCCTGTTGGTCCGGTAAGGCTTTAAAGATGTCCTGGCACTTGATTGGAGTCTCATGGAGGGTCTTCTTTTTAGAGTCTGTCTCCATCTGTCTCACCTCATGTTGGGTGTTCACCTCTTCACTCTGCCCCTCTGTGATGAAGAGCTCAGTGTAGATCCTGTTGAGGGGGGCTCTACTTCCTGTTTCATCACTTCCTTCAGTCACACGTTCACATCTCGTCCTCAGACTGACCTTATGTTGATCTAAAACCTCCTGCTGACCTCTATCTACTGAAAGAGAGAATGATACAATCTGATTATTGTTTTCAGATGTTTTTGTAAAAGAAGTAAAAAGAGTTGTAATTTGTAGACTTTTGACATTGACCAATAAAAGTCGTGTTTGAGGAGGAGATCACAGAAGGTGTACAGTCTTACTTTGTTCAGTGCTGCTCTGACTGACTGTCTGCAGTCCAGATCCTGGTCTGGATCCATACTGAGGACAGGACGTCTCCTCCTCTCTAACATGAGTCCTCTTCGTCCCCCTGTGAAGACATGTCTTTAGAACTAAACTGATGGTTGACTGATAGAAAATATGAAGATTTATCAAACACAATCTAAAGAGTCAGATGATCACAGAGAGCAGGTAACGCCTTCTTTCTTCTGTTTGGATTCATTTGATTCAGTCAGACTGAACACCATGTGCAGCTGAGCTCGGGTTAGTCCACCTCTGAACTCAGGTTAGACGGGGTGAAACATTGTGAATTACATTGTGCTGGATCAGCAGTATCAGGGTGAACTCACTCTAGGTCCAGTTTCAAACAGCACTATACAGGGACCCTCGACCAGAACTTTACCGGGACCCTCGACCAGAACTTTACCAGAATCCTCAACCAGAACTTTACCAGGACCCTCAACCAGAACTTTACCAGGACCCTCAACCAGAACTTTACCAGGACCCTCAACCAGCACTCTACCAGAAACCTCAACCAGCACTTTACCAGAACCCTCAACCAGAACTTTAACAGAACCCTCAACCAGCAGGTCTTCAGGTATAGAAGCATCACACAGAGGATTCCTTTAAGTGTTTGTGCCCGCTGCTTTGGATCAAGAAGGTCTTAAAGTCCCCGCTAAAGAAGCTCAGCTGAAGTAAAGACTCACTTTATCATCTTCTCTGCACTTTAGCTGTCACACAGACTTTTCCTTTGGCTCTCTGCTTTCTCAAACACCTTCTTACATATGAGCTCACAGTATCATATCAGATGATGCTGAAAAGACTAAACAGAGACAAAAACAAACAGGGGCCGTGCTGAGCGCCATCTTCTGCTGCTAATAAACGTACTAATGAGAAGTAGGAGGATAACAGGCAGGTTCAAAGGTTTGTAAGAGTCCTCTTAGATTACAGCTTTACAAGGTGACTGAACCTACAAGGAAATATGTGAGGAGACAAGGAGTTAGTAAGAAGACTTACTTTGAGTCTGAGGGTCCAGATTTATTTCTGAAGTTTATAAAGAAACCTTTGGACAGATCACTCTTCAGAGACAAACAGCTGGGAGGAGACTCTGCTCTCTCTCTGCTCCTCTCAAATCTGCAACAACAAACTTTTATTATATTTCCATCACATGAATTCCTCTTTAGATACCATAGCAGAAAGTTTAAGCTAGCAGATTGATTTAAGGGGGAAATGAATGACATTAGTGACATGCATATAATGACAGTCTGTCAGACATGACAGATAAACACCTATATAGATAGATAATGTAGATTTGAATATCATTAGAGGTATTTTGTTGTTGCTTTTTCATCTTTTCTTTGTATTATGATGATTATTTTCATTGTGTATAATTAAGACCAGAATAATAAACATTAAAGTCTGAAACAGGGGCCGTGCTGAGCGCCATCTTCTGCTGCTAATAAACATACTCATGAGAAGTAGGAGGATAACGGGCAGGTTCAAAGATTTGTAAGAGTCCTCTTAGATTACAGCTTTACAAGGTGACTGAACCTACAAGGAGACAAGGAGTTAGTAAGAAGACTTACTTTGAGTCTGAGGTTCTCAGTGGGTTTCTGTCACATCCCCCCGAGGGGACAGAAATGTTTTCACACTCCCCCCTGAATTTAAATACTATTGAGAACCTGATAATATATGTATTTATTTATCTGTACAAATCACTGTATGAGTTGCTGGCACCAGAATTCTGCATACAATCACCCAGGGTCCGAAATTAACTCACTGGCCAAAGTGGCAGGTAGATAAAAAAATTCACCGGCCAAACATATTTTTTTACTGGCCTAAATAACAAATAGTGAATGCGCAGGGACCGTCTGCAAATTGTAACATCAAAAAAAGATAGAGCTGTCAATGATTTATCTGTTGGAGTTAATCTAGCTTGTTATGGATGGATGAAAGTAGCCTTAGTATCTTTATTCCTGATCGATAGCTTGAGTTAACATCAGTTATTTCCACACTTTAATTAGGTATAGATTATTCAACTAGTAAAAAATAAACTTATTTTGTTCCTATGTTGTTCTGGGCACAAAACCTCCTTATTGACATCTTTGTGTACTTAGTTAGTTTTCACCCTAACATGCTTATTTCCCATCCTGTTAGATAGTTGGAGCTCTTTCCTTTAGAGTAATGATGTTTGAGAGACACCTGAAAAACTCTGCTGAGGTTTTTTTGTACTGCTCTGAAGAGAAAATCATATTTTGTGTTCACACTATTATAAAATGCCTTTTGTTTCACGAACGCTCGTCTTCTCTCTCCAGGTAAAATCAGCTTTGTGTGTGTGTGGCTACTTCTCACTTCCCTTAGAGTGCAGTTACACTGGCCATCCATACAATGCCCAAGCACGCTTAAACCATAAAATAAAATGAGTTATCAAATAGCTGTCATGTTATGTATGTTTATCGCTAATGTGCGGATGTGGACTCGACTGCAAATCTCTTAAAGGAAACATCTGAAGAGACAAGGAGTTAGTAAGAAGACTTACTTTGAGTCTGAGGCTCCAGCTTCTTTACTGAAGTTTAGATGTTGACCTTTGGACCGATCACTCTTCAGAGACAGACAGCTGGGTACAAGAGACTCTGCTCCGTCCTCCTCGTCCTCTAAACTGACATCCATGATCTGATCTGAAGTCAGTCTGAGAGGAAACACAGAAACACTCACTGAGAGAGCAACACAAGAGAAACAGGGGACAGTTTGATCTAACACACACACACACACACACACACACACACACACACACACACACTCACACTCACACAGCTCATATGAATGTAAGCTGTGACTTCATTATAAACTATCTGTGTTCAGTTCACAGGAGGAAGCTGAGATAAACTCTGATAAACACTCACCCCGCTTCACTCGACACTTCTGTCTTCTCTTTCTGTCGTTTAAAATGGAGTCTGAACTGACTGAACACTTTCATGTTCACTGCCCCGCCTCCCCAGGTGCCCTACCTGTTAGTCATGAGCCACGATCTTATGTTGCCCCTCCCAGACGTGTCTCCCACTCGTGTCTTTGTCCCTCCTACGACAGATGTACGGAGAGATGCAAGGAAACGAAGCAAAGGAGAGAGGAAGCAGGAAATCAGTATTTGGAGTCATGAGACGTCCTTTCCTCGACAGCGTCACATAAAGTGACATCAGCTGATCACGTTCAGCTGTCAGTCAGCTGTTTATGTCCGCTCAAACACACACTGTATTATTTCTAATCAAACACTCACTGTATTATTTCTAATCACACACACTAATATTTCTAATCAAACACACACTGTATTATTTCTAGTCACACACACACTGTAATATTTCTAATCACACACACATTAATATTTCTAATCAAACACACACACTGTATTATTTCTAATCAAACACACACTGTATTATTTCTAATCAAACACACACTGTATTATTTCTAATCAAACACACACTGTATTATTTCTAATCAAACACACACTGTATTATTTCTAATCAAACACACACTGTATTATTTCTAATCAAACACACACTGTATTATTTCTAATCAAACACACACTGTATTATTTCTAATCAAACACACACTGTATTATTTCTAATCAAACACACACTGTATTATTTCTAATCAAACACACACACTGTATTATTTCTAATCAAACACACTGTATTATTTCTAATCAAACACTCACTGTATTATTTCTAATCAAACACACACTGTATTATTTCTAATCAAACACTCACTGTATTATTTCTAATCAAACACACACTGTATTATTTCTAATCAAACACTCACTGTATTATTTCTAATCAAACACACACTGTAATATTTCTAATCAAACACACACTAATATTTCTAATCACAAACACACTGTATTATTTCTAATCACAAACACACACTAATATTTCTAATCAAACACACACTGTATTATTTCTAGTCACACACACACTGTAATATTTCTAATCAAACACACACTGTAATATTTCTAATCAAACACACTGTATTATTTCTAATCAAACACTCACTGTATTATTTCTAATCAAACACACACTGTATTATTTCTAATCAAACACAGTGACAGTGTTCAGTCTGTACATGTATGAAGCCTTTAAACATATGTCGAGCTGTCCTGCCGGTTTAATCTGACAGAAAAGCAGAAGAAGAAGCTTTTCCTTCCTGTGAATAAATAAAACCTGTGCTGTTACTTTAGAGACAGACTGTTGTTGTTTTTGTCTCCTACCTTCTCTGGTCCAATCAGATCCAGAGTATTCAGGAGCAGAATCTAAAGGTAGAAGGAGGACATACTGCTGCATGTCTAACAGGGACAGGAATGTACCAGTGCACGGTTTCAAGTGTCTGGAGAAGATAAAACACAGATTGAGTCGGCTGCTGTTGTTGAGTCTCTCGCTTCTGTCAGACTGTTTATTTAAACAAATGTTTAGATTCAAAAACATACTAAAATGTATGCTAGTTATTCTCATGTGCAATTTAAACACACATTTACAATACAACATATCCAATACCCATACACAAGCACAAGGTCAAATTATCTATATTACTATTTTGCAACTGCAATTTTATAAATGTTAACTGGCAACTACGAGATAAACACATAATATTGAACATTTAACTGTACAAAGAGGTTTTAACCAACAAAAAGTCACAAAGTATTAAAACGGAAAATTAACGGTCACGCACGAGCCCCTTTAGTCTGCTAGCTCTCTTATCTGTTAATGCTCTCTAAACAGAACTAATCTTTACAACATATTGTAACCGAGGGTGTTTATGACTCATATACCTGGGAAAATACAAAATAAAGTACAGAGTCTTCATAGAGTTGAACATTGCACGTCTGCGCCTTTATTGCCGCACACGGCGGGAGAACCCCGCACGGGTCTCGAACCACACACTTCTGTTCCTTGAACCTTTCAAAATAAGAGCTGCTGATATAGGCTATACACTGCTTTACCAGGTAACTCAAATAACATAATAAAATAGCGTACAGTAATATAGTGCACATAGTAATATAGTGCATATAGTAATATAGCGCATATAGTAATATAGTGCATATAGTAATATAGCGCATATAGTAATATAGCACATATAGTAATATAGCACATATAGTAATATAGCGCATATAGTAATATAGCACATATAGTAATTTAGCACATATAGTAATATAGCGCATATAGTACATGTGAAGTAACATTTTCTGTAACAAGTTCATTCCAGAATTGTTTTATTGGTGTGCAGTGCCATTTGACATGCACGTATCCATCTGTGGTGTTTTGTGTGCAGTGTGGACACTCTGTGAATGATCCTTTATTGTATGAGTTGTAAATATGTTTCTGCAGATTTGGGTCCAGAAGTCTGGAGGACCTCTTAATATTTCGACCAGCTGTTTCATGTTTAACCTTCCTCTCCTGTAATGTGTGGAGAACAGAGGCATTAAAAATATGGATGAAGATCTCCTCAGCTTGCAGAGCTTCTCCACACACAAGATGGTGGAGGTTCCTCCTCTGTGGATCATCAGCTGCTCCTCTCTGATCACTCACATTATGACAGAGATCATTCCCATCTAAAGAGAGAAGAAGAGAGATGACAGAAATCAAAAATCATTTTCTACTCTGACTCTCTTCATCAGCTGGAAGTCATCAGATTCTCCCACAGCGCTGTAAGTAAGCCCCGCCCCCCACTCCACCTTTGTACTTTAATAATAATAATAATAATACATTAGTTTTATATATTGCTTTTCTAAATACTCAAAGACGGTTTGACAAAAAAACAAACAATCAATAAGCAAAACCTGAACAATCGATGTCAGGGGGAAGGATGGGACTCAGTGATGGTGAAGAGGTGAGTTTTTAAAGATTTAACACTGAACGGTTTCATATTGGTGTCTGAGTGTGAGATTTGACACTGAGTTATGGGACATGTTTGATCCAATGAAGAAGCTGTTAGAAAAAGACTAAATAAAAACATTCACAGTAAATGTCTCAGTTTCATGATTTGTATTCAAACTATGTTCAATCACATTGTCCCTATTAAATAAGTAAATTCAAACATGTGGAAGTTTTACTAAAGCACACTGAGAGACTGACTTCAGAGTCTCCAGTCCATAGTTTGGATTCTTCTGAAGATCACGCAGCAGCTTCACTCCTGAATCCTGCAGGTTGTTCCTGCTCAGGTCCAGCTCTCTGAGATGGGAGGGGTTGGACTTCAGAGCTGAGGCCAGAGAAGAACAGCTGATCTCTGACAAACTGCAGCAACTCAATCTGAATAAAGAATAAAAGAATAAAAATAATGTGTAATCCAGTCACGTGTTCAGCTTGTGATGAGTATCTCAACATCACTTTGTCCTGATGAATCAAGTTTTCTCTAAATGATTAGAGGATCATTTCTGATTGTGTATTCACTAAATCTAAATCCTCCAAATGTCAGCTCAACATTCATCCAGCTGTTCATGTGCACAGATGAAGAACAGGCTGCTGATCTCAGTCAGCTCTGTGATGTTACTACATTTATCAAATCACACATTATTCAATCACAAGTCTTCATGATTTCACTTCTTAACAGAACCAGAGGAAACCAGAGGCTTCATGTGCACCTTGTTCAACTTTACTACACAGAGTCAGAAAAACATTTTCACATCAAATCTCTAAATTATTCAACAACACAAAATTAAAACCTCCTAAATAATATCATTTCCCACAATTTAAATTTAGACAAATACTGAAAACATAAATCCTGAAATGTGCAGCAATGGAGGATGTGGATTAAAATGATTTAAATGAATGACACAGTCAGTGATCTGACCTCAGAGTCTCCAGTCTGCAGTTTGGACTCTGCAGATAATCACACAGCAGCTTCACTCCTGAATCCTGCAGGTTGTTGTTTCTCAGGTCCAGCTCTCTGAGATGGGAGGGGTTGGACTTCAGAGCTGAGGCCAGAGAAAAACAGCTGATCTCTGACAACCAGCAGCAACTCAATCTGAATAAAGAATAAAAGAATAAAATAATGTGTAATCCAGTCACATGTGTTCAGCTTGTGATGAGTATCTCAACATCACTTTGTCCTGATGAATCAAGTTTTCTCTAAATGATTAGAGGATCATTTCTGATTGTGTATTCACTAAATCTAAATCCTCCAAATGTCAGCTCAACATTCATCCAGCTGTTCATGTGCACAGATGAAGAACAGGCTGAACAGTCAGCTCTGTGATGTTACTACATTTATCAAATCACACATTATTCAATCACAAGTCTTCATGATTTCACTTCTTAACAGAACCAGAGGAAACCAGAGGCTTCATGTGCACCTTGTTCAACTTTACTACACAGAGTCAGAAAAACATTTTCACATCAAATCTCTAAATTATTCAACAACACAAAATTAAAACCTCCTAAATAATATCATTTCCCACGATTTAAATTTAGACAAATACTGAAAACATGTAAATCCTGAAATGTGCAGCAATGGAGGATGTGGATTAAAATGATTTAAATGAATGACACAGTCAGTGATCTGACCTCAGAGTCTCCAGTCTGCAGTTTGGACTCTGCAGATAATCACACAGCGGCTTCACTCCTGAATCCTGCAGGTTGTTCTCACGCAGGTCCAGCTCTCTGAGATGGGAGGGGTTGGACTTCAGAGCTGAGGCCAGAGAAGAACAGCTGATCTCTGACAAACTGCAGCCCCTCAATCTGAATAACGGATAAAAGAAGAATAAAAATAATGTGTAATCCAGTCACATGTGTTCAGCTTGTGATGAGTATCTCAACATCACTTTGTCCTGATGAATCAAGTTTTCTCTAAATGATTAGAGGATCATTTCTGATTGTGTATTCACTAAATCTAAATCCTCCAAATGTCAGCTCAACATTCATCCAGCTGTTCATGTGCACAGATGAAGAACAGGCTGCTGATCTCAGTCAGCTCTGTGATGTTACTACATTTATCAAATCACACATTATTCAATCACAAGTCTTCATGATTTCACTTCTTAACAGAACCAGAGGAAACCAGAGGCTTCATGTGCACCTTGTTCAACTTTACTACACAGAGTCAGAAAAACATTTTCACATCAAATCTCTAAATTATTCAACAACACAAAATTAAAACCTCCTAAATAATATCATTTCCCACAATTTAAATGTAGACAAATACTGAAAACATAAATCCTGAAATGTGCAACAATGGAGGATGTGGATTAAAATGATTTAAATGAATGACACAGTCAGTGATCTGACCTCAGAGTCTCCAGTCTGCAGTTTGGACTCTGCAGTCCCTCACACAGCAGCTTCACTCCTGAATCCTGCAGGTTCTTGTTCCAGCTCAGGTCCAGCTCTCTTAGATGGGAGGGGTTGGACTTCAGAGCTGAGACCACGGCGTCACAGTGAGTCTCTGAGAGTCCACAGTCAGAAAGTCTGTTGTGACACATAAAATAGAGAAATGACTTAGAAAAGAAGTTCTTAATATTTACGACTCACCTTTGATGATAACACAGTTTGTCTTGTTGGTCTTTCCTTTTACAGATGAATGGAAACAATTTATTAAGGAGGACATCATGTCTATGTTACCATGCATTGAGGCTATAGTCCTCACGCGGGCAGCCCGGGTTTCTCAATAAAGGCAGAAAAAGCCCCAAAATATATAATTTAAAATAAGTAAATTAGTAGATGACACTGATTTATAATGCTCATCACATCTGGACTTACTTAGCCTTCCTGCAGTTCCTCACAGCTGGAATCAGTCTCTGTCGTCCCTGGTATGATGTGATGTACTTGCTCAGGTCCAACTCATCTTGAACCTCCTCGGACATCTGCAGCATGTAGGCCAGAGCAGAGCACTGGATCACAGAGAGTTCCTTCTCTGATCTGTTCTTTGACTTCAGGAACTCTTGGATCTCCTGATGGACTGAGAGGTCCTTCATCTCCGTCAGACAGTGGAAGATGTTGATGCTTCTGTCAGGAGAGATATCTTCACTGTTCATCTTCTTCAGGTGTTTGATGACTCTCTGGATCCTTTCTGGACTGTTGTGTGTCTGACCCAGCAGGCCTCCTAAGAGTCTCTGGTTTGACTCCAGAGAAAGACCATGAAGGAAGCGAACAAACAGGTCCAGGTGACCGTTCTGACTTTGAAGGGATTTCTTCATTGCTTCCTTTAGGAGAACATCAAGAGTTGAATCTACATGCGTTTGTCCCAGAAAAGCCTCCAGTATTGTTGTGTTCCTGTTGGTGAAACAGTGGAACATGTAGACTGCAGCCAGAAACTCCTGAACACTCAGATGAACAAAGCAGTAGACTGTTTTCTGGAACATCACACACTCTGTTTTGAAGATCTCAGTACAAACTCCTGAGTACACCGAGGCCTCTGTGACATCCAGACCACACCGCTCCAGGTCTTCTTGGTAGAACATGATGTTTCCGTCCTCCAGATGTTCGAACGCCAGCCTCCCCAGCTTCAGAAGAACTTCTCTGTCGGCCTCCGTCAGCTCATGTGGACTCATCTGATGATACTTGTTCTTCTTCCTCTTTGTCTGAACCAGCAGGAAGTGTGAGTACATGTCAGTCAGGGTCTTGGGCAGCTCTCCTCTCTGCTCTGTGCTCATCATGTGCTCCAGAACTGTGGCAGTGATCCAGCAGAAGACCGGGATCAGACACATGATGTGGAGGCTCCTGGAGGTCTGGATGTGTGAGATGATTCTGCTGGACAGATCTTCATCACTGAACCTCCTCCTGAAGTACTCCTCCTTCTGGGCGTCAGTGAAGCCTCGTACTTCTGTTACCCTGTCAACACATGAAGGAGGGATCTGATTGGCTGCTGCAGGTCGAGAAGTGATCCAGATGAGAGCTGAGGGGAGAAGATTCCCCTTGATGAGGTTTGTGAACAGTGTGTTTAACGATGACTTCTGTGTGACATCAGACACAACCTCCCTGTTTGTGAAGTCCAATGACAGTCTGCTTTCATCCAGGCCGTCAAAGATGAACAACAGTTTACAGACAGCGAGCGTCTCTGCTGCCACCTTCTGTAATGTTGGATGGAAAACACGGAGCAGCTCAAGAAGACTGTAGCGCTGATCTCTGACCAAGTTCAGCTCCCTGAATGAAAGCAGGATCAGCAGACTGACGTCTTGGTTCTCTGAGCCCTCGGCCCAGTCCAGAGTGAACTTCTGCACTGAGAAGGTTTTTCCAACACCAGCCACGCCGTTTGTCAGAACCACTCTGATGGGTTTCTGTTGGTCGGGTTGAGCTCCTGTCTTTGGTTTCTGTTGGTCGGGTTGAGCTCCTGTCTTTGGTTCCTGTTGGTCGGGTTGAGCTCCTGTCTTTGGTTCCTGTTGGTCGGGTTGAGCTCCTGTCTTTGGTTCCTGTTGGTCCGGTAAAACTTTAAAGATGTCCTGGCACTTGATTGGAGTCTCATGGAGGATATTCTTTTTAGAGTCTGTCTCCATCTGTCTCACCTCATGTTGGGTGTTCACCTCTTCTCTCTGCCCCTCTGTGATGAAGAGCTCAGTATAGATCCTGTTGAGGGGGGCTCTACTTCCTGTTTCATCACTTCCTTCAGTCACATGTTCACATCTCATCCTCAGACTGACCTTATGTTGATCTAAAACCTCCTGCTGACCTCTATCTACTGAAAGAGAGAATGATACAATCTGATTATTGTTTTCAGATGTTTTTGTAAAAGAAGTAAAAAGAGTTTTAAGTTATAGACTTTTGACATTGACCAATAAAAGTCGTGTTTTAGGAGGAGATCACAGAAGGTGTACAGTCTTACTTTGTTCAGTGCTGCTCTGACTGACCGTCTGCAGTCCAGATCCTGGTCTGGATCTTTTTCCATACTGAGGACAGGACGTCTCCTCCTCTCTAACATGAGTCCTCTTCGTCCCCCTGTGAAGACATGTCTTTAGAACTAAACTGATGGTTGACTGATAGAAAATATGAAGATTTATCAAACACAATCTAAACAGTCAGATGATCACAGAGAGCTGAGCTCGGGTTAGTCCATCTCTGAACTCAGCTTGGACGTGGTGAAACATTGTGAATTACATTGTGCTGGATCAGCAGTATCAGGGTGAACTCACTCTAGGTCCAGTTGAAGCTCAGCTGAAGTAAAGACTCACTTTATCATCTTCTCTACACTTTAGCTGTCACACAGACTTTTCCTTTGGCTCTCTGCTTTCTCAAACACCTTCTTACGTATGAGCTCACAGTATCATATCAGATGATGCTGAAAAGACTAAACAGAGACAAAAACAAACAGGGGCCGTGCTGAGCGCCATCTTCTGCTGCTAATAAACGTACTAATGAGAAGTAGGAGGATAACAGGCAGGTTCAAAGGTTTGTAAGGGTCCTCTTAGATTACAGCTTTACAAGGTGACTGACACTATAAGGAAACAAGGAAACAAGGAGTTAGTAAGAAGACTTACTTTGAGTCTGAGGGTCCAGGTTTATTTCTGAAGTTTACAACCAAACCTTTGGACCGATCACTCTTCAGAGACAGACAGCTGGGTACAGGGGACTCTGCTCTCTGTCTGCTCCTCTCAAATCTGCAACAACAAACTTATTATATTTGCATCACATGAATTCCTCTTTAGATACCACAGTAACAACAAACAGTTCAATCTGACAACATTTGACAAAAAGGAAAATGTCACATCCCCGGGTTAAGTGTTTAGTTTATTTCTGTTTCCCGCATGTATCATGTCCTGTGTTGGTGTTTTACTTTGTGTCTTACCCTGCGTCTCATTTCAGGTCTGTTAGCTGCATGCCCTTCCCCCAGTGTTTTTCCACTCTACTGATTACCTGATGTGTCTCACCTGTGTCTTCTTAACTTCACCGCCTGTTCAGTATTTAATGTCTGCCTTTCCCTCACTCTGTGCCAGTGCGTCTTGTCTCTTCGTAGCAGCGTTACCAGCATTCTTCTGTTTAGCCTTTTGATCTGACCCAGTTGTGTTTTTGACCTCGATTTTCTGCCTGCCGTTTTTGTACTTCTGCCTGGACTGATTGACTACCGTGTACCGAACCCTGCCTGCAAATTCATGGATTGTGAAACTGCCTTTAGCCCTGAGTCGTGCGTTTGAGTCTCTTTTGGTTGTGATAGAAATATGGATGACAGGAATAATGAGGATTTAAAAAAAAAAAAGATTTCTCTTTACTTCAGAAAGTTGAAGCTAGCAGATTGATTTATGGGGGAAATGAATGACATTAATGACATGCATATAATGACAGGCTGTCAGACATGACAGATAAACACCTATATAGATAGATAATGTAGATTTTAATATTATTAGAGGTATTTTGTTGTTGCTTTTTCATTTTTTCTAGGTATTATGATTATTTTCATTGTGTATAATTAAGACCAGAATAATAAACATTAAAGTCTGAAACAGGGGCCGTGCTGAGCGCCATCTTCTACTGCTAATAAACGTACTAATGAGAAGTAGGAGGATAACGGGCAGGTTCAAAGGTTTGTAAGAGTCCTCTTAGATTACAGCTTTACAAGGTGACTGAACCTACAAGGAAACAAGGAGTTAGTAAGAAGACTTACTTTGAGTCTGAGGCTCCAGATTTATTTCTGAAGTTTAGAGGTTGATCTTTGGACCGATCACTCTTCAGTGACAGACAGCTGGGTACAGGAGACTCTGCTCCGTCCTCCTCGTCCTCTAAACTCACATCCATGATCTGATCTGAAGTCAGTCTGAGAGGAAACACAGAAACACTCACTGAGAGATCAACACAAGAGAAACCAGTTTGATCTAACACACACACACGCACACACACACACGCACACACACACACACACACAGCTCATATGAATGTAGGCTGTGACTTCATTATAAACTGTCTGTGTTCAGTTCACGGGAGGAAACTGAGAGTACAGAAATGAAGATATAAAAACTCTGATACACACTCACCCCGCTTCACTCGACACTTCTCTGTTTGCTTTCTGTCCGTTTAAAATGGAGTCTGAACTGACTGAACACTTTCATAGGCTCAATCTCATGTCCCTTATTTGCACCGAGTGTCCTCCGAGTTGTTTCCTCCACTTGCGTCTTAGCCCCGCCCACCAGAGATGCACGGAGGAAACGAAGCCAAGGAGAGAGGACCGAGGGAATCAGCTTTAAGACACGAGACGTCGTTTCCTCGACAGCGTCACATGACGCCACATCAGCTGATCACGTTCAGCTGTCAATCAGCCAAACTGTTTATGTCCACACACACACACACACACACTGTATTATTTCTAATCAAACACAGTTACAGTGTTTAGTGTCTTTACCTGATTAAAAAAACACCTGAAGAACAACCTGCAGTCTGTTTCAAACCAAAAGGACAGTTTCTACTGACTCAAAGATTTCATTTTGAATTGTCTATAATTATTGATTATTATTAATCAGTTTGGACTGAACCTAGCCTGTATTTAGACAACCAACTCTGTATTTTATAAACAGATATTTATGTGTCAGGATACTGAAAATGATTGATTAGAATCTAAATGATGAAACGTTCAGAAGATAAATAAGTGAGAATATAAAACGGACTCCTCTTCATCAGACTCTTTTTAATCCCAGCTCATCACAGAGCGACTCTTTACAAACTCACTGATGTTCATCATCTGTTTAAATGTCCCACGCTCCGTTTAGCCTCTTTTTAATGTCCGTCTTTTCCTCCGTGCATCTCTGGTGGGCGGGACTAAGACGCAAGTGGAGGAGGAGACAACTCGGAGGACACTCGGTGCAAATAAGGGAAATGAGAAAGGCCCACAGTTGGCTCCGCATAGAGTGCCGAAAGTGACCAAGCGCAAAGAAAATCGGCTGGTAGCTTGCAGTCCACCTTACGGTGATTCTAAAGAGGTATCGCTTTTGTAAAAGCGATGTTCATCTGGTGATGTGTTGGTCCGGGACGAATTTGTGAATATCTTTCTAACTTTACCGAAGTACGCCACACATACGCAACCACACAAACACACGAGGCAGACACACGAACACACACACTCAGTTCATATTCATGTAAGCTGTGACTTCATTATAAACTGTCTGTGTTCAGTTCACGGGAGGAAACTAAGAGTACAGACGTGAATATATAAAAGTGAAGATACACACTCACCCCGCTTCACTCTTTTCTTCTCTGTGCTTTCTGTCCGTTTTTAAAATGGAGTCTAAACTGACGTGTCCCATCTCCCACCCCAGCACAGCACTTTCAGTTTCGTTTTTACTTCATTTAAGACTCAGACGCCGACCCCTTTCTTGTTTGTTTAAAGCGGTTGTTTGGCAAATATCTTCAGTCTTATTTTTTTCAATATTCATGTTTTAAAGATAAAAAAACAAACTTTTATTTCGGTGTTCCGCCCATGCTCGGTCTGTGGCAGCCTCTATGGGGAGTGAGGAAGAAAAGTTGAAGAAGAAGAAATAAGGAAAATGCATTTAAATATCACTAAATAGTATCTATATATTATAATGTTTGTGCTATTATTTAGTAATGATAAAAAACAAGCCACAAAAATACTTTATAAAAGCTCTGTTTTCTTACCTCCTTCTTGAGCCGGTGTATCACAACACTGATGCTCATTACCTGCTCATTGTGGAGGAGGAGGAGGAGGAGGAGGAGGAGGAGGAGGAGGAGGGTAGGTGACTTATAAGAAGTGAGTGACACTGCTCGAACCGATATCACCTTAAAAACGACCGTAATGTAAAAAAACAACAACACAATGACCAGGGACGAAAAAGAAGAAGAGGAGGAAGACTCAGAGGTAACGAGCTGTCAATGATTTATCTGTTGGAGTTAATGTAGCTTGTTATGGATGGATGAAAGTAGCCTTAGTATCTTTATTCCTGATCAACAGCTTGAGTTAACATCAGTTATTTCCACACTTTAATTAGGTATAGATTATTCAACCAGTAAAAAATAAACTTATTTTGTTCCTATGTTGTTCTGGGCACAAAACCTCCTTATTGACATCTTTGTGTACTTAGTTAGTTTTCACCCTAACATGCTTATTTCCCATCCTGTTGTCATTAATAGTTGGAGCTCTTTCCTTTAGAGTAATGATGTTTGAGAGACACCTGAAAAACTCTGCTGAGGTTTTTTTGTACTGCTCTGAAGAGAAAATCATATTTTGTGTTCACACTGTTATAAAATGCCTTTTGTTTCATGAACGCTCGTCTTCTCTCTCCAGGTAAAATCAGCTTTGTTTGTGTGGCTACTTCTCACTTCCCTTAGAGTGCAGTTACACTGGCCATCCATACAATGCCCAAGCACGCTTAAACCATAAAATAAAAGGAGTTATCAAATAGCTGTCATGTTATGTATGTTTATCCCTGATGTGCGGATGTGGACTCGACTGCAAATCTCTTAAAAAAATAAATAATTTACGGCTGTATCTGATTAAAGTGACTCAAAATAAGCTGCAAAGTCAGTGAAGTGTCTGTAATGCTGTCTGTGTTTTTGCAGATGCAGACTCGACTCCGTGTCCCTTTTAAAGGGAACTTACTGTATGATGAAAAATCCACTTTTACAGTGTTTTCTAACAATTATTTGGGTAAGCATTTACAGACCCACAAAATGTGAAATACATCTATCCAGTCCTTTGTTTGTGGTCTACAGAAGTCTTTCAACAGAAAAAAATGTTACGTTTCAAATGTTCTCAGTTTGTGACATCACAAGTTGGATTCTGGTAAAAGAAAAAGAAAACCTGTCCCTGGTACCTCTTCCCATAGACTCCACCTCCAGCCTAGAATCAAACATTATATATAAAATATTATATTTGGAACAAAGCTCAGAAATGGGGATGGCACAGCGGGGGGCACAGTACGAATGGACATCGAGTGTCTTCCACTCGTGTCTTTGTCCCTCCTACCAGAGATGTACGGAGAGATTCAAGGAAACGAAGCAAAGGAAAGAGGAAGCTGGAAATCAGTATTTGGAGTCATGAGACGTCCTTTCCTCGACAGCGTCACATGAAGTGACATCAGCTGATCACGTTCAGCTGTCAGTCAGCTGTTTATGTCCGCTCAAACACATAGTATTATTTCTAATCAAACACTCACTGTATTATTTCTAATCAAACACACACTGTATTATTTCTAATCAAACACTCACTGTATTATTTCTAATCAAACACACACTGTATTATTTCTAATCAAACACTCACTGTATTATTTCTAATCAAACACAGTGACAGTGTTCAGTCTGTACATGTATGAAGCCTTTAAACATATGTTGAGCTGTCCTGCTGGTTTAATCTGACAGAAAAGCAGAAGAAGAAGCTTTTCCTTCCTGTGAATAAATAAAACATGTGCTGTTACTTTAGAGACAGACTGTTGTTGTTTTTGTCTCCTACCTTCTCTGGTCCAATCAGATCCAGAGTATTCAGGAGCAGAATCTAAAGGTAGAAGGAGGACATACTGGCTGCAGGAATGTACCTGTGCACAGCTTCAAGTGTCTGGAGAAGATAAAACAAAGATTGAGTCGGCTGCTGTTGTTGAGTCTCTAGCTTCTGTCAGACTGTTTATTTAAACAAATGTTTAGATTCAAAAACATACTAAAATGTATGTTAGTTATTCTCATGTGCAATTTAAACACACATTTACAATACAACATATCCAATACCCATACACAAGCACAAGGTCAAATTATCTAAATTACTATTTTGCAACTGCAATTTTATAAATGTTAACTGACAACTACTAGATAAACACATAATATTGAACATTTAACTGTACAAAGAGGTTTTAACCAAAAAAAAAGTCACAAAGTATTAAAACGGAAAATTAACGGTCACGCACGAGCCCCCTTAGTCTGCTAGCTTTCTTATCTGTTAATACTCTGTAAACATAACTAATCTTTACAACGTATTATAACACCAACAAAACTATAAATATTACACATAATCCACCGAAAATTGTGTTTTTAAACTTAAACTACTGACCTGGAGAAGATAAAACACAGATTGAGTCGGCTGCTGTTGTTGAGTCTCTCGCTTCTGCCAGACTGAAGCGGAGCGCTGTAACCATAGCAACAACACACAGCACGCTCAGCACGCTCAGCAGGGGAAGTGCTGCCCCCTTGTGGTTAAACAGAAATGACTCCAAAAGAAAATCTTTAACAACTGTGTAACATTTATACAAAGCACTAAACACCAAAACCAAAATGTGACAACACATTTCAGTGTGTCACACATTGTTGTCAGAGAAGCTTCCTTTCCTTCACGATCACAGAGGAAGAGAGCAGCTCTCTGATTGGCCGATTGATCACAGAAAAAGAGAGCAGCTCTCTGATTGGACCCTCAGGTTGCAACAAAAATGTTTGTCACTGTGCATTATATTAATTATGATGATCATGAACTTAATAAAAATAAACAATATTACATAATCTTCTCCTGAATTAAGATCTAAGGTCACATATATTATCCAAAACACCCTTACCATGTTTCTCTAACACAAACATGCGTCTCTACAAACCCTCCAATGATGAGAAAAGTCCATCCAGCCTGTGTGCTCAAACAGGCCGTTTGGAGATTTTCCCTCCATGACATCACAAAGGGCGATAACCCCTCTCCACCTAATATCTGCATCGTTCCTGACATTCTTTAAACTGTAAAATGTTGATTTTCCCCTCCTTTCTGACGATGTGTTCGTTTAATTTTTCGCCATGACGTCTTTGCCTCGACACGCTCCATTAAATAAATGACTCATTAGATCAGCTTCTTTAGCTCTTGTTGCATTTAATGCTGTTTGATAGGTCAGGTAAGGTCACGGCTGAGTGTGTGTGTGTGTGTGTGTGTGTGTCCTCTGAGCCGTCAGCAGGTAAATCCTCCTCGGTGTAATCTCAGAGAGGTCGTGTGTATTTCTCTCCACTCTTGAACCTGACTGTGTTGAGTCAAACAAACTCTGATATTAAACTTGATTAAATATGTTCAGTATTCCTGGACGTCATCATCTCCAGGTACATCAAGTTCACTCAAATTAAAGTGGAGTAATCCCATTAAGCTTGTGGCCTAATCCAGAAAAGAAAACTCTTATGCAGGTTGGGATTAAGAGTGTGTCGAGGTGTGTTTCTTTCTCACACGGTAATAGAGCAAACCTCGCCGTGATTTCTTCTCTCTGATGTTTGCTTCGGTGAGAATGAGACGGATGACAACGTGAGCCTGAAGTTTGTGTTTTTATTGAACCGGGAGGATGATGTCCCAGAAGCAGAGGTAAGTCACCTTCACTTTGCCATAAATAGCAGAACCTGTTTGGTTCTGTACTCGATGTTTAGAGAAGCTCTGAGGCTGAAGGTTGCTTTGATTCTCTTTGTCTCTGTGTGAACGTTTACAGGCCGTGCTTTAGATTTAAATGTTGTTTCAAGCCTCCTCTTTACTCTCATTAGTGAGTGCTCATCGTCTGGGTGCTAATTTACTGCGTATGAAAGGTGATGACCTCCTGACTGCAGCCTCGGACGGTAAATCATGATGAAAAGATTTCATTCTTTTTCAGGAGCTACGTGACATGGAGATGATTTTGCAGTTTTGGTTTGCTTTAAGAGGCTGTAACAAACAAACATCTGATCATCCTGATTATAACTGAAATTAAATTAAATATCTCTGCTGCTCTCTTCATGAAGAGCTAATCGCCTCTGAATGAGTCCTCGTCCTTTAAACAAAGTGAAATATGTTGAATAAAATCAACGTAAAGAAATATAAACTTAATAACTGGTTGAAGTTGATTGGTTGACTGATCTGAGTCTTTTCTCCAGCAGGTGTCATGACAACCAGGTGAACTCGAAGAGCAGCACAGCTGCACAGAGAGCCGGGGGGAGGGTGAGTGACACAAGACGCTTCTGACCTGAACAACTAAAATCAAGTTTGTCCCTGAAGCCTGAAGTGCAGAAGGAAACATTCACACAGTTTATTTTTTGGACCCGTTCATTTGGGCTGTTTTTTTTTAATCTTGTTTCACCTCAGGGTCTCCTGAACAAGCTGCTGGATTGTATTGATTATTGCCACGTTACTATCCCGACATAATGAGATAAATATGAGGAGATTTCGGGAAAACAACCCAAATTAAAGATTTGTATTTTGGGCCTTTTCTTTGAGAGGACAGAGAATGGATTAAGCAGCGAATCAGGGAGAGAGAGAGAGAGAGAGAGAGGAATGAGGTGCAGCCCGGGAGAGGGGGGGGGGGAGCAGGCCGGACTTGAACTTGGGTTGTCCACTTGGAGGACTAAAGCCTCCGTACATGGGGCACCACCTGACCGCTAGGCCAGCGTCCCCGAAGACAACCCGAATTCATGTCCTCTGAGGGCTTCTGTAGAAACACTGCTCAAGTCTTAACAGCGTCATTGTGTGCTTATATCATGTATGTGTTTTTTTATCATTCATGTAAAATACTAGATTTACCTTTTTTTTTTAACCCTTAACAGTGTTAAAATATTTAATCTCCCTGATTAACAAGCTGTCCTCCATGAGAGCTGATGCAGACGCTGCATATTAAAGTCTTTCGAGGACATTTTAATATAATACTCTGAATATAAACCCTCTTCGGAGTGTGTGCAGGTTTTTCTGGCCGTGCATGCATCCTGATGTGATTTACGTCTCCATGAATGTGTGAAGATCCGCTCGGTGGAGTTACGAGCTGCAGACCTGCTCCGTCAGGCCTCTTCAGCCTCCTCTCATTGATTTCTCCGTCTCGGGGTTCGGCCCCAGATTAATCTCCTCTGCAGTAGTTGAGGTTGCGTCTCTGCACGGTGTGTGTGTGTGTGTGTGTGTGTGTGTGTATGTGTGTGAGATGGCCTCCCGATGCTCAAGTGTGATTAAGTTTGATGTTTGTGTGTGTTTGTCAGCGGTCACACTCGGTCAGATGGTACTTAAGCAAATTAAGAGCTCTTGTGAGGATTAAGAGGTTTTCTCCAGCGCTGATAGGATTGCACGTCAAAGAGTCCGAGTTTGGAGGAGGGTTTATCAGAAGGTGCGATGTTTGATATCTAAACTGTGTCATCCTCAAACCTTGACACCACGCAGAGCTGAGTTTGAGATGGGTTTCCTCAGATGATCTGCTCTCGTGTCCCTCAGGAAGCTCCTGTGAGCGGCGGAGGGAAACAAGCGGGCAGCAGCGTGAGGAGCAGCAGCTTCAGCAGCAGAGGCTCGGACTCGTCTTCCGTGAGCGGCAGCAGAGCTGGAGGCAGTTTGAAGAGAAGCAGCGTGGGACAGCAGAACTTTCTTAACCCCCCGAGCAGCAGAGCAGCTCCTCGACCCGCCAGACCGCCTCTACGGCTCGGCAGCAGCCGCAGCTTCTCGTCCCTCCAAACCTCCTCTCTCACCGCCGCCACGTTCAGCCGGAGCAGCCGCTCGCTCAGCAGGCTGGACCAGAAACCCAGCAGAGACAGCACGTTCACTTTTACATTTACAACATATCGATCCAGAAATCAGTCAGATATCCTCTTTTTTTTAAATCTCCAATGTGGTCGTAATGTTTGAACGTGTTGTCTTTAAAACAGATTCAGTTCACAAGGATCCAAGTTCACAAGTGAAAAAAGGACGAGCATCAGAAAACAAAGGGCAGCTCAGCAGGTTGGTTGTCTCAGAGACTTTTGTTTGCACGTGTTGTCTTCTCTTTCTCTGTGTGAGTGATGACCTGCTCTGTCTGTGAAGGACCTGCAGCGACCTGCGTCACGATGCTGAGAACATGAAAACACGCAGCTCGTCTGAGCCTGCAGAGTCCTCGCTGGTTTCCTCCTCTGAACATCACTCCAACAAAGTCAAGAAACAGGTGAGCTTCATTTAAACCTCTTTTTTTAAAGCCCTGTGTGTGACTGAGAGATGATCTGAATAATCATGTCTCTCATGTGATGACAGAGCAGAGATGGCGTCTACTCACTCTGCGCGATGACCTCTGGGATGAGACGCAACCTGGTCCAAGCTGTGCTGAAGAACGTGAGGCCCGGTCCTACAGCTGACGTCACAAGGTTAAAAAAACATGTTTTTATTTATTACTAAAAGTTCTGCGTCACTCACATGTTTTTATTTGACAGTTTTCAAACTCAGTCCCACTAGAAATATAATTAAAGCATGTAAAGGTGGATGAAGGGACACATGAGGAGGGTCCAAAGAGGGTCCTTCCTATTTCTAAGCAAGCTATTTTATTTTACTCTTAAATCCTCACCATCACTTCTTAAAGCCTGTTGCTCTGCTTTGTTTAATGGAATCATAAGACGAGACGTCAGCCGGAACAGATTTGTTTCAGTCAGTTTCTCAGGCTGATTGGAGCTCGCAGAGGGAGCTACAGTCATGTTAGCCAGGAGGCTAGCTCACACAGTAAAATCATATCCTGGGAGAGCCAATCACTGGACCTTTCTGCAGGCGGTCCTGAGCTTTACTTTAGAACCCATGTTGGACGTATAAACTGAAAGACATGACATGTTTCTGTCTGGACATTTCTCTGGTGTTCCCACAGCTCCGTGTCCGAGCAGCAGCCGGACGCTCTGCAGAAAACACAACACACAAACTGTGCAGAGGAAACACACACGCAGCACAAAGATCAGAGTCCAGCTGATCAACGCTCCTCCTGTCACACGCCCTCCTCCTCCTCCTCCTCCTCGCCCGTCCCCTCATCCACCGGGCCGTCACAGCAGGGGGAGGAGGGTGGAGCCACACACATCGGTGAGTCAGTGAAGAAACAGGATCGAGGATTGTTTGACCACTCATAATAAACAGAATAATACAGGGACGATGAAGGTTCAATAAATTAACTAAACGTCTGTGCAGCAGGTACGACTGAGTCATCATCGAGTGTTGCAGGAGCAGATAGTCACGCCTCTTCTTCCACGTCTGCGCCGTCTCACGGCGAGCGTTTGGATGAGCGTTTGACCACGCAGGGAGAAGCTGATCGAGAGGACGGCACAACCACGAGTCGGGAAGAACAAGTTTCAACACATGAGCAGAAAACTGGGCAACTTGTCAGAGAGGTAAGATCATGTCGGGGTGTCTTCATCCACGCCGCTCCTGACTCCACACAGACGTGTAAACGCTCGGCGTGTCGGTGTGTTTGTGTCTCCGAAGCTTGAGCTGACTCAGAGGGAAGTGTCTCGACTGCAGCGGATAAACAGCGACCTGCAGGAAGAGCTCCAACAGCAGAGAGAGAGTCCTTCTCCTGCACAGGTACCACACACACAAACATGAAGCTCCATCCCTTAAACAAGACTTCTATATCAACATGCTCACCAAAGCTTCTTCCTGTAGGTGGGTAATCAGGCTCTGCAGAGACTGCAGAAGGTGAACATGGAGCTGCATTCTGAGCTGGAGGCTCTGAGGAGGAGTCAGGAGGAGGCCCGAGAGGCTGAGCTGAGGAGCCGAGTGGATCTCTTGGCTCAGCAGGCACAGCTTCTGGTCACCGGTGACGCCACGGCGCTCGCACAAGCCCACCTGGAGCAGGACCGCCGGCGCTTCCAAGAGCAGCGGGCGGAGTGGGAACGCTGCGTGGCCTCTCTGAAGTCCCAGCTGAGTGCCGCTGAGGAGCAGAGGACGGAGGCCGAGTCTCGTTTCACACAGCTGCAGCAGGAGGTGCAGGGTTACCACAGTCTCCAGGAGGAGGCCGGCAGCCTGCGGAAAAATCTGCAAGAGATGAAAAGTCAACTTGAAGCCAACGAGGAGGCCCAGGCTCAGAAGGAGGCTCGCCTGCAGAAGCACCTCCTGCTCCTTCAGGAGAGTCAGGACAGAGAGCGAAGGAGCCTGGCTGCGAGTCTGGCACAGGCGGAGCAACACTCACAGGTCCTCCAGGAGAGACTCGACCGGGCTGAGGAGCAGCTGGGCAGCCTGAGTAAAGGTCAGATGTGGAGCAGGGACATTGAGCGAGCTCAGCAGCAGCTCCAGGAGGAGCTAACGTGCACAGTTAGCGCCGTACAGAAGCTGCAGGAGGAGCGGGAGCAGCTGGAGGCTCGCTGTGAGGAGCTGCAGGGTCAGCTATCCGAGGCAGACGGGGAGGTGAGTCGGCTGCAGAGCCGTCTGAAAAGTGACGAGACGCACTTCTACAACATGGAGCACTCGTACGAGAGAGTCTCTGAGGAGCTGCAGGTGGCCTCAGGGAGGCTGCAGCAGAAGGACGCAGACATCCAGGACATGAGAGAGGGCTACGAGAGGCTGCTGGACAGAAAGGAGCAGGAGCTGGTTGAAGTCCTGCTGAAGATGGAGGTGTTGGGAAACAGTCTGGAGGAGACGGAGCTGAAGCTGAACGACAAGATGAAAGCTTGTAAGTGCTCCTCCTCTCATGAATCCTCAGAGACTCCTCGGCAGACCTCGAAGCACGCAGACCCTGACCTGGTGTCACACCCAAGACCCCGCTCCCTCACGGTGGACTCGTCTCAGCAGTGTGATGTCACAGCCGGAGACAGCCCGGAGAGGTTCATGATCGTGATCCAGACTCTGGAGACCAAGCTGTTTGTCACAGAGGAGAAGCTGAGGGACATCATGCAGAGACTGGAGGAGCACCAGGGTCACACAGGCTGCCAGGACCCCCACCTCTGCTCCCAGCTGACCCAGAGCCGAGCCACGGCCCAGCACCTGAGTCTGCTGCTGCACAGCCAGGCCAAGCAGAGCCAGCGCTTCGCTCAGGAGACGGAGGACCGCTGCAGGATCCTGGCGGGAAGGTTTCAGCTCGCACTGAACATCGTACAAGTGTGCAGAGAGTGGCTCCAGTCTGCGCCGATTAACATCACAGAGTTTGAAAAGCAGTTGTCCAGTGCGGCTGTCTGCCTTCAGCAAGGCGAGCGAGACGCAGAGAAACAGATGCATGAATCACGTAACGCCGGCAGAGGGGAGGAAAAGATCCTGAGCGAGGAGAGAAAACCCTCAGAGGACAACGTGGACAGTGCAGGGAAGTGTCTCATGAGGGAACTCTTCGTGGCAGAGAAAATGGTGTCCGTCCTGCAGAGTCAGCACGGGCAAGCACTCCTGGAGCCGCGAGCAGAGGAGGGAGACGTGGCAGCCAGGTACAGGAGTTTAATCTCCCAAAGAATAGCTTTACAAACGGAGAGGAGGACTGCGTCTGGGAGAGCAGGAGGTGAAAGCGTCATGCACTCAGTCTGTGCTGAAGCAGAGCTCATTTATGCTGCCTCTAAAATTCTGCAGGAATTTGAGGAGAGAGATAAAGAGATGGAGCATGAGAGGAAAAGCCTGGCGGATATCACCCCCCCGGAGCTGGCTCCCTACGAGGGCAGATGTTCAGAAGACGCAGCGGTTGAAGACGATGAGAAGAAGGACGCAGACCGCTCAGAGAGACTTCTGTCCCGCCTGCAGAGAAGAGCCAAGTGTTTACGCCGGCTGTGTCAGGTGACGTCTGACGGCGGCGGAGCAGAGGGCAGCACAGACCACGGCTGGGACGTCGCTTCTGCTTCGGACTTAAATAAGATGCTGGAGCAAGCAGTGTTGATTTATCTGTCGGAGAGACTGCACTTGGATTTAGAGCAGCAACGCCAGATGTTAAAGGACAGAGTGCAAGCTCTGCGCAGAGGGGAGCAAGTCAAACTGAAGGAGCAGCAGGAGGCGTTTAATTACACCTTGTGTCAGCTGCAGGAGGACAACTGTGCGTTAAGAGAAGAACTGGAGCGCGTGGAGCTGAAGATCGTCTCCGAAGAGAGCGGGAACCAGAGACTCCTGGAGAACATGCAGGAGATCGAAGACTACCACGAGGAGCGGATGAACAAGCTGGAGGAGGAGTTCCAGGAGAAGATCAGGAAGCTGCAGCAGATCCACGAGGAGGAGATGAAACACCTGCACGCTCACTACACCAAGTCCTGTCTGTCCAAAGAGAAGCAGATTCAAACGTCCCCTGAGTCGTCCTCAGCCGACCAGACTGGGACAACAGAGGAGTCCAGGAGCCCAACGAGTGGAGGCGATGAAGCTCGTCACGAGGATCCTGTAATCCTGGAGGTAAGGAAGTCAGTGCAGGAACAAACACCTCGCTGCTCGATTTGTTTGTTTTAGGATGTTTGTAGAAACAGCTGGAAGTAAAGGAAGGGAGAGAGAGGGGGTGACATGAGGTCGGGGGTTTGATCCACAGCTGATCTAAGTGTCCTTGAGCAAGACACGGAGCCTCACACTGCTCCCTCTGCTGCTGCAGTGTGTGAATGTGGAATTTATTTCTCCTCAGCTGCTGCAGTAAAAAGTGTTTAGTATCAACATGCAGCTCGGGGCCGAGGGTGCAGCTCGGGGCCGAGGGTGCAGCTCGGGGCCGAGGGTGCAGGGAGATTTTTAAACGAGTTCATCATCTATATTTGTCATTTATATTCATTTAATCTTTAATCTTTGCACCTGCAGCAGAAGAATCAGTTTGTCGTCTGACTTTTAGGCTCAGTCTGATGAAAGTCTGGCCGCTCTGGAGGAGACGCACAGGAAGCTGATTGGTGACCTGCAGCAGCAGCATCAGCTGGAGATGGACGCTCTGCTGAAGGAGAAGGACCAGCTGCTGCAGGACGAGTCGACCGCCACCATGGCAGGTAAACCCTCCTGCGTCTGCTGTGTGGTTCTTCACGGTACTGTGACAAAGAGGAAGCTGAGCCAGTCAACATGCAAGCTGTCATCTCTCTCTGCAGCGATCGTGGCGATGAGGCGAGCACACAAAGAGGAGCTGGAGAAGAGCCGGCGCACTCAGCACATCAGGGAGAACGCTGACATCACGCAGCTGCAGCTCGAGCACGAGTGAGTGACTTCTGCTCACGACACACAGTTTGTGTTTTTTTAAAGCTGAAGCTGATGTGATTCTTCTCCTCGGCTCCGCCCCCCGCAGGGAGGAGCTGGACGAGTTGCAGAAGGAGCTCGAGGCGTTGTCGGCTCAGCACACTCAGAAATGTCTGGAAAACTCTCAGCTGACTCAGGAGCTGCAGGAGGAGAGAAAGTCATCGATGCAGTACCAGAAAGAAAACCAGGAGCTGAAAAAGCAGCAGGTAAAAACACGTCCTTTCATCCAGAGCGAATCGCTGTTTGTTCTGAATCTGAACACAAAGCTCTGAAACGCATCGTCCTCTTTTTCTCTGTGTCATCTTTAAGAGAGAACCAGACGCGATGACTCAGCAAAGTTTCTTCCTGAACGGGAAGCAGCCGCACGCCGTCGCTCAAGGAAACGACTTCTATGAGATGGAGGTAAACGTGAAGGTTTCACATGCACGTGTGCAGTAAACACAGCTCAGTGGACTTTAACAACGCGTCTGCTTGTTTCCTTTGTGGCAGGTGATTCTGAGGGCGAGAGACGCAGAGATGCAGTTTCTCAGACAGGAAGCTCGACTGCTCAGGGAAGAGTTAAAGATCGCTCGAATGGTACTGAGAACAAAAAGAAAAACATGCAAAGCAACAAAAGAATTGAATTCAAATATTTTAATAATTTAATTCAAATAATTGAATTCAATTTGGGTTACCGTATTTTCCGCATTATAAGGCGCTCCAGTAGAGGCTTGGGTTACGTTGTGCATCCATTGGACGATGCTGCGCTCTTGCTTCCTCCACTTCCGCACCATTGATTCGTTAATGCCAAACTCTGCTGCTCTATCCCCGTGTTCTGCTGCGTGACTGATCGCCTTGAGTTTAAACTCTGCGTTGTGAGCGTGTCTCTTAATAGGAGCCATTTCAGGGTCTTTACACAAACACACACACATGGAAATGAAACGCCGTTTTATGTATCCCAGCATGCATCGCGCACTACTTCTTCTACAGGGGGAAAGTTGAGTCGGCGGCTGCTTACCGTAGTTGCGAGACCTGTTGCGGCTCAATATTGATCCATATATAAGGCGCACCGGATTATAAGGCGCAGGGCCAGCTTTTAGGTGCGCCTTATAGGGCGGAAAATACGGTAATTGGTTTGGAGCAGCGTCTACACACAGTGAATGACAGACGACAGATTTCACCAAAGAGCTGAATAAAGGAGTGTTTAGTGATCTCATTGGGGATCAATCATTATAAAAAGGTCACACATGGCGACGCCGTGATGAAACAGAGAAAATTCACTTTAAAGCTCCTGAGCAGAAAAAACAAAATACTTTCCGTCTTTCGGAGGATCTGCAGTAAAACTCTGATGAACGATGCAGCTGTTACACATAGATGTGTGTTTAAGTGTGTGTGTGTGTGTGTGTGTGTGTGTGTGTGTGTGTGTGTGTGTTCCAGGACAAACTGTACGCCCAGAACAAGCTGAAGGCTCTTCATACAAACAGTCCGGATGAAAACAATCCAGACGTCAACAAACTCTGTGAAGTTTTCAAGTTCTCGTCTTCGTCTCGGCGGCGCGGTGAGAAGCTTTGAGACATGTCCTCAAAACCATGAGACATGTCCTCATGTGCATATTAAAGGACGTCTGAAACTCCCTCTGTCTGTCTGTCCCTGAGCTGGACCTCATCGCCCCCCTGCTCCCTGTTCAGAACTCATTTTAAAATGGTGTTACTTGTTTTTAAGTCACTTCCTGGTTGAACCCCGTCAGCATGTTTAGGACCATCACTCAGGGTCCTCTCTCTCTCTCTCTCTCTCTCTCTCTCTCTGTGTCTCTCTCTCTCTCTCTGTGTCTCTCTGTCTCTCTCTGTGTCTCTCTCTCTCTCTCTCTCTCTCTCTCTCTGTGTCTCTCTCTCGCTCTCTCTCTCTCTCTCTGACGTCCCTCCAGCTAGCCCCCCCTCATCAGAGGCCTTACACTGATTTAAAACACACTTTTCTCTGTGACATTTAAAATGAGCAAAACAAATGTAACATTTGATTTAAAATCCTGTTTTTGTTGTTTTCATCTTTTTCTGTTTTCAACATTATTCTGTTTGTCTGTGAAGCATCTGTATCAGCTGAGGCTGTTTTAAACAAGATATACAACTAAACTAAACTAAACGTGATGTTTGCTTAATTGAAAAAGGATGAGTCCACTTACTGCTCCCCTTTATTTAAATACTTGACAAACAGATTAAAGTCTGTTTCTGCTCTGCTCCTTCTCTTCCACCAGAGGACGGCGTGACAAACAAGAAAACAGAGAAATCCTTCCTCACGCGTCAGATCAGAGGAATGAGATCGAAGGTAAGACCAAAGACTGAATCACACGAAGGAAAAGCTTTCAGTATGATCGGACACACAGGCGCTGACAGGAAGTGACCAGAGGGGCTGACAGGAAGTGACCAGGGGGGCTGACAGGAAGTGACCATAAGTGACCAGAGGGGCTGACAGGAAGTGACCAGAGGTGCTGACAGGAAATGACCAGAGGGGCTGACAGGAAGTGACCATAAGTGACCAGAGGGGCTGACAGGAAGTGACCAGAGGTGCTGACAGGAAGTGACCAGAGGGGCTGACAGGAAGTGACCAGAGGGGCTGACAGGAAATGACCAGAGGGGCTGACAGGAAGTGACCATAAGTGACCAGAGGGGCTGACAGGAAATGACCAGAGGGGCTGACAGGAAGTGACCATAAGTGACCAGAGGGGCTGACAGGAAGTGACCAGAGGTGCTGACAGGAAGTGACCATAAGTGACCAGAGGTGCTGACAGGAAGTGACCAGAGGGGCTGACAGGAAATGACCAGAGGGGCTGACAGGAAGTGACCATAAGTGACCAGAGGGGCTGACAGGAAGTGACCAGAGGGGCTGACAGGAAGTGACCAGAGGGGCTGACAGGAAGTGACCAGAGGGGCTGACAGGAAGTGACCAGAGGGGCTGACAGGAAGTCTGCATTACTTCTGACACCGAGCAAATCCCGTCGCTCCATCCTACCCTCTGAAAAAAAACATTTAGTCTACATTTAGAGTTTAAACTCTGTTTCTTCTTCGTGTGTTTGCTTTACAGAGTTTGAAAGAAGGTCTCTCCATCCAAGAGAGAATGAAACTGTTTGAGTCGCTCTGAAGAGTTGAGAGCGTGGAGTCGGAGTCAAACCGCGGTTTAGAAGACGTTTCATTATTCTGCTTAACTTTTGTAATGTTTTTTTTTGTTTTTTTTTACGGTGTAAAACATGTTTGTGATGAGCTGTGGGAGAAGTGAGTACTGAAGAAGAACCAGCAGAGGGCGCCACTTCCCTCTGACTTTTCTAGATAAAACATGTTTAAACACAGAGTGATGATTGTACAGTGTAGATAAAGTGTTCATAGAACAACAATAACTCAGTGTGTTGGATTAGCTGTGTAAAAATGTTACAAACATATCGAACCTCGAGAAGGAGCAAAAAACAGCCTGAACTGTTTAATGTACAAACATGTTTCAGATGAAGAAATTAAAGAGAAACAGTTTCAGGATTTTAATATTAAAATGTAACACGGACACTTAGTTTGATGGATTTGATATTTCATAAACACAGATGATGAAGGAAACCCATACATGACGCTGCTCGAGTCGCTCAAATGTTGAACATGAATTAAACTTTAAAATTTGAACACATCCGGTGTGTCTGGATTATTCTGAACATCATATCCTGGAACAACTCTCACACTTTAATCCAGAGGCGCTGCTTGACAAACCTTCAACTCAAAATGTGCACATTTTGCAACGACAGTAGGAAACCTCCCTCATGGGGCCCCACCCATGGATTGGAGGGGCCCCCAGTGAGTGAACCTTACTTCTCATTTCAAGACACTCAAGTACATTTTGCCCAAACGTCCGTCTGGAGAGGATTTAGTGATGAGGATCACTACAGGACCAGGTTCTAATTCAACCCCGAACCAGGACCAGAACCTCCAACTGAGAAGAATCAGAACCAGCGGAATGGGAACACCTAGTGGCGAGGAGAGGTCATTACATGACAAGTAATTCAGGCCTCATAAAAGTTCAACTGTGATTCTGGTTTTGGCTCCCAAAAAGCTTCTCTGTAAAGACAAAGAAACAACACGGCACTCTTTGGATTCATGTGTTTCACTTCCTCTAAACTCGACATGTCGTCACGTGTTTGTTTTGCATGTAGCAGCTGAGAACACGCCAAACTTATAACATCCAACTATTAAAACTAAACATGACTCCTTACAGTCCAATCTGAATGACATCTGGTTCGGTGCAAACACGATAACACCAAATCCTCAGCTGTGAAAGTGTGCGGCACAGGATGCTGCAGCACACACACACACACACACACTCACACACACACACACACACACACACACACACTCTGAGCCTGATCAGAGGCTGCACAGATCAGCAGGCAGGTGACAGCCGTTACACAGGAGGAGAGTCAGGTGATCATTTTGCAAACTCTTCTCAGTGACTTGTTTTGGTCCATCCTCAACGTGTCGATGACATTTAAGTCACGTGCCCGGCGTTACCCAGAGATAAGTTACAGCCGCGGCCTCAGATGACCCCGACAGGAGCGACCCAGGAACCATCAGAGTTTGTATCAGTGAGTCGTTACTGTCAGGTTCCCACTTTGACTTTATTTGATTCACTGAGTGAGACTGATTAACAGTAAACATGTCGAAGGATCTCTGTGTGAACCGCGTCCCTCCTCCGTGTCCTCACAGAAGACCTGATCCTGATCCTGATCCTGATGTGCTCCTCAGTGTCGTATTCCTAAAGAGGAATATCACACCTCATTAAAACCCAACACTCCCTCCTGCGTGTGAAACACGTGAGCTGACACCTCCGCAGAGCTGATTCTTCATGTTTTCCATCCTGGACAGATGTCGACACCTTTCAGCTTCTTCTATCTGACTGTGACCAAATAAATATAACTTAAAACAACCTCCAGGTCAAAAGAGTTCAGCCTGTTACAGCTCGTGTCTGTTGTTTTGTTTTTTTTAAATTCTGCTGTAAAGACGGATATTTTATCATTGAGCTCTATGGAGATGAAGCCTCAAGTGGACACTCAAGGAACTGCAGGTTTTAGGAGGGTCACTTGAAGATCGGCTTCATCACTCAGCCTCGGAGGTTGACGCTCGATTGGTTGACTGAATTTTCAAAATAAAAGCTCGACCGTCATGTTTATAAAAAGCTCGGTACGTCTCACGTCCTCATCTTCATCTTCATCTTCATCATCTCGCCTGCTGACGTCTCAAATATGAAGACGACCACGTCGCTGATTTCAGCTTCCTTCGATGCATTTAAAGACGGTGGATTTCTCTTACAACAGGAACTTCTCTCGGTTGGTTGGAGTGTGGAGTATTTTCAAACACCTGCAGAGTTTCGGCCCACAAACGCTCCAGAACATCATGACTGATTAGAAACCCTGCTTCACGCAGGTGCACCTGCTCGGCCCGCACAAATAAGTGACCCATTTAGTCATGCAGAGATCGATTACTGCGACCGGCACAGAGGCAGCAGAGAGCGCACGCCATGTTTCCCTAATGACCACAACAACCACTTCTTCTTCTTCTCCTCCTCTTCACGTGTGAGCCACGTGTCTTCAAACCAGCAGGAGAACTAAAGTGCTTCATGGGTGTTTATTTTTACTCCCAATTTGAGTCGGACCACGGCGTTACAAAATCAGGTCCAGAGGCGTGTGACCTACATGCAATGTGTTTGTTAAAACTCAAATTTTGACAGCGTTTCCATGACAATGGATTAACCCTACGCTGCTCACCGGAGGTAAATATAAGTTTGGCAACGGCTGCAGTTTGGCAACATCGTCCTCGGCACGATGAGGCTGACGGACAAACGAGTCCCAGAGTCGGAGACAGATCTGTCGAAGGACGAGACGAGACGAGTGTCCCTGTAAAACTCAACTTCCCCCGTGGAGAAGGTAGAATAACAGACCTGTGTGTTCATGTGTTGGACTCACAGGAGAGCTTCAGATCCCGGTGAGGCGGCGTGCTCACCCGTCCGCTCTGAAGCATATTTTCATGTTTGTGAGAAAGCCTTGGACGGCGTCCTGTGAGTTGTGTCTTTCTGTATGCTGGGCGCACTACGCCTCTCCTCCCCACTCAGGTTGTGTTCGTCGGTGTTGGCTGCCAACAGAGACTTTCTCCAGCTCTCCTTCATCGTCTTCTTTCTTCCTCTCCTCCGTGATCGCTGCTGCTGCTGCGTCAAACTGACGGGCCTGCAGCCGTTCTGCTGTTTGTGTTGTGAGATCAAATTCAGTCGGAGTGAATCGAGGGGTTAAACTTCCTGCGACCCCTCAACGACATAACACTAGAATTAACTGAGAGTGTGAAAGGTGATCAAACGCTGCAGCTCGTCTCCCGAGTCCGGACCGGTCTGGCCCACTTCGTGGTGCCGCAGTGAAGCGACCTTTAAATAACTCGACCGGGTACGAGCTATCGACCCGTTAGCACACTGCACGTCCCCATCTGGCCTGCCATCACTGACTGAACCCATAACCCATTTACAGGCCTGACATCCAAACACACACACACACACACACACACACACACACACACACACCTGATCTGTGCTGATGTTCCTCCAGTCCTTTGTAGCTTCTGTTCTCTTTCATAGGAGCGGTGTGAAGAAGAAGAAGAGTCACTAAACTTTCTAAATGTCCCGAACGTTAGAAATGTTTATGCATGTTTGAACATTTCTGATGTTTAAAGACAGACGTAAAACCTGGACCTCCCGGTCTGGAGTCCTCTGAGCGGGCGGCCCGGGTTCAGGTCCGACCGAGGTGGATTCTCTCTCTCTGACCTGTCGCCACATGACGTCTTAAAAAGCTTCTAAAATGAACTTTTAAACAGAGATTTAACTGAAGGTCAGATCTTCATTTGATGATGGGAAAATGGGAAAAGTTTCCCGTTTGAAGAAGACAAAGATGATTTCTTTCCCCTGTCAACACGCGCTCGCCCTCCTGTAAAGATATCATCGGTCTCGCTGCTTCTGTAACCAAACCCGGCAGCACGAACACCCACATAGGTCAAATATTATTCCCCTTTTCAAACCAGAAAACTGACACTCAGACTTTCACGGCTTAGCGTCTTTGGAGGTCGACATTTTGCAGAATGACACACCTCTCGGCCTCTCGTGAATCTGGGTCAGGCGGGCGCTGGAAAAAACTGATCCGGTTTCTGACTTGTGAAGCAAACACAACGCAGAACAACAATACGGACCGAGACGTGCGAGCTCGTTTCAATATTTCAAGGGGCGGCAGTAGCTCAGTCTGTAGGGACTTGGGTTGGGAACCGGAGGGTCGCCGGTTCAAGTCCCGGCACGGACCAAAGTCCGGAAACTGGTCTGGTAACTGGAGAGGTGCCAGTCCATTTCCTGAGCACTGCCGAGGTGCCCCTGAGCAAGGCACCGAACCCCAAAACTGCTCTGGAGCGCTCGCTGTGGGCAGCCCCCTCACTCTGAGACCTCTCCATTAATGCATGTCACTAGAACCCTGTTTGTGCATGAGTGTGTATCTCGGCCTATGTGTGTGTTAGACAGAGTGTAAAAACTGAATTTCCCCTCGTGGGATTAATAAAGTGTAAATTAAAATATGATACTGATCAACATCGATCAGTATCGAGGCTTGTTTTGAAACCATGGTTACGTAAATCCAAGGCTTTTGCCGCCCCGTGTCGGGTTAAGTCATGTGATCATACTGACAGATCACGTCACGATGTTACGCGTCCACACGAAACCTCAGCAAACGTTTCTTTCATCTTTTTGAAAGTTGATCGTTTAAACTCCGGACTTTGTCGGAGCAAAGTTGTGTGACACGGTGTGTGAGGAGTTTGTAGCGTCAGTGTGTCGTGTCCAGCTCGTGTCTTCATGAGCGTCTGCAGCCTGGAGGACAAAAATGCAGCGTCCAACGTCTTTTCTTCCCGACGCTTTGCTTTTTCTTTGCGTCCGCTCCGAGCGCTTAAGAAAGACACTGTTGACGTCACCGCCGCACAAATTTATGATACTCGCCGTAGTTTTGCCGGTCTCGTACCCACTTCCTCCTCGCTCCGTGTCTGACCATGAAATAAAGGATCCTTATTATAAATCATGCAGTAAAAAGTCCGGGAGCCGTGCTGGTCGAACTTCTCCCGAGCGCCTTTCTGCCTGGAAGAAAATGCCGCTGGTTTGTGTTGTAGGAAGAAAACGTCTCACAGGCTGGTTCCTTCATCAGGGTTAGTGTTTGCCACATTGACGAGTCCGAGGCCTTTTGTCTTCTTGTGATAGGACAGCTGAAGAGGGACAGGAAGTGGAGCGACACGCAGCAAGCAAAGGGGGGCCGAGGTCAGATCTGAACCCGGGGACTCTGAGACGAGGACTACGACCTCCAAACATGAGGCGCTTCACATAACTGCTCGGCTATCCAGTGCCCCAAAATATAAACACTTTTGACAAACACGTTACAGCAATTAAAGGTCAGGGTCAAAATCTGCCTCTTAATCCTGTGATGAGCAGGAGACTTTTTTCACGCATGCAAAAAATCTGACACACCAAGAAGCAGAATCTGATCCTTCAGAGTCATCTGACAATAAAGACTTTATTCAGAGTACTTCTTCTTCTTCTTCTGGACCGTTCTAACCAACCAGCTCAAAGTGTCATCCACTGACTGAGGTGTAAATAAATGTGTCTCCACGTAGAGAAAGACGTCTGCAGAATGATTTAACCGTATCTGAGAAATCCAGTCCAGAAGCCAGTCTCTGGGGAAAACGTCAGTCCTGAATAAAGCAGCTGGTTGCTTTGACTCTTGCACTGCTGACCAGCACTGGTGCAACACTCGGTCGGGGGAGAAGCATGTAGCCTCCAAATGCCAAGTTTCTACAGTGACACAGTGAGAGGGAGGGGGAGGACGAGAGCTGAGCTGTGAGCAATAGTTCACTGGATGTGGGATACAGAGTGGGATCTGCAGCAGAGCAGGATCAGATAGCACATCTACCAAGAAAGTGAGAGACTGTTGGCTGCATTTGACTCTAAAATAAGATTTTTTAGGAATCGATTTTTCGACTGGATTGGACCCCCCCCCCCCGCCCCACACACACACACACACACCCGGCTCACATGAGCCACACACACTTTTAATTTGGGATCGCTGTGATCAAGACATCGAGGGTCAAGACACGACTTCACTGCTTTACCAAAGTCATCTTCCGACTCTTCTGATCGACTGGAAATCAAAGGAGGAGAAACTTTGGAGGATCTGACTGTGTCCTGCTCTCCTCACTGAGGGAGGGGGGGAAAGAGACGTGTTTAAACTCAAAGACATGAAGGTGCACTGGGGACGTTTACTTTTCTGCCTCAGGAGGAAAGAGTGGTTCTACCCGTAAGAGGAGAGAGGAGCCGCAAGAAGCCCGGAGAGAGAAACATGCAGGAGAGAAATTAAAGGAAACCTGCGGAGAAATATTCACAGCAATTTGAAAACTGGAAGATCTTGAAGGAAACAAAAGTTGGGATCCCTTGCAGACGAGGTAATTTGTTGTCTGATTTTAGAAGGAAACATTTAAATGTATAAACCGATTCTCTGTCTGGTGGAGTGTGTGTATAAATATTGAAATGATTTAGTTCTTTGGCAGGGAAATCTCCGGCCGAGCACTCAGATCACAGCCCAGCAGGCAAAGTGTGGCTCCTGTGAGAGCCGAGGAGCCGTCACACAGAATATTAGATATTAATATCCTTTGGACACCCAGCGTACTGCTTCCTAGCAACTAGAGCACTGAGGAACACACACACACACACACACACACACACACACACATGCATGCATAACTACTTAATCACAGGCAAAAGAAAAAAGTCCCCGTGGAGTCTTAAAAATGTCGACTCAAACTGTAAACAGAATCATCTTGGACTTGTTGAAGCACCTGTTGTCTCGGCTTGTGTTCGTGTTTCCATTCACAGGTTTGAAGTTAAATTCAAACCTCCCTTCGTAGCTCCACATTATAAAATGTCTTCTGTGTGCGTCCCAAATCACAAATCCACCAACACTGTAATTACCCTCCTTCCTGTCTTTTTATTACTCCTATTGCATTTATTTAATTATATTTTTAATTTCATAAAGTCGTGTTTATTATGATAAATCGGGAGGAAACAATCTGTGTTGGCTCCTTCATGATTTCGTTATGCACTGTTTGCTCTTGTTTTCTGTTCTTTGTATCTCATCTTATATTTATTTTATTTATTTATATTTATTCTGTTTTATTTAATCCCTCTGACAGCTGACTGTTTTATTATCACCTCGACGTTCTTTGTTTTTTACTCCAAAAACACAAAGAGAAAATATTTTGATGTGCAAACAATTCTGGAAAAACATCAACAGAAGCAACATGTGACCTTTTGCTGACCTTGTGTTGACCTTGTGCTGACCTTGTGTTGTACTCTGACTTCCTCGAGTCCAACGTGATGGCGAGGCAGCGTCAGATTTTCATGCTTGAAATGAGTGAAGTTCCCCTCCGATGATCCTGTGAATCATTTAAAGAAAGAGAGCGGTCAGTTAAAGAACGTAACGCCGCGCTGAGCGGATTTATCTTCACAGTTTAAAAACTGAACGTCAGAGTTTATTCTAAGCATGGCCGTGTCTAATTATCTCTTCAACGCTGTGATGGATTGGCTTTTCATTTTATGAAGACGTACACGATTCCCTCCGACTGAATCTGGCACACTTTGGTGACTTGTCCCTCTAGCGCCACCTGGAGGTTAACATGTGCGTGCAAGTGGCTGAAAAGAATCAGATCATCAAGCTACATCTTAAACACTGATATTCAAACTATCCAACATATTCAGTTTGTGACTAATTTATCTCATCACATGCTAATTAGCCGTCATGTTTGTTTACCGCTAATTGGCCAACGTTAGCTAACATGCTAAGTTGGTGAAGTGCTAAATAGGTTAGCATTGTTATTGTGGGCATTTACTTTAAATGATAATCCTGACCACTGTACCACCGTGTAGCCTAGAACTCATAACGTCTTATTAAACTGTCCAGATTTGTTTCTATGGTTCTGTAACGACTTTCTGAGCTAACAGGCTAATAAAGAAAACGTCAAATCCAACCCTGTTAATCTTCTCGATTCACTTAAACAGACGTGAATTAATAACCTCATGCTTCATAATTAGCTGAAACTAATCTTTCCTTTAATCAACCAGCTGAATATTCTTCAAGATGATCACAATAAAGGCTTTTTTTTTTAAACACATAAGGTTCTGATCCAGAGCGATTACCTCTCAGATATGAAACCTTTACTGTGAGAGACTGTCTCGTCTGTGGTGCCAATTTTTCTGCCTCTCATTTTCCAGTTCTGCCTCTCACAGGGGAATCACAGCCTCATCTCAGCGATCCAGTGCCTCTAATAGTCTTGCCAGCTGGAGGAAACAGAAGATACGTCACATAAAATGGCAGGGCATTGGATTAGCCGGCTATTTCTGTACCTTGTTGATCAGAGAAACATGAATAACATTGTATGAACCGCTTTGTTCCAGCCAAGAGTAGATGAGAGAGGCAGAACAGAAAATCAAATGTATGCCGATAAAGTCAATACAAATTAAGTTATAAAGAATCCCTTACAGCAGGGGCTGACTTTTTTTTTTTTTAAATGCTGATCTCCTCAGTTTATGCTTTTATTTTGGTAGTACAGTGGATAATTAGGAAATCAAGAAAGAGAGGGTCACAGGTCAGATTTGAACTCGAGTCGCCTGCTAGGAGGATTGTAGCCTCCATTGATGGGGCGCGACCGAACCGCTAGGCCATCAGCGCCCTGAAATCACGACGTTATTTGTGATTTTCTTGTGGACGCACAACAACAACAAAATGTTGATAAATGACGTAGCGCTGTTCTGATTGTTGATTCCCTCTGGATCAATAAAGTATCTATCTATCTATCTATCTAACACTAATATTTGACCTCTCCCTCCTTCACAGAGCACTTCCTCCGTTCTTCACTCCTCAATTGTTGCTGAGTCTGTTCGGGGCGGCGCTGTAGACCTTCCTATGAGCCGGGTCAGTTTTGTGTGAGGCGGGCCGTTTGAAGCCACGTGGCTGTGCCCCTCCGAGGCATGAGTGTGGGAAGGGCACACCACCACCACCACCACCACCACCACCACAGCTTCCCGTCCTGTGAAGAAGAAGGCCTGAGACTCAGCACCATGCCCGCCGTCGGCAGCTTCGGCAATGGAAAGATTCACACCAGACGTAAATACCACAGCCGCTTCGTCGGCAAGGCGGGTCAGTGCAACGTCCATTTCTCCAACATGGACGAGAAGTCGCAGCGGTACATATCGGACATTTTTACCACCTGTGTGGACATCCGCTGGAGGTACATGTTCCTGCTGTTCAGCCTGGCATTCGTGGTGTCCTGGCTCACCTTTGGCCTGGCCTACTGGGTAATCGGGCTCCTTCACGGCGACATGGACCATCCAGCAGGGGACGCCGATTTTGTTCCGTGTGTCAACGAGGTCCGAACCTTCGTGGCAGCTTTCCTGTTCTCCATCGAGACCCAGACGACCATCGGTTATGGCGCTCGCTGTGTGACGGAGGAATGCGCGGCAGCTGTCTTCATGGTGGTCTTTCAGTCCATCATGGGCTGCATCATCGACGCCTTCATGATCGGCGCAATCATGGCCAAGATGGCGAGGCCCAAAAAGCGAGCAGAGACTCTACTGTTTAGCCACAACGCTGTCATCGCTTTGCGCGACGGGAAGCTGTGCCTCATGTTCAGGGTCGCTAACTTAAGGAAGAGCCATATAGTAGAAGCTCACGTTCGAGCCCAGCTGGTCAAACCTCGTTTCACGGAGGAAGGCGAGTACATCCCCCTGGACCAGATGGACATGAACGTCGGCTACGACAAAGGCACCGACCGCCTGTTTCTGGTCGCACCTCTCACCGTCATCCACGAGATCGACGAAGAGAGTCCGCTGTTTGGCATCAGTAAGCAAGATCTGGAAACGGCAGACTTTGAAATAGTCATCATCCTCGAAGGGTTGGTCGAGGCCACGGCGATGACGACTCAGGCGCGCAGCTCCTACCTGGCCTCCGAGATCCTGTGGGGTCACCGCTTCGAGCCGGTCATCTTCGAGGAGAAGAGCCAGTACAGGATAGACTACGCCTACTTTCACAAAACATTCGAAGTACCGTCCACCCCCAGATGCAGCGCCAAGGACATGGAGGAGAGGAAATTCTTAACATCCGGTGCCAACTCTTTCTGCTATGAGAATGAGCTGGCCTTCATCAGCAGGGACGAGGAGGATGAGGAGGAGGAGGAGGAGGGGGATGCAGGGAAGGACAGGAAGTGTTCGTCAGATTTAGTGAATGAGCAGGCGACTTCCGGACGAGATCAAAAATCCTCCCCGAAAGAATCAGAGATTTGACGAAGCAGAGTTTGTTTGTTTTTCTGGATGCAGTGAAGCATCATGGGAAGAACCTTACGACTGTCACTCTTCTGACATGAAGACACCATGAAAAGGATTTCCACCATGCAAGCAAAGTTAAAAAGTCGAACATTTCTCATCGGATTATCTTCCCGAGAGGGTCGTAAGGATTTCGCTTCAATCCGCCGACGACAGTAGTCATAGCGTGCATGACGTTAGCATAGCATTGGATGAATGTTCTGGTGAGACTCTCTGTAAAGTGTGGACTGATGGAACAGTAACGGACCTCAGACATGTAGATCAACACTGGATTTTCATCCTCATGGTTTATGTCAACAATAGGACTCTGAATAATATATATTATATGTAATTGGAGGAGTTGTGAGTGGGAGTAAATAAATGTGTGTACGGGCTGCATGTAACAACAGGACGCTGCGTGATGTGTTATTAATGCCGCCCACCCGGGTCAAACTCTTCATCTCAGTCTGTAACTTTGAACCCGTGACCGATGGGACGACCATTTCTGCTTCTGGCTTTACTGTTACTACGTTTCTTTGCTCTTCCATGTAACACGTTAGCTAACACGTTAGCTAACACGTTAGCTATAATAACAGGTAGGAGGCGCTACACTGGAGCAGCAGGTCTCTGATCTCAGGAAGATGTCGACTAAAGCAGGTTCATCAAGCAGCGTTTTCAAATATGCAACCCCGGAAATGTTTCTCCTGAAACCCTCCTGAGCTTGTTGTTCACACAAACCTCACAGTGGGGGCGGGGGGGGGCGGGGTCTCCTGGGGCAACGCGTGACATAAATAGAACCCGAGGGGGAAAGAGAATATGAGTCTTTCTATCAGTGCTGTGTGTAGATGAACAGAACGTGAAGTGGAGAAGAACAGGAAACAGAATGCAGCAGGTCGATTAGAGCACGGAGACGGTAGAGGTGGCGTGCAGACAGTCTGTAGAGACGGTAGAGGTGGCGTGCAGACAGTCTGTAGAGACGGTAGAGGTGGCGTGCAGACAGTCTGTAGAGACGGTAGAGGTGGCGTGCAGACAGTCTGTAGACACGGTAGAGGTGGCGTGCAGACAGTCTGTAGAGACGGTAGAGGTGGCGTGCAGACGGTCTGTAGACACGGTAGAGGTGGCGTGCAGACAGTCTGTAGACACGGTATAGAGGTGTCATCCCTGACTCCTCCCACTCGCTCCAGGTGAATTCTCCTGATTACATCCTGACGCGTTCTTATGACTCAGATTCTTTTGCTTAAATATTCTCGGGTGCCGGCAGGAGAAAACTTAATACGGCTACACAAGCGAATTGTTCCAACACGTTTTATCACTCTCACTCTTACATAAGCACATCGTGATGTCTTAAAGACTGAGGCCAAAACAGGATTCAGATTTAAACTCTTTATGATACGAGATCTCATCATGAAACAGAGCTGGAGTGTTTCTGCACAGCTGTGACGGGAGGAAGTGTGCATCCTGCTCACGGACGTCTGACATCAGTTATGTGCACGTCATAGTGAATATTTCAGCTGAGGCTGATTGTCTTCGTCTTGGCCGGTGGCGTCGCCCTCTTTGTTTTTATAGGGCAGGAGATATCAGGCCACACTGTGCACATCACTCCTCGAACCGAAGCTCCATGTGGGTTAACTCGCTCACCAGACTGCGACTTCAGCACACTTCAACACGTTTGTATTTATAACTTGCTGACTTGTGCTGAAAACATCAGAATGGAGGTTACGCCAGAAAACAGATGGTTCCTCTGAGACCTCCGGCATGTTTTATTTGTACATTTATCAGGACGATATTGTAAATATATCTATCTTAATGTCGGGGCTGAAAAGTCATCTCAGCTGTTCGAGGCTGAGCAGTAACAGACTCTTTAAAACATCAGTGTTAACATCAGCGTTTCCTGAGCAAAGCAGGAAGCTGTTTTCTTTTTTCTTCTTTCGGGTCTGATCTCTTCTTTGTCTTCCATTAAATGCAGATTAAAGTTGCACCTTGTTTTCTCCTCGCAGCGGTTTGTCTCACAGGACGATCATTTGTTTGATTGGCAGACAAATAAAACGTGTTGATACCTGTAATAAAATCTCTCTCTGTTTTTTCTCTCTGCACTGACGACAGCACAGTGATAATCAAACAATAAGCATCTTTTGTTGGACAGATAAATAAAAGCAGCCGAAGGAGGAAGTCTGTCTTCTGATAAACACGGAGGAACGAGCTGTGATTTACGGCTGTGATTTGGTGGAGCCGTATCTGGTTGGGGTCGGAGGTTTCTTCTTTCACTCTTATGCAATCAAACAGGCATGTCTTTGCATGTACACAGAACACTTGGCAGTCCTGCTTGATTTCACTGCCCTGCAACCTTGATCACTGAAATAGAGCTCACATGGACATACGGGAGCACTCGCACACAAAACAACAAGGGAAACTTAAAGGTCCCTCGTGTTCCTGTGGCGTCAGCATCCTATCGCTGACCTCACTGACTGTGTGGAAAGATGGAGGATAGTCTCCACCTGCAGCTGGTGCACAAATCTAGACGTATTGTAATTATGGAGTCTGTGCAGGACTGTGCAGATTCTCATTTGTCCACACAGCTGTCAATCATGATGTGACTTTTCTACATCAAGTAACGAAACTAAAACTTCAAAGAAAAGTGAACTCTGACGTAGATCAGCGGGAGAGGAACAGAGGTTGTCAGGACAGCAGAATTTTAAAACCTCTTGTCACACTAGTTGAACAATCAGAGTAGTTGGAGGGTAATATCTTGATTTTTTAAACTCCTGCACTCCTCTAAGTTTTTACTGAAACACGGTCAGCACTTCAGCCTGAGAGCTGCAGAGCGCTGGATGCTGCTAAATGAAATTCTACCCTGATGACACAGTCGGCACAAACACAGCACAGCCATGAAGCCAGACTGAAAACCATCAATCTGAATATGAAAAGAGCGGAGCACACGATGATGTATTTATGTACAGTATGTAGCTGACAGTCTTGTTTATCCTGACCGTACCCGAGTCCTGCAAAGAATCCACAGACGGGAGAAAGAACAAGGTGTCTGAGCAGCCACTAAACGCCTCGAACTTAGAGCCTGGAATAGTCTCTGCTAAAAAGAAGAAGAATCTGTGAGAGCTTCTGCAAACAGGCTGAATGATGACAGACGTTTGTTGACGAGGAAATCCTTTAAATTCCCTTAAAAACTCATCGCTGTGTGTTTGAGTACAGAACAATAACAGCCAGGTTTGGTTTTATGTAATAATCAGTGAAGTGCACTGATAGCCTGTGAGCTAAAAATGGACATGTGTGACATCTGACTTTTTTGGCACAGATCCATTCAGCAGAAGGAATCCTTCAATGCTGACATGCTAAGTTGAGGGAAGATAATTAAGGGTCAAATGAGAGTTTAATTTCTCACTTGATGAGCGCTGTGCATCCTCCGAGATGAGCTGTGATGGAAGGAGCTCTGAGAATAAACCGGGATGCATCCCACCCACTCAGCCGTGTTGGAGGATGAGAAGCGTGGAGCGTCCGTGTTCCAGCATGCAGAGTGGGCCGCTCAGAGGTAAATTCAGACTTAATTGCAGGGTCTCTTTTTATTCGCTGGTTTCCTTCAGCTGCCTGGAGGAGGTGGAGGCTGGAAGAAAAGTAACACGATGCAACAGCTGCACGAGCGTTTTCGAAAACCAGAACAACTTCAGACATTTTAGACCTGAATCGTGTCAATCCTGGACTTTCAAAAAGAGCTACTCCGTTACACAGAGAGCTCCAAATGCTGCATATCTGAATCTTTAATATTCAGGAAATATCAAATAATATTAAAGCAGAGAGAAGTCTGAATGTGTCCTTAAATGCATCTTTGTTATCTAAAGGAAAAAATCTGTGTTGTTTTGTAAAAATCCACTATTCTTTTCTCCCCTCGAGCTGTTTATAAATCCATCTCTTAGTACAGATTTGTAAACTGCCCGCTCAGTTTCACGATCTACACTGAGCACGGCGAGGCTCATGTAAAATAAAATAAAAAAATCTGTGCACACGGTGTCTGTTTGCACCGACTTTCCATCTGTGCAGACGTCTTAGCAACACAAATCCAGATTAAACAAACCGTTTATGAAACCGGGCTCGCGGTTCTGCACACAGATTTTCTTCCTGTTCATGATTGTTATCAGAGATTAAATGAGAATAACTCTCCATCATTAAATATCGTAAACACACCTTTAATAACTGCACTGCAACGAAACAAAACTACAAATCTAGACCGACGTTTTGACATGAAAACTCTCTTTTCATGTTGTATCCTACTCTTCATGTTTGTAGTTTTTCTCTGCTTCAGGACTCTTGACTGTCTTCATGATCTGGAGGAGTCACTACTGTCAAAGATAAACTGATGAATGTTAGAAGTCTAAAAGTACTGGATGAGCACTCACTTATGTAAGACTCTTACGTGATGCGATTTGAATGAGGATCCGTCTGTGCTGATGGGAAATGAAGAGGGAGGGTTGAGGATATATGTTGGACGTGACATCAGGACAGAAAACAAGTGCAGGAAAAAACAGTCTGAGCATCTTGGTGAGATTATGTTGCAGCCTTGTTTCCATTCACAGACACATCTGATGGCTCAGGCCGTGTCGTGTTATCATCTTGAGGGGTGTGGACAGCTCAAAGGTCACAGAGGTCACCTGGTGAGTGGAAGATCGCTGCTGGGAGTAAAGTGGCTGGACGGGGAAAATCTGACCAGTGGACTGGATCCTGAAATCAGGAGAGAAAAAGAAGGAAGACGGTGAAACACTCGTTATTTAAAAGAAGAAGATCAGAGTTGAATTCTCAACTAACAACAAAGAACTTTACTTTGAAAATTTCTCCTGATTTGCTCAAATAAACCACAAACATGTCTGTATTGCTGCTCTCGACGATGATGGGACGTTTTTAGCTGTTTTGTCACGTTGTCAACATGAACAGGTGAACAGCTCACAGGTGTCTCCTGACTGTCACATTGCTCTGACATGACTCAGCAAACATCCATCACAGGTGACGTCTGCTCTGAATCACATTCAGTGTGTCAGCAGCACTCGTAAAAGACAGTTAGAGCCACTATCAGTAACATATCAGCGTTTACAGTCTGATCATCTTCATCTCTGCAGACGTCCGTCCTCCAGTTGATCACATCACTCAGCGGTACGAGCCGCTCGTCTCCTGCAGACGTACAGTATTTGATTACAGCGACAGGCTGATTGTATTACAGGACTCACTGACTTAAATACCTCGAGCAAAACACGGAGCAACTGCACAACTTCCTGCAGGAGAACAAGGAGCAGAGAGAGAGGCGGGGTCAGTTTGCTTTATCGCTCTTAGATGATACACGCTGAATTCAAACACGACGAAAGACTCATCAGAAGAGGACAGTCTCTGTGTCTTAGAGCGTAAATGGACTCGAGCGTGTACAGTGCTTTTTCTACCAGCTCACACCTTCACATGCACACAGGGATAGCAGAGGTTGATCTGTAGGGAGACCCTCAGAAGTACCTAATGCTATTCATACACATTGAAGCGCCCCAGACGAAGCAGCGGGGGCTATTCAGGGTGAAGTGTCTCACCCGAGGACACATGGGACACGTGGCTGCAGGAGCTGGAGATCGAACCCTCAAACTGATGGTAGCGAGACGACTCGACCACAGGCGCCCGTCTCTGCCTGATGATCATTAATGTCTAATGCTGTTTGTCTCTGTTTTGTTTTCTGCTCATTTCCATCAACAGAGAAGATGGGAATTATCAGTAACCATGGTGACGCTTGATTGTTTATGTCATGGCAAGGTGATCCTTCACGAAAACTAAGGAAAAACTAACTAAATAAAATTAATTAAATAAAGATTTTAAATTAGGCTTTACTAAAAAAAAACAGTAACAAACTGAAACTATATTATGGGTTTAAAAAAGAAAAAGAAAAGGTCCTGAGTGTCTCAGGTTTATATCAGTTTATATTTTGGATGAGCTCGTTGACTGCTTCAAACCAAACTTACTATTAATAATACAATAGTCTATGAAGAAATGTTTCTGCATATGTTTCCCTGAAACATTTAAAATACAGTGACAAAAAGAAACTAAAATAAAAAATAAAATCTAAACAAACTGTCGTAAACAACTTTCGAAAACTAAAGTAAAATCAAAACAAATGAGAGAAAAAAATAAATTCTAAAAACGAATGAAACTAAAACCGGAAATAAAATCAGATTCAATCTACGGTAACCATGGTAACAGCAGCTGCCCGGGCTGTTAGCTCAAGTGACCACAGACGACATCTATAGTTTACTTTTATTTAACTTGGTGACTTACAGGACAGCTCGTTTGGACACTGCTCTTCTTAGCTGTCCTCTGTCTCAAGCTGTCCTCTGTCTCCTTGTTGTCCTCCATTTTTATCAAGTTTCCGGCAGTTTGCGATAATTAGCATCGACTTTCTTTCCTTTGACTTTTAAGGCTAACGTAACGCGCGAAACTGCAAAGGTCAAAGTTCAACTCCACCCTCACAGGATGTACATAAGAAACTAATAAAGATTTAATATTTACAGTCTCTGACAGAGATACAGGCCAGGTAGATAAAAAAAATTCAGCACTTCTGTCGGCTTTTGTGATATTTTATTTGAAGATTTAAAAATACTGCAAAGAAAGTCTGCATCTTAATTTGAAGGAGTCAAACTTTGAATCCACTTCCTCTCAGGACTGTTTACCACGAGGGAAAGAAGATCAGCTATCCCAGCAAATGAAAACTCACTTTTATACACTTGATCAACTCTCAGACTTCAATGGGAGTTATTTATTCACACTTAAACCTCGGCTCTTTTTCTCTGTGACCTGAGATCAGAGCTGTTCCACCTGTTGAAGCTTTTCTTTGCTGCCCTCGTGTGGTGAAACGATGAGCATTTTTTTTTCCACTGCCGAGGTCCTGACATGTAAAATTATCTTTGATTAAAATCTTATTATGCTAAACATAATTTAATGTAATTAATCACAGCTCATTAAGTTAAGTATTGAGCTATAAACTCTGTTTCTTGAAGATGATTGAGCTCGAACATGCCAAAGCCAACGAACAGAAAGGATGGATTTCATTATTAAATACATTTTATTACATAAATGACATTATTCTGACAGTGTGGCCGTTTAAACAGAAACATAGTGCTAAACATGACATGTACTCTGGTTGGGTGGAACTGCACAAGAAGCCATGCATTCCTCTTTGTCTTCTCCAGTTTGAGGTTTATTCATGTTCTGTATTTTCATATTTGTAATCATCTGATAAAGCCAGCCACACCCCCCCCCCCTCCCCCCTTCACGCCCCCCCTCCCCTGCAGAGTTTCAGCTCAGCCCCAGTTGACCTCTTCGTCTGTAGCCGTCATGATCTCTGTAACCAGGCCGGTGCCGATGGTTCTGTTTCCGTCCCTCAGAGTGAACCTCTGACCTTTCTCCAGAACCATCGGCTGACGAAGAGTGAGCATCAACGAGGTGTCCTCCCCGGGCATCACCATTTCCTGAACAGACACAAGAACACACAGGTGAGAAACATCTCACTGTACGCTCCTCCTTCTTATTCTCAGGTTCCTTTAAAGCTCGGATTGTTATTTTTAACCCTGTAAACTTTAAAATCACCCGACCTATGAAAGCTTTACAAATAAACCTCTTCTTTGTTTCTTTTTGCAGAAACCTGAAAGAACACAACACACACTGAACATGAGATTATTTAAACTCATTTTAAACTCAATAACTTCCTCGTGGAAATCATAAACACGAACATCTCTGCTTCCTGTAAATCGACCATCTGTGACATCATGACATGTTCGTTTGTCGTCTCCGTCAGTCTTTGTTTATTTTGTGTTTATCGTTAATATTTAATGTTGGACATGAAAATGAAATCCTGAGGAGCTGCACGCCTTCCACTCCCGAGCGCAGGAAAGGACGCCAGGTGAACACGGCGTCTAACACGTCACCTGACTGAACAGAGGCTGTCACAGATTTGACACACGCGCACACACACACACACACACACACCTTGTCTGCTGGCAGAGTGACCTTGCTGGCCATGTCCCAGGTTAAAGAGAACATGACGGGCATGAAGTTGGTGACGAACGGTTTGTGTCTCCCTCCCTCCTCCTTACTCAGAATGTACACCTGGAAGAAAGGAAACACACACACACACACACACACACACACACACACACACACACACACACACACACACACACACACACACACACACACACACACACACACACACACACACACACACACACACACAGATTTAATAAAGGCCTCAGGACGCAGTGACTGGGACATGCAGCTCGTTCAGACCGTCTCACCTGGGCTTTGACTTTCCGGTGAGGCAGGATGGCTCCTGGTTTGCACATCACCATCCCTCTCCTCACGTCCTCCCTCTTCAGTCCTCGGATCAGAGCGCCCAGGTTGTCTCCGGCCTCGGCCCGGTCCAGAGACTTGTGGAACATCTCGATACCTTGAGGGAAAGATGGCGGAGAGACGGTGAGACTCCTCCTCCTCCTCCTCCTCCTCTGTGTGCGTGTTCAGTGCTCGAAGCCAGACGTGACTAAACAGGAAGTAGTGACGCGTCGCTCACCTGTAACCACCGACTTGAAGCTGCGATTGTGACCCACAAACTCCACCTCGTCTCCTTTCTTGATGGTTCCTCTCTCCACGGTTCCCGTCACCACCGTGCCTCGTCCTGAGAGACACGAGCGAAGCATTCAGAGCACGCTCACCACGTAGCACGGACAGCTAGCGACACGTCAGATCGTCATACCTGGGATTGAATAAGTGGCTTCGACGGGCAGAAGGAACGGTTTGTCCAGCTCTCGTTTGGGCAGAGGAACGTAAGAATCCACGATCTCCAGGAGCTTCATCACCGCGTTGATGCCGAGGTCAGGCTGTCTGCTCTGAGGTCAAACAGTCCAATCACGTTAGACGATACCAAAGGTACCAGATGTGGATAATCTAAAGACGGCGCTCCCTCACCTCCAGAGCGCAGAGGGCGGAGCCTATGACCACAGGCGTGTTCTCGCCGTCGTAGCCGAACTCCGTGAGCAGCTCGCGGATCTCGATCTCGACCAGCTCCAGCATCTCCTTGTCCTCCACGGCGTCCGCCTTGTTGATGAAGACCACCACGTGCTCGACGCCGATCTGCCGCGCCAGCAGGAGGTGCTCTCGCGTCTGCGGCATCTGGCCGTCGGTGGCCGCCACCACCAGGATGCAGCCGTCCATCTGGGCCGTACCCGTGATCATGTTCTGCAGGAGAAAACAGACGGTGTTACTCGACGTTTCAAACGCCACCGGGAAACCAAAACACGATGAAACAGAGCGGCGTCCCGTTCTCCGGCGAGGTAACGCTGGTCACCTTGACGTAGTCGGCGTGACCTGGACAGTCTGTGTGAGCGTAATGCCTGTTGGCCGTGGTGTATTCTACATGAGAGGCGTTGATGGTGATTCCTCTGGCCTTCTCCTCGGGGGCGTTGTCGATGTCTTCATACTTTTTATAGTTCGCACCGCCGGCATCAGAGAGCACTGACGACAAACACAAACACGACGCTCTTTTTATTCTGATTTTCTCATTTTGCAAAAATAGAAGAAGAAAAAAATCAACGCCGCAGGAGTTAAAGGTGGCGCTCTGTGACTCTACCTTTGGTGATGGCGGCAGTCAGGGTGGTCTTGCCGTGGTCAACATGGCCGATTGTTCCGATGTTGACGTGCGGCTTCTCCCTGCTGTACGTCTTCTTGGCCTCCGCAGCGAAGCTCCTCCGGCTCAGAGTCACAGCACCCTGTAACGACACCAGACAGACTCAGATGTTTCCAGATGAGCTCCACTCGGCACGCCGCCTTCAGTCTGTCTGCGGGTTCGACTTCAAACTCACCAACTTGAAGGAGCTGTGCAGGAGGCTGGGCGAGGACAGCTGGAGGGCTGAGAGGAGGATTTCAAACAACAAACATGTTATAGAGATAAAGGCTGATTTATTTTATGATCAATGTTTCTGTTTTAGAGCGAGGCCTCATTAGACATCTCTGATTTACTGTTCAGAGACTCTAATGTGTGTGACTGATTTCACCTGCTGTCATGTTTGATACCAGGAACACATGATGTAAGGAGGAGTTTACTGTCATTCAATCATGAACTAACTGTGACCATAAACTCTGTTAAAGTCCATAAATAATCTGCGTTTATCTATCTGAACAGTCAGCTTCATTATAACTCAAACTGTCTGTGATTTAAGCTAGCTTTATACTTAGCTAACATTGTTTGGTAACGTGACCTTGCTCAGCTTTCGGACAGACTGCATCATCTCTGTTTATCATTAAAGGTCTGATTACCGCAGTAATGAACAACTCGAGCACGTGTGCAGGATAAATACACGTGTTAAACATCAAGAACTTGTCAAAAAATACACGTTAGGAAGACACAGCATGTGAAATAAACGAGTCTTTACCGGATAGACATGCACGCAGTCCCACGAGCGCCGCCATCTTGGATGGTTAGACTGAACAAAGAGGAAAATGTCAAGATAATAACCTGCAAGATCGAAACGGCCTCAACTTGGCATCAGACATGTACCGGTATAAAAACGTGCTGATAGTGGCAGGAAAATAGATTTATCGAACATTACATGATTTGCAATTTTTTTGGTACTTCTTTTGCCACGTTTACTAAACAACTGGTTAATTGTTTAGTATAGTTGCTCTGTCGTTATCTGCTGCTCTGTGTGCCCTTGAATTGCCCCCCGGGGACAAATAGGGTTAGGGTCCATTTTTTTAATTGAATTGAATTGAATGTCAGTAGGATATAATAATGTATTTTAAGTCGGATTTCTACCCAAGTAAAATCTATAAAAACTGGGAATTTGTGTTTTAAAAAATCAGGTTTAAATGTGCTCAGTGTAAAATAATACAACTATAAACCTGTTTTTGCTTCTTTGCTTTTGTTTTATCTTTAAACTTTGAACTTTGTATTTTCAACGTATATTATTAAGCTGTGTATGTATGTCAATTTTATACATTTGTACTTTGAAATGAGGTGAATCAGAAACAATACAAATAAAATGATATTTACTTTGTCTAATAATAAAACTTCTATTTCTAAAAGAAAAATTTATGACTTATTTTCGTGAAAGTAATATTCAGTTTCCACGTGAATAAATTCAAAGTACGGATACAAGTCTGTACACCAAATAGCTGTTGATACACCTGATTGGATAACTTTTAAATAAAGTTAAAATGTGCACTTTAGCCACAGTGAGCGTTGATTTATCGGACACAAACGCGTTTCCTGCGGATACTTCTCTCATCTTCACTGATACTCTTTGAAAGCCGTCCGTATGCTGCATTCAGGTGCTGCTTGGGTATTTCAAGTTTCAGAGTTGGGAAGTCGTTCTTCGGATTCAGTGTGTTCACCTGATTTCAACTAAAGCCAGATTGTGGGGAAAAAAACCCACTAAAACATCGTTGATGCTACGAAGAAGATCTGTGGGATATAACTGTTAAACTTTATATTTGAGCAAACATTTAATGTGCAGTTACGTGAATTAATAAATAAACATTTTTAAAAAGCGTGTTAACATTAACACACATAGTTTGCCCCTCATGTGATTTCGACTCTGAGGTCAAGTCGGGCACCGAGTTGTTATTCCGATTTGAGCAGGTGTTCGTGCGCATTTTACACATCGGAAATTCGTGTTTAGATGTGTCCGACGTCACTCAAACACACCAGCAGAACGTCAGCGATGTACCGTAATTATTCTAATATGTTGTAATTCTCTGCTGGACTTTCTATCCCGTTGCCCTGTTATGGTCTGCATTACTTTCTGTTTGTTTTGAATGACTGAATTGTCACAGAAACATAAAACCTGAAGCTGATTCAGCGCATTCAGAAAACATGACGTGTAAACGTAGTTTTTGCGTGCCTGTTTGCTGCAGGCTTTACGGTAAAGCATGGCAGCCTCCACACCACTCATGAGATCAGCTACCGAGAATGTTCCAGCACGTTCATGTTTCTGGGTTTAAAAGGGCAGAAAACTGAATTTAAAGCCAAGCAGAAGAGACGAGCACATTAATTTAAGGCTGTTTAAAGGAGAGCTGAAGAGGTAAGAGGGAGATTATTGATTTATTTAGTCAATGAGATTAAATGTTGTAGCTTTAAGATAATCCGGATCTAATGAGGTTCTGAAGGACTGCTGTGTCTGATCATATTCAGCTTCCTGTTTTCTGTCTCTCTCTCATCGTCGTTGTTTTTCCTCCTCAGCCGTGTTGAAACATGTCAGCAGACGGGCAGGACCGGAGGTACCCCCAGAACCTTCAGGGGGTTCTGCAGCTGGCAGTGGAGGCCGGATCCGCCGCACAGGGACCGGCTGCTCTTGAACCCATGTCAGAGGAGGTAAGAGTCTCTGGGACCACTTTCACAGCCTCAGACCTGGTCGACACCGGAGCTTGATCTGGCGGTCCTCTGGGTCAGAACCCAGGTCCCTTCAGAACACTTTGAGCTGGTTCAGCACCTCACACCTCATCAGGTCATTTTAAATGTTCCTAAAATCACACTTAGAGATGAACATGTGCTCTTTATACATCCTGAAGAGTTTATTATGAACCTGGACTCATGAAAGACCCGGTCCCTCTGGTTCTTCTTAAATCATATCTGGCTTAAAAGTCCATTTAGGTTTAAGTGTAGCGGGACTGTTCTGTTTTTCTGCTTCATGTGAGTCATTGATGGTTGTGTTTTTTTAAACTGGAGTTACAGTGTTTATTTTTCTCTCCCTAACATGTCTGTCTTTGTCTCAGAGGAAGACGTGGCTCAGGGACGCTCTTGCAGACGTGGGCAGGGGGCAGATGGACGAGGTCGAGCAGATGAAGCGGTGCCTGGCCGTCTTGAGACAAGAGGGAGCGAACAAAGGCGAGCAAGAAGCTGAGGAGGAGCGAGATGAAGATTATGAAGATGAGCGGGAGGCGGCCTTCGAGATTCTGTCAGAGCTGTGCGAGAACCTGGACAACGCCAGAGGTGTGTGACAGGACGATGTCATGGATGAAGATTCTGTTTGTTTGCTTTGTTCTGATTTTTTTTTTTCCCCCCTCACAGACCTGATGACTCTCGGAGGACTGGAGCTGAGCCTCTCCCAGTATCTGTGTCATCCTCAGAGCGGGCTGAGGTGGCGTGCTGCTGAGCTCATCGCTTCCTGCGCCCAGAACATGCCGCAGGTGCAGATCCACTTGCTCAGCATCGGAGCGCTGCCAAAACTCCTGCAGCTGACCGACTCAGACTCCAACACGGCGGTCCGAGTCAAAGCGCTGTACGCCGTGTCGTGTGAGTACCTCAGATAATAAACTCTTCACGCCGATAATCCTTCAAACGCTCTTTGTTCAAACTGCCTCCGATTGGTCGGTGACTCCAGGTCTGGTTCGGGAGCAGGAGGCGGGACTCCAGGTGTTCTTGTCCCACGATGGCTTCTCGGTGCTGATGCGAGGGATGCAGTCCGGGAACGAGAAAGTCAGGACTAAGTCGGCGTTCCTTCTGTTCAACCTGCTGACGTCACACGCCGAACAGAAAGGTACCGACGAGACGAAAACGCCACGCACGCCCGATTCTCATGTTTGCTGTTTCGAGTCGACGTCACTGCGGCACCTTTTTTTTTATTTGTTATGAATCGGTGTCTTCCCTGCAGACGCCGTCCTCTCCATGGGAATGGTGCAGCAGCTGGTGTCGGTTCTGCGCACGCCACACTCGCCTTTCCACGAGCATGTGCTGGGCGCTCTCTGCTGGTAAGAATCACCCTCTCGCTCACTGTCGGCCCCTGGCTCATGGATGTGTCGTTAACCTCGCTCGTCTCGTGTCTCTGATGCGTGTAGTCTGGTGGAGGAGTGTCCACAGGGTCTCAAAGACTGCAGGAATCCGGCTCTGAACCTGGAGGAGTTACTCAGCCAGCGATCCAGAGAGCTCCGAGGAAAAGAGGAGAGTCAGGTAAGTTCTCACCGCGTCTTTCTCAGCCTGATGCTCGATCCTCACGCTGTAGTATGTGACTGTTAATCCAGCAGATTTCAGCAGCAGTGATGTTCTGATGGAGAGCAGAACGATCTCCACTCAGATGCGTCGCTCAGGATCGATTCAGTTCTTATTTCTTTTCATTATTTTAGACCCTAAAAATTCTATTCTTCAGTTCGAGAGACCAACCAAAGCACACAGGAGGTAGAGAGGGAGCAGGGCTGTGATTGGTTCATCAGAGAGCAGGGCTGTGATTGGTTCATCGGAGAGCAGGGCTGTGATTGGTTCATCGGAGAGCAGGGCTGTGATTGGTTCATCGGAGAGCAGGGCTGTGATTGGCTCATCGGAGAGCAGGGCTGTGATTGGTTCATCAGAGAGCAGGGCTGTGATTGGTTCATCAGAGAGCAGGGCTGTGATTGGTTCATCAGAGAGCAGGGCTGTGATTGGTTCATCAGAGAGCAGGGCTGTGATTGGTTCATCAGATTGGTACCTCGTTGCAGACATTGGTTGAAGTTTTTACAGACTTACAAACTGATACAGATGTTGGATTTTCTTTTTTCCTTTTTCAGAGAACCTGAGTTATTAATTTCTGTCAGGACCTAAAGACAGTTTCAATCAGACTCTTTAAAATTGGATCTGGAGGAAATCACAGATCCTGACTTTAATTTAACGTTTATTCGATATCTGCTTTATGAATGATTAAAATGTCACCTATCATTCCTTTAAAGTAGGACCAGGTTCACTCTTGTCCGGGTCAGCGCTCTTAAAGTCGTGCTTTTGTCTCCTGCAGGAGGAACTGGACTTCTGCGAACGCTTAAGAGTGGCGTGTTTCCGTGGGCAGCAGTCGGATGAGAACGGGATGGATCGTTGAAACAGATGATGAGCGACGTCTCGGCTTGTTTCTACAGACGCTGTCGATGTTCTGCATATAATCCAGGAGCTGCAGGATTTTAATGTGTAAATAACTCGTGTGTATAAAACAAAAAAAAAAACCTTTTTCACGTCAGCTGTTCTTTTAGTCCGGTGTTTCAATCCGTCATATCATGAATGTAATCCCAAACACTTTAAATAGTTAAAATGTAAAGTTCAGACCCGTCTCTCAGAAGTTTGTATTTTACTGTTTATTTTTTATACCATATTTATTTATGAACTAAACAAATAGGATCATTTAAATACCTTTAATAGAGACCATTGTCACCGTGTGAGCGACCTTCACCTCAACATGGATGTAATGAAAATCCACTCATTGGAATATGTTGTAATAAATCACACAATACAAATATATATTCTGAGCTATTATTTATTGCATTGTCTCCTTTTTTTAAATAGAGTTTTGGTTTTAAAATGAAATGACATCAAACGATGTTAAATGTTTTGGGTATTTTGTGATCTCTGTTGTTTTCATCATCGATAGAATTAAAAAAATAACTTTTTTTAAAAAAGCGCTGGTTCTCTTAAATTCACAGGTTGGCACATCTCTGTCTCTAGGGGGCGCTGTGTCCAGTTTTCTTATTAAAAAAATAAGCAGAAAAATAACAAAACAAAAAAATACATTTTCTAATTTAAAAACTCTTTACAGAGACACAGGACTGAAGTCAAGACCACACTAACCAAAAAAAAACAAAACAATCTGTGTTTTTGATTTCAAATCCAGTCTGAGACCAATACTTAGTGCTTCTTCTTTCAGTGCAGTGATATCCAGATTAAACTTTTCCTCGGTGCATGTCAAAGTTTAAAAACCCTCAAATCAAAGATGAATGTGAAATGTAGTTTATGACATGTTAGCAGCACTGTTCCAGTTAAACATCCTACTCTTCCTCTTTGCCTTTGTTTTGATTGTTTTATATATTAATATTTAAAAACTATATTGAACTAATATTTAAAAAAAGATCGGGACATTTCCAGGTAGTTTCCAGACCGAGGGACAGATATTCAGGGATGCACTTTAGGAACTCTTCCATTTTCCAAAACCTTCATTGTTCCTCGCCGCCCTGACGTCCCCCACGGCGATCAGCAGCTGTGCGAGATAATACGTCACCATGACAACCAGCTGACCGCGCTCCGCTTTGGGGATCACGTTGAACACCTGCAGAGCCAGCGACACGTCGGACACCATGAAGATCAAACTTCCCAAGAGCACGGCCGTGTGGCGAGTTCTGATGGCCAACGAGCCCATCACGGTGATCAAGAAGACGTAGGCTCCCACGCCGGGAACCAGGAGCTCCGAGTCCGGGGCCTTCTGCAGGAACGGGTACATGTAGATGTAGAAACCTCCTCCCGTCAGGAACAGGATCAGATACAGGAAACGGTTACAAGAGGAGGAGGAGGACTCAGGTGAGTAACGACCGGAGAGGAAGGTGAGCGAGTAGAGAAGATGAGCCACAGCAAACGCACCCATTCCTTCAAACAGACACATCATGAGTGAATCAGCTGGACCTGCAGGGTTTGCTTTTTGTGCATCTTTTGATAGGAGGAGATAAAACCAGTATCTACAGTGTGTCCTCTGATTCTTCCCAGTAAGTCTTCCCAGTTTAACACCCTGATAGCTCTACTGTACTGAACATGATGCCTCTCACCGTGCAGGAAGAGCTCGGGCCACACCAGGCACCAGTCACCCAGAGCGGAGAAGACCAACCCTCCCACCACGCCCAGCACGCTCTGACCTCCGTTCCAGCTCAGCACCGCCGCCGCCAGCAGCAGCGCCGGGGCCGATTTGACACCCGCAGCCGTGACGGACGCGGGCGCATCAGGAGTCCACAGGTAGAAGTACAAAGCTGCAGAGAAAAAGAAAGGCAGGAGGGAGAAGAGGAGGGTGCAGGACTGACAGAGGGAGACACATCACTCGTGTTTGTTTATCTTAAAGCTGCAACAATCAAAAGCAAATAGAACAACAAGTGTTTTTAGGTACCATGTTTCTCCTCTGCCGCCTGTCATAGGCATCTGTCTCCAGGATGTCCATCGTCTCAGAGCTCCAGCAGGTGTGTCTCTCTCAGTCTATGTAACTTTAACCAACACATGTAAAAACCCTCCGACCTCCTGAACTCGCTCTCCCGTCTGAATCTCCGTCGTGCCTCTCGCTCTGCTGGTGTTTCACACAAACGCACTTTGCACCGATCTTTGCACTCACGATAATTGATTCCCTCCCGGACACACCGCTGACCTTTGACCTCTTCAGCTGGAGCGAATTGGTGACATCATCACACCAGGGGGCAAAGTTGACCCGATGTCTCAAACGTGTTAAAGGTTGTTTTTCTTGCTGTGCCTGAACTTCAGATGATGCAAAAAATAAACACAACAAGGGAGAGGAGGGAGGAAGATCTCATGGAGTCATGTGGTTTCAACATCTCACAGCTGGATATTTATTTATTTAAAATACATGTGATTCAATCAATCTAAGAAAAAAACAAAACCCAAACATCACTTCTTCTGAGGACAAAATTATAAATTTCCCTCCAGTCATGTGTCCTTACTTTCACCTGGTTCAATCATTTCTCTATCGGTGCAATATCAAACCATACAGGGTTCCCCGTGCAGGTTCTCAGGGGCGCACAGAAGATCCTTTAAATGTGTTTTATTGTGAGTCAACAGCGTGCTTCTCCTGGAGCTCGCTCAGGAGTCTCCCCTGAGCAGGGACGACACGTTCATGAGGAGAAAAAGACTTTTAATTATGAGATCCAAACACATCAGTTTGACGTCTCCAGATGTCCACGCTCGGTCTAATCACATGTTGATGTTGGGATAATGTGGAGACATGTTTTAAAACAACAGAGCTGCAGGTGGATGCACAGCAGGTGTTTGCTCAGGATACAGACACATAGGTGAGTGTAGTCGTAGGAAGGGAGGAGCCCGGCCTGTGAAGGACAATGATTAACCAGAGTCAAACTTTGTCCTCTGCTTACCCACAATTCCTGGAGTCGTGGGCTGTGTGTCATTGTGATCGGCACACGGCTCGGAGGAGATTATCTGGTGAGTGGAGCAATAAATAGGAGAGGAGATTGAGAGTGATCAGATAGGGAACAAGGTGAAAAGCAAACGTGTGTTTTTTTGGGTGTTTGCTTCTTTCTCTGCAGACGACATGGAGCGCTGCGCTCAGAGGATCGGAGTCGTAGGATACGGACATCTGGGTCTGACCTTCCTCTTAAATCAATGAATCAGTCTGTCACAGAAGAACCCCTCTGGATGTGGTCTGAGTGTGTGTGTGTGTGTGTGTGTGTGTGTGTGATTCAGGTCAGTTCCTGGTGGAGAGGATCCTGAAAGACGGAGCTGCTCTCGGGCTCACTCTGGCTTTTGTCTGGAACAGAAATCCAGAAAAACTCAAAGGTTCAGTTCCCGATGAACTCGTCCTCCAGGACCTGTCATCCTTTGCAGAGAGGTGCAGACACACACACACACACACACACACACACACACACACACACACACACACACACACACACACACACACACACACACACACACACACACACACACACACACACACACACACACACACACACACACACACACGCTGCCACAGTGAACGTGCACGATGCATCTAATCATTCCCGTGTTTTCAGGCGCTGTCATGTGATCGTTGAGGTTTGCCATCCACAGATAGTCAAAGACTTTGGGCCTCACTTCCTGTCCCGGTCTCACTTCATGGTAAGAGTGTCCTCTGTGTTGTTTCTGTGCAGATGTTAATCCAGGGGTTTTCCAGCTGTCACACCTTTACTTTGGGTTTTACAGAACACTTGATGGATGAGGGACTTCCTGATGTGTTTTAGGGAAAACGACCTGAAAACATGCGGAAAAAAAGAGAATCAAAACATCAAATCTGATTCCAGGTTTCTGCAGCGTTCACCATAAATCTCAGGATAAGTGTCTCTCTGTTCCTGCTCCTCTCAGGTGGGATCTCCCTCCGCACTCTCGGATCCGGATCTGAACCAGAAGCTGCGTCAGGCGGCTCGGCAGCACGGACACACGCTCTACGTCCCCAGTGGTGCATTGTGGGGAGGCCAGGACATCCAGAGGCTGAGTGATAGCGGGGGCTTGGAGGTAAACCGCCAGGTGCAGCTGCACGCTTCCAGGTGACTCACAGCCTGATCTCCCAGGAGCTCCGGATGAGTCTGTGCAGTTATTACACATCTGGAGCGTGCTGACCTCAACGTCCTCTCACAGCCTTCCTGCTTTCTCTCTCTCCTGCCGTGTCCAGTTTGACAGCATCTGAAGGAGGAGACGGTTTGGACTGATCTTCTGTCTAATTGTCTTCAGGCTCTGTTTATCCGGATGTCCAAGCATCCGTCCTGCTTCCGGCTGACGGGAGACGTCCTCTCGGAGTGGACGGAGGGCGAGGGCAGACGCGTTTTATTCGAGGGCTCGGTGGCCGAGCTGTGCCCGCTCGCTCCCAACAACGTGAACACCATGGCGGCGGCAGCGGTGGCAGCAGGAACGCTGGGCTTCACTGGCGTCCGGGGAGAGATCGTGTCTGACACGGCGTGAGTCCTCCTGATCATGTGACCTCATCTCACCTTTCACATCTGCTCACAGCACGCCTGTCCCCCCCCCCCTGTCCTCCTCATGCCGCCTGCAGGTTAAGTGAGTACCACGTGGTGGAGGTGGAGGCGACCGGCCCCGGAGGCTTCTCAGTGCGCACAGTGAGGAGGAACCCAGCCCGACTCGGAGCGGTGACCGGCAGCGCCACATACAACTCCTTCTGGACCAGTTTACTGGGTGAGTCCTGCGTGTTGGTCCAGCTCGTCCTCTGAGACGCTGATTAACGCCGGCGTCCTTCTATTCTGATTAAACTCAGAGATCCTCTGCTGATGTGAAAGGACTGATTCTTCTTCCTCTCCTGACATCTCGTCGAGCTCCGCGATAGGAAGTCGAGGAAGCTTGCAGGAATAGAATTCAAAATGCAGTAAAGTTTATTCTCTAAATATAAAACCTAAAATTTGGTTTCCTGCACGTTCGTTTCATTTCTCTTGAAAGTGACATATTCTGTAAACTCCTCTCCTCCATGTTCCTCTAACACGTCTGTCTACAAACCCCCCAATGAGGAGAAACGTCCGTCCTCTCCACGTGTGCTCAAACACGCCGTTTAGAGATTCATCGTTTTTGTCATTTCTGTTTCGCCTTCCTTCCTTCCTTTTCTCACAGTTTGCAAAGGTCACGGGGGTCGGGTGTACTTGTGCTGAAGCAGAGGAGCTGTCAGAGGGATCTCCCACATCTGCAGAGAAACTCCAGATAAATGATGGAGCGGCGTGTTACTGAGAACAAACAACCTCATGTGTTCCTGTTTTTAATAAAGTGCATGAAGAGAAAGACGAGCCAGTGATCATTTTCTAAACACAAAGTGCTGCTTTTATTTCAGCTTTATTTAGAGTTCATCTGGTGCAAGGTCACATCAAGGTCACATCAAGGTCACAGGGAGTGTGAGTCCACATCTGCTTTCTGTCTGTCTCCTTCTGTCTGTCTCCTTCTGTCTGTCTCCTTCACAAATAAATACTTCCACAAGCAGAGAGACTGGAAGGCTGCGATGTACGGAAGCCCTAAAGGGACATGCATCATTACATTCTGGTTCTTTTTCTCAGGACTCTGACGTGTATTTCTGGTTTTGTCGGGACAGAGTCTTTGGGGCTTCAATGTTATAAATCTGTTTTGTTTTTTTGACATCTCCAGAAATGGAGTCATCATCATCATCATCATCATCATCATCATGACGGGAAAACCGACATTGACAGGCTGGGATGGCGAGATAAATATAAAATTTAAATCTCAAGAAAACAACCGAAAATGGAGTAAAATAACACGTGTGGACGTTTGTCTGCTCACAGCGCTGAAAAACAACACACACACACACACACACACACACACACTTGTGTGTGTTTCACCATATGAGAGGAGCTCTTTGTTGTTTCACTGTTTGTGTTTTACATTTCGTTTCCATCCTGGGAAGATTTTTTGTGAATAAGGCATTTTAAAGAAAACGAAAAAGAACAGAAACATGCTAACAGGTCGAGCTAACCGAGTCGGACGCTAACGAGGCTCCTGGCAGCGACTCACTGTGAAGCTGAAATGCTGTTTTACCGGCTTTGAGTCTAACGTAGAAACATGTAGTTATTATTTATCGACCTGCTTTGTGATCCAGTGTTAGCACGCCACCCAGCGACCCTGACTGTTAGCACGCCACCCAGCGACCCTGACCGTTTCCCCGTGTCGAGAGGTCGTGCAGCTCTTTTCCTGCTGCTGCGTCGACTCCACAAAGTGAAACCTGACGATTGCACTGATCCTTAAAAACTCTGAGGTCCACACGAGGTGATCTAAATGACTGCCAGGGAGAGGGTGTGTGTGTGTGTGTGTGGGTGTGTGTGTGTGTGTGTGCGTGCGTGCGTGCATCAGTTTTTCTCGCCATCGTCGCTGCTCCCGTTGCTTGCAGGCGCAGCAGCCGTCTTGTTTTTGAACGGCAGGCCGTAGCGCTGACGGATGTTCACGCGGTCCTTCTCTGCTTCCAGATCTTCGTCGTAGCGTTCTTCTTCGTCGTTGTCCTCGCCCTCGCTGTGGTGCGGGGACGAGTGGCGGGACAGAGCCGGAGACGGGGGCACCGACGCCGGTCGAGGGTAACGGAAACCCGAGGCCTGAGGAGAAGGAAGAGAAGGCGTCAGCGTCTCGATCGCTGTCGTTTTTCATGTCTGCATGAATAACATCCACTCACTGAGGTGGGCTCGTTGGGTTCATACATGTAGGTGTCAGGGAACGCCTTCGCCAGGGCCATGTGACGGGCCGATACGTAGTACTGGAGCGGGAAAAAAAACAGTCATTTAAAGAGTCATCAGGTGAACAAACTCAACGGTTTGGAAAGCGAGATCTCACCCTGCCCAGGTATCTCCAGTCCAACAGGTCACTCAGACGCTCGGTCCGGTTCCTCTGGATGATCCGCTGACGCCGGCTCTGCTTACAGAACTGAAACAGGAAGGAGGTGAGCTGGTTGCACGACTCGTCCACCCCTCGGAACCGCCGGTCCATGATGTAAATGCCTGCGGGAAGAAAACGGTGTGACGTTTCAGACGTTGGAGAAGCTTTTAAAGAAGAAGAAGAAGAAAGAAGGAAGTGGAGAGAAAGTCACCGTATGCTGACGGGTCTGCGATGTGCTCCTCCATGAAACAGCCGAAGCCCGACAGGTTGGTGGAGATGGACGGGATCCCCATGACTGTGCACTCGGCTGAGGGAGACGGAAACATGCATTTATTAAACACAACAAACCTGCACACACACACACACACACACACACACACACACACACACACACACACACACACACACACACACACACACACACACACACACACACACACACACACACACACACACACACACACACACACACACACACACACACACACACACACACACACACACACACACACACACACACACACACACACACACACACACACACACACACACACACACACACACACACACACACACACACACACACACACACACACACACACACACACACACACACACACACACACACACACACACACACACACACACACACACACACACACAGGTACCTGGAGTGTAGCCCCACGGCTCGTAGTAAGAGGGGAAGACCCCGAGGTGACAGCCCCGAACAAACTCCTCGTAATCCATGGGAAGAAGAGGAGAGGTGGAAGAAAGGAATTCTGGGTGGAAGATAATCTGGACCAATCAGGATCAGAGACAGGTCAGTGTTAGCAGAGCGGCTAAAGAGTTCGAGCTAACTTCTGCGACATCGCGTCTGAATTTCACAACAACAACAAAAAAAACCAAAAAAACAACATTCATGCGTTCTCAGGACTTCTGTTCATGTTGCCATGGCAACCGCGACTGGTGCGGTATCCTGACGAACCCCTCGCGTGAACGCAGCTACACGCTGGCTGAACCAACGACACAGACAGAAGTGTGGTCTCTCGTGGCGTTTGGAGGACGGCGGACGCACCTTGACGCGGTCAGCCGAGCTGTTGAAGAGGCCGATGCGGCGCACGCAGTTGAGGATGGGGTCGCTGCTGTCCTCCAGCATGTTGTGCGTGCAGACCGGAGGCTGGCACTGTCTCTGAGTGGCAAAGATGGCCCGCTTCATGAGGGTGAAGTCCTCTTTGTCCATGATCTTCGACACGTCTGGAAGCTGCCCGCTGGAGAGACAAAGAGCTGGGATCAGCTGGGACCACAAATACAACCACCTGCGTCAGCCCATACTGATCCTCTAGATCCTCCAAACCCCATCCGCCCCCCCACCCGAGTCTGGATCTCATGGTTCCTGACAGCTCCTCACCTTTCCCCCGATTCCAACCAAACTCCTTTTATTCTGAACGATAGCCGGGTTTTGTTTTTGAGGTTCAAAATTATGATCATGGAATTTTTTTTTTTTTTTTTTTTTTTATGCCGGGGGGGGGAGGAGGGGGGACATGCAGGAAAAGGATCCACAGGTCGGATTGGAAGCAGGGCTGCCCGCCCCTGGAGGATCTTACAGGTTTCACGAGGTGAAATGAAAACACGCTGAACTCACACTAAGAGGGACTCGTAGAGTTTCTTTCCGAAGCGTTCCTTCACAGTCTGAGCGGTGTCCCTGTCAGAGACAAGAGGGAGGAGGGACAGACGCTGAAGTCAACGTGTTCCACAGTGAAGACAACACGCGTGTGTCCTTTCTCTGGAGTCTCACCACAGCTGCTTCCTGACCGCTTGTCCCTTCAGCGTCTCCACGTTGAAGTTGTTCGTCCGAGCCGGCATGATGAAGAAGGCGATGACGGTGACGTCGCTGTTGTTCACCTGCAACAGGAAGGTGGTGAATATACACACACGTGTGAACATGTGCACACACACACACACACACACACACACTCACTCGGAGAAGATAGTTGAGTCGGGCTAAAGCTTCCAAGAAAAGGTCGGCTCCTTTGTTGGAGAACTCGTAGCGTCCAGCGATGAAGAGGAACAGACACTTGTCCAGGTTGAAGTCGAGGTGCCTGAAAGTCGAACATGAAGTCAAACAACACGTTTGGTTTTAAAAACAGAGTGTGTGATGAGAAGCCGACTCCTCTGACCCGTAGAAGTGTCCTCTGACAAACTCCTGTATTCGATTCTTGCTCTGAGCGTGGAGGTTCTGAAACTCGTGCACAGCAGAGAACTTCTTCACGTTGAGGCCGTTTGGCGTGATGATGTCTGAGGCGCGGCGGGAGAGATTCAGAAGAAGCTTATTTACAGAGCGGAGAACTTGTGGATTATTTCACACATGCATTCACCTCCACACACCTGGTTTCCTCTTGAGCAGGTACTCCGCCTCGATGGCTGTGATCTGCGACACGGTGGTGAAGACGTGGGCGCAGTGAGCGGCCGCCCGCTCCAAACAGTACCGATGGTAGATCTGTCTGTCGCCTGCTTCTTTATCCACGTTGAACTGAAGCGAGCAGAGGAAGCAGGAAGCAGCACAGATTTAAAAACAACAAACATCTCGTGTCTGATAATCGATTCTGAACAAACCGCCTCACATTCGCAAGCTTGTTATAGAAGTCCACGTTTCCAGCGCACAGGTACCGTCCCAGCAGCGTGGCGTGAGTGGTGAAGATGGTTGCAACGGGAATCTGTCTGTGTCGACACAACACCAGACCCAGGCCGGCCAGCCACTCGTGGAAATGTGCGACGATGTGCGGAGGCTCCTCGCTCTGAGCGGCGTACTGAAAGAACATCACAAAGGTTAAAAAGCTGGAGACTTCTCGAGGTCGCTCGCTCTTCCTCCCGCCGTGAGCGCCGCTCACCTCTCCCAGAAGCCAAGCCGTCAGGAAGCCGAAGAGCACGGCATCGTTGGCCTCGCGGTCGAACCACGGCACGCCGATGTCGCAGAGCTCCCACAGCTCGCTCTTCCAGCTGTCCAGAGACCAGGCGGTGAACGCCACGTCGATCAGAACCACGTACGGACTCCCCTCGATCAGCCAGCGCCCAAAGTACACCTGAACCAAACACAAGCGATACGATTAGACTCCGCCTCCTCCAGATTCTACTTTCATGTCAACATGTTTGTGTTTGCAGATAAACACTCTCCTCCTTTCTTACAGTATTTTATTTGTCAAGGCCAATAACACATTCCATCCATCCAATCCAAGATTAACCTCGATGAATCTGGTCACGTGACACGGCGAGAATGTCAAGTCGAGCTTCAAAAAACAGCTAAAGTGTGAAGCGGTGTTTTGTTTGATGTAACGGGAGCTGATCTGATGTCAGTTTAAAGGTCAAACATAAACGCTGCACTGTCCCTTTAAAATACCACCACCGCCGCCACTCCTCGCCTTGACCCGTGGATCCACAGCACGCCCAGATAGACACGGCACAAAGCACAGCACGTCTCACACACACACACACACACTGACAGGTGTCTATTTCTGGAGTGTATTTTGTGTGAGCGAGCGAGCGAGAGAGAGAGAGAGAGAGAGACATTGATACAACCTCTGACCTTTGAAAGAAATGTCACTGAGAGAGAGCGCCGGTGGATGAGTGTGTGTGTGTGTGTGTGTGTGTGTGTGTGTGTGTGTGTGTGTGTGTGTGTGTGTGTGTGTGTGTGTGTGTGTGTGTGTGTGTGTGTGTGTGTGTGTGTGTGTGTGTGTGTATGTGTGTGGTAGTACCTTACAGCCACTGGCGTTCATCTTGTCTATGGTTCTCTTCAGCGCTGGGTTCGTGGGCTCGATCAGCTCCACCTGCGTGCGCACGTTGCTCTCCACGTAGGGACCCACCAGGAAGTAGTTCTCCCCCCATTCCTCCGAGGTCAGACGGGCTTTGGTCTGGATGACGGTGTAGATGCCTCCGACTACACACATGAAGCAAACATGCCACACACACACACACACACACACACACACACACACACACACGGAGATATAAAGTGATTAAACAGGAGGAGAAGTTAAAGATGAAACCTTCTTCATGTATCTTCATTCTGTGTTTGTTAGAAGCTGTTAAACGGTTCGTACTCGTGTTTTATAACTCCGGATATTTAATGACCGACAGTGTTAAAAACAGTTCTGCAACTTTTAAAAACTCCAGACGTGTTTGAATTCAAGCTGAAGCTGCTGAGAGGGAAGAGAAGATGAACGCTGCATGAACTCTTTAGAAACTCTTCTGCACTGAAATGTTGTCACGATGTTTTTGGACCGTTAAGAACGTTTGCAGAAGTTTGTCTGCAACTGTTGGACGTTAAAGGCAACGAACGAACCAATGAGGGGGCAGAAGACGTCCATGTTTGGTGCCGTGGAAACAAAAAGGATCATTTGGTTTGGTTTTAGCATCATATCAGAGTTTCTATTTGTGCTTTTGTGATTGCCTCAGTTTAGATCATCAAACTGAATCCTTCCAGAACGTCCTGATCATAGATCCAAACAGGTGACAGAGAAACACTCGCCTTTGTTAGCGACCTCCCACGCAATCTCAAACAGGACGGCATCCTCCAAATCAAAGTCCTCGTCCCAGTCCTCCAGTCCTGACAGGGACGTGACAGACAGGCTGCGAGCCAGCGGCATGCTGGGAAAAAAAACACACACACACGACAGACTCATCAGGAGGAGGATTTATTTCACATTTCATCACGTGAGACACAGAAACAGTGAACGTTTCCTCACGCAGCGACACGTTACCAGGATGACATCATCAGGTCACCACACATCCTATTTCAGCACAACATCACATTACACCACTGTGTGAAGTATGAAGCAGGCCTCGGTCGCTCCAGTGAAGACGGTAAGTGAAGGTCGTGTTTGTGGCGAGGTGAAGAAGCCTGCAGGCTCGGCTCCGTGCACAGTCAGAGGATCTTCTCTAAACACGTGCAACACCAAAAGCTGCAGGTCGGCTCTTATCAGAAAACGACACCATAAAAGCCGGAGAGCCTGCGGACGATAAACACATTCTGCTGGTGCATCGACCCGGGACGCCGACTTCCTGTCGTTGTGGAAACATTAAAAAAGGTCATTTAGAGAGGAGGGCGTTCCTTCTGAGGTCAAACACACCTGTGTGTTTACTTCCTGTGTGCAGAAATGGTGCAACCACTTGAACAAAGTGGGGAGTGGCGTGGCGGGTGATTGGGAGGGGGAGGACGCCACACGTCAGGTATAAACTTGATGAAATGTAGTAATCAGGTGATGTTGAGACATGATGCGCACACACACACACACACACACACACACACACACACACACACACACACACACACACACACACACACACACACACACACACACACACACACACACACACACACACACACACACACACACACACACACACACACACACACACACACACACACACACACACACACACACACACACACACACACACACACACACACACACACACACACACACACACACACTGAGGAACACTCGACTTGTTCAACAGCTTTGACGTCATTTCTGCTCCACTGAACCGTGATGTGAATCAACTCCATTGAGCAACTTTTGGGAGAGAATTAGGTCCATTAAAATGTGCAATGAAGCTCCTGCACATTGTCTCAATGGCACAAAAACACATTTTTTAGATGTGTGCAGGAATCTTCCATGTGTGTGTCTTGCTCGGCCTTCAGTGGAGAGACCGAGTCAGACGTCAGAGGGAGAGAGAGCGAGAGTGAAGAATGACGTGGTCGGATTCAAACCCGGGACTGTCGCCTCTGTGCATGGAGTTTGTGAACTCACCACGAGGCCACCTGGGCCGATCTGATCAATGAAACCAAGAAGCTACCCGATAGTGGATGACTAGGACTTCTATTTGTGTTGCTGTGTTATTGATTATATTTCATTTTTACTTGTATCAAATCAAAGTTTGAAAGTTCTGGTGTCATGACTCCACTTTAGAACTTCAGATTAGTGAAAAACATCTTTTAATGAGTTTTAAACCTGAGTGATTAAAGAGATGTCAGAAGTGTCTTTATGTTTGTTTTCATTTAATTCTTTAAAAATCCTAAAAACAACATCTATCACTCCGTCTCATTCCCTGAATAATCTGCTCTCTGGTGTCTCTGGCTTTGGAGGTTTCAAGTTTCCAATCCTACGTGTTGCTTTGTTCTGATCACTTTCCAAACTAGCTGTGAAGTCAGGACATCAAACAGAGAAACCATGAAAACAGCTGATTAAAATACACAAAGCTCCTCCTGAACAGAGGGCCTCACTCATCCAGGTTAGGGAACACAAGAAGACATTTTGGAGAGGACAGGGACCTTAAACAGTCTTCTTCATCAAACACCGACAGCGGTGTGTCCTGCACTGAAACCACACATGACTCCTTTGACCCTGGCCTGCCTGGGAAACCACCACATGAATACTTGCAGCTGAAACTCTCATGAAAAGCAATCATTCCCATCATGCCCTGGTTCATTGCATCCCCCCTTTAAGGAACATTTGGTGTGTAACTGTCTCCAGACAACACACGACTCCAGGCATCAGCAGCCTCCTTACTGCACAGCTCCGGCTGCTTTTTGCACTCTGCAGAAACCTCTCGTCTGTTTATACTCTTCTGGTTTGTGATGCGAACGTGACCTGAAGCACCTACAGCGAGTCAGCTGCGGAAACGCGCATAGGACATCGCGTCCTGGTGCGCGCTCGCGCCCGGCGAGGAAATACTCCCGTTTGAATCATTCCTGGCAAATAAAAGTCAGATGTTTACTCACCCTTCGGTTTAGTTCTTGCTTCACGAAGATGTGCAACACATTGACAGCTGTCACAGCCTCTCCAAAAGAAGGAAACAGACAGAAGAGAGAGGGGGCGGCGGCTTTTACTGAATGCCAGCGCTTCACATTGGTTTAATGTGTTCGCTGTCATGCAGACACAGGCCACGCCCACAGACTGCCTTCAGTGAAGAAATTGGTTGAAAGAGAGTTTTTTTTTTTTTTTTTTTTTTTTTTTTTTTTTTTTTTTTTTTTTTTTTTTTTTTTTCATTCAAAAACTTTATTGAACGTTTCTTTCAGTACAAACGTAGAAAACAAGCACATCAAAATTGCAACGTCAATATCCAGCACTTCATTTCAAAATAGAGAAAATAAATGACAATCTTAAGAAATAATAAATGAGGTCTGAACTGAGAAGAAAAAGGAAATTAAGGAGAAATAAATAGTAAATGAAATATACAAGGGTATGTAATGTTAGTTGTCTAATACTTTGGGAAAGTTTTTCAAAACATCGTATATCATTTTTGCTTTTTTTCCATTAATTAGTTTTAAGGACTTGAGATAAAGTTTGAAATCATTCAGAAAAGAGACAAAATTGGGGGATGACTTTAAAAATCTATTCTTGTGAATAAAGAATTTTGCCAGACACAGAATCAAATTAAGACAAAGTTCCTCATTTGTATTGTTTGAGATTCCAAATGTAATATCATCTCTGGAGATGGAAGGTAGACGTGACGATATTCCCTTTGCGATCCATTTATGTATTTCAACCCAGAATGTATGAGTCACATCACATGAGAAAAAGATATGGTCCGTGGTTTCAATGTCACTTTTGCAGAATGAACAGATGTTATCTTCAATATTGAAGCGTAACCTGAGTAATTCTTTGGATGGGTAGATGTCATTCATGATTTTGAAATGTATTTCTTTAGTTTTAGGGGGTAAAGGTAGTTTGAGATACAAGGATCTTAGTTTGCCAACAGAACCTTCATCAAATTTATTCAAGATGTTATTTTTGTTTTGCTTTCCTGGGAATGATTTGTCCGTGAATGATTTTCTTATGAAAGAATTATTACACTTTTTATCCCATATTAAGACACCTTGAATTGAAAGTGGAGCCAATCGCGGTTGAATAGTCTGATGTGTCATTATATTTTTCGTCAGGAAGACAAATTCTTGAGGAAGTGCTTTTTGTAGCTTATCAAAATCAGCTTTCATTGGGTTGAAGTTATGTTTTGTGCAGAATTGATCATAGTTTAATAAGTGACCATTGTCATCCATCAAGTCAACCAGGGACCAAATACCTTTTCTAAACCAATCTTCAAAAAACAAAGATTTCTTTCTGTATAGTACATATCTATTATTCCAGAGTACAGTGGAGTGGGGTGAGAAGTTATGGACATATAACAATTTCCAATACAATAATATTTGTTTATGGAACTCTGATAAAGAAATAGGAAGTTTGTTGATGTCAAAATCTGTGACAAGAAGAAATTTTAACCCTCCAATTTTATTAAATAAATGATTTGGAATACAGAACCAGAAGGAGTTACTATGTTGGATCCAGGCTTTTATCCAGTTTATTTTTAAAGTTCCATTAAGACAGTCAAAATCAATAACTTTCAGGCCTCCATCCCTAAAGTCTTTAACCATATTACCTTTCTTCATATAGTGTGCTTTGTTCCTCCAAATGAAATTCATATTGATCTGGTTTATTGATTTAATTAATTTGTTTGGGATAGCAATAGAGTAAGTTGGGTAAATACATCTGGACAAGCTTTCCATTTTCGTTAAATAAATTCGACCAAGAATTGATAGATCTCTTTGGAGCCATAAACTCAACTTTGCTTTACATTCTTTTAGTTTGTTTTCTACATTCAATGATTGACTTATTTTTTGGTCTTTTGTAAGGTGAATTCCCAAATATTTGATTTCTGACTTGATTGGAATGTTACAAATATCCTGAAGTATTGTTTCATGTATTGCAAATATTTCGCATTTTCGCAGGTTTAAAGTTAACCCAGAAGCATTGGAGAATTGTTTTACTTTTTCAATAGCTAGTGGAATTTGATGTCTATTTTTTAGAAAAATTGTAGTATCATCCGCTAATTGGCTGATAATAATATCTGTACCCAATACATTTAACTTTTTAATGTCACTACAATTTTTGATGTGAATTGCTAACATTTCAGTAGCTAATATAAATAAATATGGTGAAATTGGGCAACCTTGAGGGATACCTACCTTAACCTTAAAGCTAGGAGTAGTGCCTTTAGATAATATGACACAGCTGCTGATATCCTGATATAAACCTTTAATAAGATTTCTAAATTTAGATTCAAAGCCAAAATGTTCAAGTACCGACAAGATAAAAGAGTGTTCTACTGAATCAAAGGCCTTGTAAAAGTCTAGGAACAAAATAAATCCGTCATCTTCAATTAAGTTTCGATATTCAATAATGTCTAATACCAGCCTTATATTGTTGTGGATTGATCTGCCTTTTAAAAAACCTGATTGTGTTTCTGAAACAAGATCTGAGATCCCTGTTTGAAGACGAGTATTGAAGATGTAGGTTAGTAGTTTGTAGTCTGAGTTTCTGAGAGTAATAGGTCTCCTGTTTTCTATAAGTCTGGGGTCTTTGTTGGGCTTTGGGATTGAGACGATTATCCCTCGTCTCATTGTGGGTGGAAGTAAACATGTTTCAAAGACTTCGGAGAAAACCTGATGCAGCAACATTTTAATATCTTCCCAGAAGTATCTGTAAAAGTTTCCTGTAAGACCGTCTGAACCAGGAGCTTTGTTCAGAGAGAGGCGACCAATTACTGCATCAAGCTCTTCAACTGTGATTGGGTTTTCACATGTTTGTTTACAGTTATCATCTACCTTTGGAATATATTTAGAAATACCTTTAAAAAATTCCTCACAGGCTTCTTTTGAGAATTTGGAGCTGTATAGATGGCTATAAAATTTAAAGATTTCGGATGAGATTATTTTTTCGTCATTGACCTCGATGTCATTGATCATTAAGGATTTTATATTATTTCTTTCTTGCCTTCTTTTTTCAAGACCACAAAAATATGCAGAATTTTTCTCTCCCTCTTCTATCCATTTAGCCCGTGATCTGATAAAAGCCCCCTGTGCTCTTTGAGTATAAATTTCATCTAATTTGGATTGCAGATTCAGTATTGTTTGTTTGTCATAATCAGTAGGGTTAGGCTTATTGCAGTTGACATTTAGGTCTCTGATAATGTTCAATTCTTTTTCTTCAAATTCTTTTTTAAGTTTTTTACTGAAAGATATAGTAAATTGACGTATTTTGTATTTAAGGAACTCCCATTTCTTCACAGACGTTGTCAGTTCATCCAAATTCATAATCTCAATAATTAGTGACTTAATTTTTTGGCAGTAATCTCTGTTTTTTAGTAGACTGGAGTTAAATTTCCAATATTTGTTCGAATGATTTCTTCCGTTACCAGGCTTGAAATGAAGAGAAATAATACTGTGATCAGTCAGCGGAGCAGCTGAGATATCTGAGCTGATGTCATAACATACTAAGTGGCTTGAAACCAGCCAATGGTCAATCCTAGATTTATGTTGGTGATTTGGGCTAAACCATGTGTATTTAATCGTTCCTGGGTTAAAGTGTCTCCATGCATCAATTAGATTTTGTTCATTACAAAAGTCAGTAAATATGGTATTAGGGTGGCTCGTTGAGAATCGAGGAGGAAATTTATCATAGAATTCATCCTGGACTAAGTTAAGATCCCCTCCTAATATTATATTATCTGTTGAGTGGGATAATTTGAGATCATCTAATTGTAAAGAAATGTGTTCAATCAACCTTTTATTTTCTCTGCAGTTGTTGTAACCATATATATTAAAGAGGATAAATTTCACCTCATCAAGGGTTAGGATGAGAGCGAGCCAGTGACCATACTCGTCTGCGATGTGGGATATAACTTGTCCTTGGAAATTCTTCAGGAGGATGGCGACACCTGCTGACCTGGAAGAGCCATGACTGAAAAAAACTTTGTCTCCCCACTGTTTAGACCAAAAAACATTATCTTCCTCTTTGGAGTGAGTTTCTTGTAGAAATATAATACTAGCATTCTTCCCTTTGCAGAACAAAAAAAAGCTTTTCCTTTTAGTTATGTCTCTTAGACCCCTTGCATTTACAGAAATGAGAGAAATGTCATTTTTAAGTTGAAGCATAAAACGATAACAAACAAGAACACTAACAGATAACCTGAGTTGTTATGAACACAATCTAGTATCTAACAGATACTGAGGATTTATAGCAGCAGGACCCTGAACATATAACTTTCTTATTCAAGAGAACTCACTTGTTAGGATATACCAAGGTTCATGGAAAGACTCTCTGACCATTTATGAAGGCAAATGGGCCCCTGAACACAGCCTTAAGCCCATCTTTTCTTGCTTTTTCAACTTTTGGCCACACAGCTTGTCTTGCCTCCCTGTCTTCTTTGATGAGATCTTCAACGAAGCGAATGTGGAGATCTTTACAGATGGGGTGGTTTTTAGTGGCTCGCCAGAGTTCATCCCTGAAGAACCTTCCATTGAACTGCATGATGACTTGCCGGGGTCTTTCAGTATTTCTCGGGCCAAGACGGTGGACAGAATCGAGGATAAGATCCATTTTGTCCTTCCAGTGCGGAGCAATTCTTCCGACGATATCAGCAACAACCTGACGAGTGTTTTCTTCTTTCTCTTCCCTGAGGCCGTTCACTCTTAAGTTCCATCTCCTCTTGTACCGTTCCAGGTCTGCAGCTCTTCTCTCCACCTCTGTTTCTCTTCTTTCCAGCTCTAAGCATTTCTCTTGTAGTCGTTTTACCTCACCTTCTACTTTCTTGTTTTTTTCTTTGCATTCTTTGATTTCAGCCGAATTAAATTCAACAGCTTTTGCGATGTTGGATATAGTGAGAGTATTTTGCTTCAGCTCCGTTTTGAAATCTTCCATCATGCTTTGAAGAGTGCCAATTGCAGCCAGGATTGCCGCAGTGTTTCCAGCACCTGTGTCCTCAACTCCTTTTTGTTTTTTTTGAGGCACTGGTGGTTTAGAGGGCGATGATAAGATGTTCTTGGTACCTTTGGCGTCCGTCTCCATCATTTCTGATCCGCAGTAATCATGGGTTAGCAACGCTTCAATATTAGCTTTAGCGGTAGCTTTTGTCATGTCGGAACTTCTAGATAATAAGCTCGTTTACTTGGTAACTGGGTTTATTTACTCGTTCGTAATGCCTTTTAGTAACTTCGTGTAAAGTTGAGAGATATTTTCTGTGAGTTTTCGAATCGAACTTTTTTGATTCAGGGTCCTGCCGCTTAGAGCTATTCACGGCACGTCCATCTTCTCCGCCATCTTACCGGAAGCCAATTGGTTGAAAGAGAGTCTTTTCTGTCACATTATTCATGAGCTTCAATCCCATTGGTCCGTCCCTGCCTCTGTGCACAGTTTAACAGGAAGTGGGCGCTTTCCTCAGCTGAGAGGCCCTATTGGCTGAGGAGAGTGAGGGGCGCAGCCGTGGTTGGTGGATTAACATTTCATCCAAACAAATGAGTGGAGTCAGGGGCAACCGCTTTTCTCTCCCCAGAGGGAGGAGAAGAGCCAGAGGGTTATTTATAATGCGTTCAAAGGGTCACGTAGAGCATAGTTTTGGGAAAACAACGTGACCAGTGACATTAAGAAACCCAACTCCTCCACAGTCCTTCTGTACGCACACAGGGGCCTCAGAGACAGACAGCACAGTCTATATTAAAGCAGCAGAGAGTAAGTGGGGGTCTCACAGTCAGTATATCAGTAAGCCTAAATCGAGCAGAGATCTGAACTCCTGAAGTGTCCGTCAGCATTGTATTCCCCTGCCACCTTCACATCTTTAGTGTGAGGTTTAATGTGACCTTTGACCCCATCAGTTTAGTCTGTAGAGATTCAGGCTTCCAGGGAGCTGTACGACATCCAGAGTGCATCGACTCGTATGAGAAGAGAAGCATGTTCATTGTTGGTGTGCTGACATCTTCTGGCATTAGCATACATCTGTTTCCATGTCTGGTGCCTTCCTGTCTGACTTTATTTCACCAGAATAAGTTTGAGGTTTACTTCTCTTTATTTTCAAGATTTATGAAATCCACAATCCAACGAGATGTGTCGTTCTGATCTGAGGACACCTGAAAGAAGCAAACTGTGTGATTAAACTTTTTATTAATAAAAGGTGGACCAAGAATACATACAGATACACATAACATTTAAGGGAGAACCTTTAAATGACAAAACTATGTGTGGCGTTGCCTTCCTCCTCATCATTTAAAATTGGCCTCATCATTTTATTTACTTTCTGTCTTTTATTTACATCTCTTTGTCGATTTGTCCGCCCTCTGAGACATGTCTGTTACATCTTTCTTATTGCTTTTATTTTATCTTTGTAGACTTCTCTCTGACTGTTGATGTTTATTCTAATGTCACCCAGAGTTCTGTCACAAAAAAACAACATTGCAGGATCCAAGTGCAGAAACCCAATAAATTTAATTATTTTCAAGAAGTAAAACAAAAATCCACAAAGATCAAAAACAAAGGGAGTCAGAAGGAATCACTGAAACCATCTTCCATACACCAACAACTAACATAAAACAACAATAAACAACAACAAGAGGCAACGAACACTGAGACTGATTAGACGGCACACAGGTGAGACTAATGAGGACAATCATGAGGCATGAAGAAAATACAAGACAAGAAACACTGAGGACAAGAACTACAAAATAAAACAGGAAACACTGAAGACACGCACAACTCGTGTAACATTAAAAATCCACCCACAGGAACAAACAAACACTAAGAAATTACAAAATAAAACAGGAAACACTAAAGACCAAACTAGGAAACAAGCAACACCAGTAAAGATAATCGTCAAGTAAGTAATGAGTGAGTTAGTAGTAAACAATAATTATTATTCATTATTAGAATAAGAAATTTAAAAAAGAAAATTTAAACACTAAAATACCCAAAATACAAAACTATAAACCAGAACAAATCATGACAAGTTCCTGCCTGTGCGTTGTCTGTGAGAGCACTTTGTAAAACTCTGTTTTTAAAGGTGCTCTATACTATAAATAAAGTTATTATCAAGCACATTTTCTTTTTAGATATAATTTACTTTTTTACACTTCCGGCTGTAAAACATCTTTCAAGTACAACTGAGTTCCCGGTTTTGTTTTGTTTTTTTGCCAAATGTAAACAGGTTTTTTTATTTTTATGATTTGATAAAATAATACGTATTAAAAAAATATTTTGGGTTAATTTAAATTATTATTTTCCCTCGCTTGCTGCGCTGACCGGAGCCTACGTAGTTTTTCCGGAAACACACGGTATTCTGTTTTGACAAGGTAAAGACAAACCCCATTAATGCCCTCGCTGGTTTCCGCATTAATTTTGACGTCACTGTCCGTTCCTTTAATTTTGGGTTCCAGTAACAAAACGGAAATTTTCCGCGCGTTCCGCGGTGAAAGTTCACAGATTGAAGCCGAGTGGCGGGAGCTGTTGTCAAGCAGAGGGCTGTGTGAAGAAGTTAGGAGCGTTGTCAGGTATTTCCTAACTTTACTGAGACACCTTGAGCTCTTTTTGGTTGGTTACTCTGACAGGCTTTGTGGTGATGAAGCGTCGTGTTTTGGTCAGATCAGATTTGGCGCCATGCCGCTCCGTGTGTTTACAGCTGCTCCTGCTAGCTTGGTTTCACCTGGTTACAAAGAAGTACTTCCTCGAGTTAAACGAAACATAACTCATCGTGAACTGAACCAAAACTTAACTTAAATAAACGGCTTTTTAACTCAATATAAACACATTGTACGTGTCACTGTGGTTTGTGAAGATTGTATCTACTGTAGTTATGTTAAGTTAAGTTAAATTAAGTTTTGATCAGTAACCGGTTATGGCAGAAACAGTCACGATGTTTACATAATTAATTGACCTTATTATGTTCAGTTAAAAGCCTGTCACGTATTAGTTTGTGCTTTATTTACACTGTATGATCTACAGTTACTAAAGTTTGTTTCCCTTTGTCGTTTTAACTGAACTATTTTACTGTATGTTGACAGGAATACTTTACAACTGTAGTGTACAATTTATATTTCATATAAAAACATGCATTCGTTAAAAACTTAGATTAATGAATAAATGAATGGAGAAAGGGTGGGATTAAATAAGTTTATACTTCGCACTCCTTGTCGGATGTTTACATTACATTTATATATATATATATATATATATATATATATATATATATATATATATATATAAAGTAGTTTGACAACTTTGTTTGTGTGATTTCATTCATTGTTTGTTCATATTACTTTTTTACATTGTGCTTTCTTTTCTCTTTATCTTTATTTTTACATGTTTGAACTAAACATCCTTAAGTATGTCAGTTTCTCTGTGTGGTTTTCTCTCTGTATTTATCTCTGCACCTGTTTCCTCTTCTTTGTTTTCCTTCTGCAGACATGGATTTTAAAAGGCGTAACGGGGCTCCTTTAGTGGGGGGCTCCTCTCAGGCTAAAAGGGGTAAAACAGGTGGAGACTGGGAGGACAGTCCGTCCCAGTTTGAAGAGGAGCTGTCCATGTTTGATGAAGCAGACATGGAGGCGGAGGAGACGGAGGGACAGGCCGGCCATGATGTAATTCCTGTGGGTAAGTGTCACACACAAGGCTGTTTATGTTTTGCATAAGTAAGAAGAACTTCCTGCTCAAGGTTCGATTAATGAGTGTCAAAGACTTCCAGTTAACTTGGTTTTCTGATCATTTCTTAATTGCGTTCGATGTCGTTGTTTTACCTTTTTTGAAGGTTGTTTTCCTGTTTTTCAGTCGTTGCTGAATTGTTTGTGGAGTTTGCATCTGTTTTGCATCATATTTAGACGACATGATGAAGATCTACGGATCGAAACGCTGCCCTGTTTAAAATAAAATAAGCTCATGAGACAAAAATAAGACATAAAATCTGTTTATAAAAGAGGGATTTCTCTCACTTCAAGCTATTAGTTCTGATATCTGTCTTTAAGGCTTTTTTTTTTTTTTTTTATAAAGGTGACCTCTTCTCAGCTGACCTCAACCCTCGATGGCGGCGACCTCAGGCCCCTTCACTGGACCCGTCCTCAGATACTTTGGTGTTCCAGCAGATTGATCTCGACTATTATTTGGGTAATTACAATAAAGTCAATGTTTTCAAATAGACGTGTGTGTGTGTGTGTGTGTGTGTGTGTGTGTGTGTGTGTGTGTGTGTGTGTGTGTGTGTGTTAAAGGAAACGTCTCACAGAGGTTCTCTGTGTCTGTGTTGTGCAGGAGCGACGGTTGTCGGCATGCCTGGACAGTCGCAGGGAAATGTCCCGATCATCCGGATGTTCGGGGTGACGGACGGCGGCAACAGCGTGTGTTGTCACATTCACGGTTTTGCACCTTACTTCTACGTCCCTGCTCCGACAGGTGAGTGGTGACGAGTCACGTGACATCAGAGAGACGAGCTGGAAGATTCTCACTGTCTGCTTCCTTTTGTGTGAAGGTTTCAAATCGAGCGACCTCGGAGAATTCAAGAGAGAGTTGAACAACGTGGTCCTGAAGGACATGAGGTCCAATAAGGACAACATCTCCGTCACGGTGTTGGCTGTGGACATCACCCGCAAAGAGAGTGAGTACACGTGTTGTCTGTGTGACGCGTTCTCATCGTTAAGGAAGCGACTCGTAACCACGAGCGAGCCTCATCCTTCCTGTCTGACCGTCCTGGCGAGCGACGCTGCGTGCAGCAGTGGGACACAGCACGCCGTTTTTCACCCTGACGTCCCGTTTGGACGTGCTCTCTGTTGCACCGCACGCTTTACTTTCTGCAAGTGGAAAAACAGAAATCTTATAGAGCAAAGAATGAAACATGTAACAGAGCGTGCAGCGTGATATCCAACGCTGGCGTGCTGTCAGGACACGGTGCAGGAGATGATCGATCTGTTCTCCTTCCCTGCAGACATGTACGGTTACCATGGGAAACGCAGTCTGGAGTTTTTGAGAATAACCATGGCGATGCCTCGTCTCATCGCCCCCGCTAAGAGGCTGCTGGAGCAGGGCTTCAAATTCGGCCATTTCCCCGTTCAGGGCTACCAACCCTACGAGGCCAACATCGACTTTGAGATCAGGTGTGTTTCTGTGATTTTAAATGTTGGCGGCAGGTTTTAAACACGTTACAGAGGACGGATCCATCGCTACTGTCGCTCTTTGTTCTTCTTAAAACGATTTAAATTCTGAAGCGGCGTTTTCATCCTGACGAGCCTCCGTGTGCTGCAGGTTCATGGTGGACTGCGACGTGGTGGGATGCTGCTGGATCGAACTTCCCAAAGGGAAGTACAGAGTGCGTGAAGAGAAGAGCAGCATGGGGGACACGGACTCTCTGCACCCGGGAAAGGTGGGTCCAGTTTACACATAGGTGGAGCTCGACTCCTGTGATCCGGGTTTCAGAGCGGTCTCGTCTGGTCCTTCAGGTGTCCTTGTGTCAGTATGAGGTGGACGTGGGATGGACAGATTTGATCAGTCACCCTGCAGAGGGAGACTGGCAGAGGATCGCCCCGCTCCGGGTCCTCAGCTTTGACATCGAGTGTGCAGGAAGAAAAGGTAGCGCGCTCTCTTGTCAGTTTAATTTAGTGAGCGTGCGTCTGTTTGAGTTTGACTCAGGGCTTCTTCGTCTCCCCTCCAGGAATCTTCCCAGAAGCAGACAAAGACCCGGTGATTCAGATCGCCTCCATGGTGCAGCGGCAGGGCGAGGCCGAGCCCTTCATTCGCACCGTCTTCACCCTGCAGTCGTGCGCCAGCATCGTGGGCTCGCAGATCCTGTGTTTCACGCAGGAGAAGCAGCTGCTGCAGGTGAGCACGCCGGCTCGGACACACACACACACACGCACACACACACACGGACACACACCTGTTCTGTTGATTTAGTCTGTTTGTGTGTCTGCGTGCAGAGCTGGGCGGAGTTCATGAGGACCGTGGACCCGGATATCATCACAGGATACAACATCCAAAACTTTGACTTTCCTTATTTGCTGAACAGAGCAGCTGCTCTAAAGGTCAGAGCGTCGCTTCTTCTTCTTCCACTTTCAGACACATTTCACACGAGAGGTGATGAACTCATACAGACACGTCTTCTGTGTGTGTGTTCAGGTGAATCTGTTTCCCTACCTCGGTCGAGTGCGAGGCATCAAGTCGGTCCTGAAAGACTCGAACTTCCAGAGCAAGCAGATGGGCCGGCGAGAGAACAAGACGGTCAACATGGAGGGTCGAGTTCAGTTCGACCTGCTGCAGGTCAGAATCATCGGCAGCAGCCGGCGGCGGCGGCGAGCGTCGTGGTGAGCTTTCAGACGGAGCCGCTGACCCCTTCGTGTGTCTCCCCTCTCAGGTTCTCCTCAGAGACTACAAGCTGCGCTCGTACACGCTGAACGCCGTCAGTTACCACTTCCTGCAGGAGCAGAAGGAGGATGTCCAACACTCCATCATCACGGACCTGCAGGTAAAACTCCAAACCTTCTCCAAGAGAGAGAGAGAGAGAGAGAGGCGTCGTTTAGAGCGAGGGGAGCTTACTCCATCTTGTTTCCTCCTCAGAACGGTAACGAACAGACCCGGCGCCGCTTGGCCGTGTACTGCCTGAAGGACGCCTACCTCCCCCTGCGCCTGCTGCAGAAGCTGATGTGTGTGATTAACTACATGGAGATGGCCAGAGTGACGGGCGTGCCGCTCACCTACCTGCTCTCCAGAGGTCAGCAGATCAAAGTCGTCTCCCAGCTGCTGCGACAGGTAACGCAGGCGAACACGCCGACAGACGCCGTGCGCGCGCGTGTACCTTCACCTTTTACAGACGGTAACGTAGACGTGTCGCTGCTTCCTCAGGCCATGAAGCAGGACCTGGTCATGCCTGTGGTGAAGACGGAAGGAGGAGAGGACTACACGGGAGCGACGGTCATCGAGCCAGAGAAAGGGTAAAAACACGTTTGCACGCCTCCTCGCTCTCCTCCGGGCCGAGCGAGCCGCTCACACACGCCTCGTCTTCTTCTCTGTGCAGCTACTACAGCGTCCCCATCGCCACGCTGGACTTCTCCTCCCTGTACCCGTCCATCATGATGGCTCACAACCTGTGCTACACCACGCTGCTGCAGAAAGGCTCCGCCGAGAGGCACAGGTGAGACGATGTGAAGCAGAGCGAGCTCGAACCCGTCATGTTTCCTCCTCGTGTGCACGTGACGAGCTGACGTCTGTGTGTCTGCAGCCTCTCGCCCGAGGACTTCATCAAGACTCCGACGGGTGACATGTTTGTGAAGAGCTCTGTGAGGAAAGGTCTCCTTCCTGAGATCCTGGAGAACCTGCTGTCGGCCAGAAAGAGGTTTGAAGAGTCCGAATGATTCACACGACCCGGCGCCCTGACTCTCTCTCTAACTCGCCGCTACGAGTGTTCAGCAGGTTTTATCTTTGAATCATTAATTATTATTTTTTTCCTGCAGGGCCAAAACGGAGCTGAAGAAGGAAACGGACCCGTTCAAACGGCAGGTGCTGGACGGTCGACAGCTGGCCCTGAAGATCAGCGCTAACTCTGTGTACGGCTTCACCGGCGCCCAGGTGGGCAAGCTGCCCTGCTTAGAGATCTCACAGGTGAGAGCGTCTACAGCGTGAGGTAAAGAGTCCTTCATGGACTCATCCAGTCTGCAGATCACGACACATCGGAGCCCCGACCCGACCCGACCTAAAATCAAGGCCTTAAAATGTCTTAAATTAACATAAAAGTTTTAAAAACCTTCAGCGTGTTAGTGTAAATGTGAAATCTTTGTTTTTTTAATTCATTTTAATTTAGTTCTCAGACGCACGTCGTTCATGCAGCAACTTCAGACAACGTGCAGATTTAACCAGAAACTGGCTGTCCAACAAAGACTTGTCGTCGTGGCTAAAAGCAGGCGCGGCGTGCGCGGCGTGCGAGGCGCGGCGTGCGAGGCGCGGCGTGCGAGGCGCGGCGTGTTCAGTGAAAGAAATGTTTTACGCTCTGCACTTTTTCACTGGACCGAAGAGTCACGTTTATGTTGAACTAAACATTTAGGTAAAATTGTCCCAAACCTCTGAAGTTTTTTCACTTCTTTTTTTTTTTTTTTGTTGATTTTTGAAGTTGGTCTTAAATTAAATTTCAGATGGCTTTAAAAAGTCGTAACTTTAACTTAGGACCCCTGACTGAGTGTTCAAATCCAGCCTGTGAGTTCAGAGGTCACATGTATCAGCTGTTCCACATGGACGCGGCGTGCGGCGAGCTTCTCGTTGTGCACAGACAGGAAGTCAGACGGTATTGCATCATCTTCAGTCGTCGTCTGTTTGCAGAGCGTCACCGGGTTCGGCAGACAGATGATCGAGCAGACCAAACAGCTGGTGGAGTCCAAGTACACGCTCTCCAACGGTTACCAAGGCGACGCCAAGGTGAGCAAAACGTGACTCAGACTCTTCTTCACTCTGACTCGGCGTTCGACCTTTTCCTGAGCGTCTAACTTGAATCTTTTCACAGGTGATCTACGGAGACACGGACTCGGTCATGGTGAAGCTCGGCGTCGGCACGGTGCGGGAGGCCATGGAGGTCGGGAGGGAGGCGGCGGAGTGGGTGTCGTCTCACTTCACGCCGCCCATTAAGCTGGAGTTCGAGAAGGTAGCGCTCGTCCGCGGAGACGTTCAGATCTGATCGGTCACCGTGGTAACGGAGGCTTTGCTGAGTCCTGTTGTGTGTGTGTGTGTGTCGGTCCACAGGTGTACTACCCGTACCTGCTGATCAACAAGAAGCGCTACGCCGGCCTCTACTTCTCCTCCAGCGCCGACACGCACGAGAAGATGGACTGCAAAGGAATCGAGACTGTTCGCAGAGACAACTGCCCCCTGGTGGCCAACCTCATCAACACCTGTCTGCAGAGGATCCTCATAGACAGGTACACACACACACACACACACGCAGGCTCTGATGACGTGGTTTTAAGTGCTGATGAGAGGCGGCGTGATGTCGGTGCAGGGATCCTCAGGGCGCCGTGGATCACGCCAAGGAAGTGATCTCAGACTTGCTCTGTAACCGGATCGACATCAGCCAGCTGGTCATCACCAAGGAGCTGACGCGCACGGCGCAGGAGTACGCCGGCAAGCAGGCGCACGTGGAGCTGGCTGAAAGGTGAACACACACACACACACACACACACACACACACACACACACACACACACACACACACACACACACACACACACACACACACACACACACACACACACACACACACACGTACGTCTACGAGCTCAGGTCCATTTACTCGAAGAGAAACGCTTCGAACGCTTCGAGTGACCTCTCGTCGATGTTTCACAGAATGAGGAAGCGAGACGCCGGCAGCGCCCCCAACCTGGGAGACCGAGTTCCCTACGTCATCATCAAGGCGGCGAAGGGAGTCGCAGCGTACATGAAGTCAGAGGACCCGATCTTCGTGCTGGAGAACACCATCCCCATCGACACGCAGTACTACCTGGAGCAGCAGCTGTCGAAGCCTCTGCTCAGGATCTTTGAGCCCATCCTGGGAGAGAGCAAGGCAGAGAGCATCCTGCTGAGTGAGTCCACGCCACGCTCGGCGCCACGCTCAGCGCCGCCCTGACAGTCTCATACCTAACACGGCCTCTCTCTCTCTCCTGTCAGAGGGCGACCACACGCGCTGCAAGACCGTGCTCACCTCGAAGATCGGCGGGCTCATGGCGTTCGCTCAGAAGAGGAGCACCTGCATCGGCTGCAAAGCCGTGCTGAAGACAGACGGTGTGTGTGTGTGTGTGCGTGCGTGTGTGTGTGTGTGTGTGTGTGTGTGCGTGTGTGTGTGTGCGCGTGTGTGTTTACTGCTTTCTGACCTCTGTTGAATATTTGTGAGACATCCGACCTTTTCGTCGTTTCAGCTGCGGTTTGTGATTTCTGCAAAAAGAAGGAGTCGGAGCTCTACCAGAAGGAGGTGAGAGATGTTTATTCACGCACGATGTGTCCGAGCGCGTGTGAAGACACGCGGACATCATCACATCGTTAAACGTCTTCGTGCTCTCTGAACTCCTGCAGATCTTCCACATGAACACTCTGGAGGAGCGTTTCTCTCGCCTGTGGACTCAGTGTCAGCGATGTCAAGGCTCGCTGCACGAGGACGTGCTGTGCACCAGGTGAGTGTCCACCACACGTGTGTGTGTGTGTGTCCGTGTGTGTCCTGAGACAGAAACATGCACTGACTCTCTCTCTGTCCTGACTCGCCTGCAGCCGGGACTGTCCCATCTTCTACATGAGGAAGAAGGTCCAGAAAGATCTGGACGACCAGAGCAAGCTGGTGTCTCGCTTCGGATGGTGAGAGGAGACACAGCGGCGGGCGCTCTCTGTATAAAGACTTAAATATCACACTATTTCTATGTTTTCTATTATGAACTCTTTCACAGTAAGTAAGACTGTTTTTTTTGTAAAATAAAGAGGAAAAGCAAAACCTTCCTTTGGTGCTGTTGTGTGTGATCAGCAGAACCTGTCTTCCTCATCGGGAGTCGTTTTTCAAAGACGTGGACGACGATGTCTCCGTAGTTTGAACACGGATCAGGTCTGAACGCACCACGTGACAGATGTGATTTATTATAAGGTGTTCCTCGTGCGTCTGCAGCCGGGCTGTGAAGAGTTAAAGTTCTGATGATTATTCTTAAATGTCTCACTTAAGTCGCTCTCTTGAATTATTAGAGAGAGAGAGGACATGCAGGAGGAGTGTTCAATGTTTCCGTGTTGGGAAGTCTGTTCTGTCGAGTGATTTCAGGTCGGAAAGTCTGAACGTTGTATAAACAAACAAAAACAAGAACCTGTTGATGATTCATGTAATGTCTCTGTTAGTTATTTTTCAGCCAGAAGTTGTTGTGCGATACGAGAATAAATACAAAAAGTACGTTTAAACATTTAATCAGTAAAAATGTTAAAAAGCAGACGAGAGGTCAGAGCTGAAGACGTTTACTTGTTGGATACAGCAGAATGTTTGGAGGTCGAGTCGAGCTCATTTCAAAATCATTTATTTGAAACCTTCAGTCCAGAGAAACACGAAGCTTCACAAGCAAACGTGTTTCTGATGTTAACCTTTTAAACCGGAGAGAGGGGGCGGGGCTAATGCTACGACGTTTTCTTTACAGTTACTGACAGTAGTTAACTACAAAAACCTTCTACTGAATATCCTTAAAGTCCAAAGAGCGTGCTCTACAATGATTCTGATAAAATATCAATGAAAGGATCAGCCCGTCGTGTTTAACGGCTCCTCGGTTCCCGCTCAACGCTTCCTTTGTGTCGCGAGCCGAACGATCGACGCACGAGGAGAATAAAGTGCGGAGCGTCAACGGGCGCCGTCACTGTTTCATCACGGCGTCTTCTTTACACGTCTGTGGCCGTGGGGAAAATAATAATAATAAAAAAAAGCCATGATGTAGCTGGTGAAGGAAACCGGGAAAGGAAGACGACTACATCTCCCAAACGTACAAAAGCAGTGATCTGTCGGAGAGCGGCAGATTCTCAGAGTATAAAAACATGTTTTTCTTGATCTCGATGATGTACCAAACGATTACATTCAATTCATCACAGGTTTCAATTCTTATAAAAAAAACTGTGGTGCAGGTTTGGAGGGTCAGCGTGAACTCTGGACCTCCTCAGTGAGTCGACATTTATCTGTCTGTTACATTCAGGGACAATTTAAAAAAAAGACTTTCTATCATCTACTGAAGTTTAAACTAAAGCTGAGCTCAACTGCATAAATGAAAACATCTAAAAAGTGAAGTTTCAAGTCATTGAGTTGTGAAAATTAAAGAAGAAAGTCCCAGTGTTGGACCCTGCAGTGGACAAAGGGAACATGTCTCATACCAGAAGCTGCAGCGAGGCAAACAAATATGTCCGCCGTGTGTTTCTGCATTTTTATCGTTGAATTAAAAATAAAAAATAAAAATGTCTGGGACTTCTATTTCTGCCGCCGTCGTATCAAAACAATTATTTTGAACTGGAGTTGAAGTTTAATATTCTGGTGTTTTGTGACGGCAGTAAAAATGGATTCTTCCTCGCCTGCGTCGCCCGTGGAGGTCGGTGCTGGACGCCGCCGCCGCGGAGGAGGAGCAGAGTGTGTGTGAGTGTGTGAGTGTGTGTGTGTGTTATAGTATAGTGCAGCGTCTCTGAGTGTTCTTCTTGCTCTTCTTGTTGCTGCGGTTGGTCTCCTTGTATTTTCTGATCTCACGTACGAGCGAGTAGAACGCTTCCTCGACGCCCTGCCACAGAAAACAAGAGTTTCATTAGCATTAGCATTAGCATTAGCATTTTGACCTCAGATTTTGTCTCCCTGATAACCGAACACTTCTTCTCCTTTCGACCCACCTGTCGGGTTTTGGCCGACGTCTCGACGAACGGCACTCCGTAGCTGCGTGCCAGCTCCTGGGCCTGCCGCGTCTCCACCGTGCGAGTGCCGAGGTCGCTCTTGTTCCCGACCAGCACCATGGGAACGCTGTCGCTGTCCTTCACCCGGTTGATCTGCTCTCTGATCGGGAAACACAAGAAGCAGCAGCAGCTTCTGAGTCACTGAACTTCTGCTGAACTAACAATCTACGTCAGCGAGCGGCGAGGGGAGAGGAAGTGATATTCACTTCTGGTTCCTGTAAGAGCTCGTCGGGCTGATCGCTTCAACTTCATGTTTCAAAAAGATTCTTATCAAAGAGCGGCCTGCGCTCGGACGCACAGACAGAAGCTGTAAATCAGGAAGCAGCCGTTGACCCGCTGCTTTCACACATTCAAAAAAAAAAAAAAAAAAAGCTGAAAACTTTCCGGGAGAGTCGAGGATGTTGTGAAAGCAGACGCACGTTTTTCTCTCTGCTCTGGGAAACATTTCCAGCATGCAGTCGGACTGAGCTGGTGACAAACTCACCGCTGCTGGACGATGCGTTTAAGGACACAAAAAAAACCTGACATTTTAGCGTCAGACTCTGAGGCTTCATTCAGTCATGTCTGAGACTCCTCCCCTCGCCGACAGGGATCGTCCCCCGCTTCCTGTGACGAACAAGCGGCAGTGTGCACAACACACACACACACACGTCTTTGTGTACCTGTACAGGTGAACGTCCTCGAAGGACTTGGTGTTGTTGATGGCGAACACGCAGAGGAAGCCCTCCCCCGTCCTCATGTACTGGTCCCTCATGGCGCTGTACTCCTCCTGACCTGCAGTGTCCAGGATGTCCAGCAGACAGGTCTCTCCATCGATCACCACCTGCTTCCTGTATGAGTCCTGAAACACAGCCGTGATGTCATCATCATCATCATCATCATCGTCGTCATCCAAGCCGGCGTTCGCTCTGCTGTCGTGTAGCAACACGATCCGCTGAGTGAACGTTTCACAACCTGCACTCTGAGCTGACTCACAGCGTCGGACGCCCGCAGGAAGCTGAAGGCAGATTGACACCTGACTTGTGTAACAGCAAAGATTACCCAGCAGGCCGAGCAGAGCCGGCGTTTGAACTCGTGTGTGGCGCTGATTAGAAACTAACGAGGCTTTAGACGAGAGCCGTTCGCTTTAACGGCTTTCTGACGGGTTTTAGCGACTTCAAAACAAACGCTAAGACGCCTCTGGCGTGAACACAGAGGATCAGCTCCAGCAGCTCCTCGTGTTTGTTTTGGTCCCGCTTTGTGACGATGCCTTTGTGTTACAGCGGGTTCGACTGTGCAGGAATTCAAGACACTGAAACGAGAAGAAGCTTCGACTCTACTTCTCAAACTCAGGATTGACGAATCAAATACTCCGACCTTCACTGGACGACTTCGTGATAGCAGGTTGTGCATTAATATGTTGTCAACATCCTGAGTGTTGCGTGCAACTGAGACAATCTGTTGTGCAACTCCATCAGAGATGTTGTGTAACGCACATGGAAGATAACGGCACGCCAGAGTCATTTAATCATTTAATGTAGGGTTGTCATGGTAACAGTAACGTGTTGAAAAAACAATGACGTCCGTTTTGACTTTTTCAATTTGTGCAAATCAGAACTGTGTGCAAATGTTTTACCCTGAGATGTTTATGATCTGAGGTCTAGATCTCTATCTGGTGTGTGTGTGTGTGTGTGTGTGTGTGTGTGTGTGTGTGTGTGTGTGTGTGTGTGTGTGTAGGTAAGTAAGTGTCTCACCTCGATGGTTGGATCATATTCATCTACAAAGTGGTTCTGGATGAGCTGGATGGTGAGCGCGCTCTTCCCCACGCCTCCTGCTCCGACCACCACGAGCTTGTACTCGGTCATACCTGCCCAGAGACCCGCAGGTAACCACGTGAGTCCACGTCACACGTCACACAGACAGACACAGACAGACAGAGACAGACACAGGTGAACAGGAACACATCTAATCCAGATCACATAACCATCGACCTCTTCATCCACGCGCACACACACACACACACTGACCCAGATTTCAGGATCCAACCCGCTGACGTCACTACTTTACGCCAAGTATAACTGATTTTAGAGTGTGAAAAGTTTAAACAGACTCACCTCTGCTCTCTGGGATTTATAACAGTCTTGGAAACGATCGCGAGATTAGCTTGCTACATAACGTTAGCTTGGGACGATTTCCTCATTCAAAACCAAACTTCCGGGTCTCTTCGTAATTTATTTTTTTCTTTAAAGAGTTAATTAACGAGTTGAAGTGTAAACGAGAAATCTCCGGGATTAGAAAAGATTAGTTTGAGGAAAAAGCCGGAATCCGTGAGTTCCTAATAACTCTCCATTGAAAGTAGTGCGTTTTCACCTTAATCCCCTCTCCAGGCAACCAATCAAACGGTTGCATTCAGATTGACGTTCCAGCGGACCAATCAGAGTGCATCTTTCAGTATAAACCCCTCCTAGATGATACAACGTTGTCCAATCAGAAAAGGGAGTTGCCCTACTTGGGCGTGACCTGACAGACAAACTTCTCTCTGGTGTCTTCAACTCCACCTTAATCCAGCAATGATCTTTATTTACGTCAACATTAATTAATAATCTAAAACACGATATATCTCTCTCTTTAAAATTCTACATTTCATCCATGACAGCAACCATCGCAGAGGCATTTTACTTTATGAGTAACGCCGGCGTCTCCTGACAGTTTTGTTTTGAAAAGAGAAAGCGGAAGTGACGGTCGGATTAACACTAACATATTTATATGTTATCTTTTAAATTTCTATTGACCAAAAACGTATGCACAAACAACACGGTATGGAGATTTATGAAAACACATGCACAAATATAAGTGCACATATTAAATAATTATATAAAAACGATACAAAGAATAACAAATAATTATCATAAAATGTCGGAATATTTTGAGATAATAGCATTTTATTTCAGTCAATTTGGCAGGCTTTTCAGTGTTTGCTGCCATCTTGTGGCCACAGTGTGAAACTGCACCACTCCACCAAGCTCGCGTCAATCAACATGTGCTAAAGCTGTCACTTCCGGTGGTGTTTTTCAGAATTAAAGACGAACAAGCCACTAATTAACACGAAGAATTCTTTATAAAATGAAGACCAAATTGAGGCTTTTAGAAGCCCAGTGACAGAAAATATGACGAGATTATTGTGTTAAACTACCAAATGAGTTAAAAAAAAAAAATATAATATTCGTTTTTCTTTTAAGATTTTCATACATGTATTCTGTTGGATATAGTTTACTTTTTTAACACGCAAACACCCACGCAGCATGCACAACGCTCCACCCTCTGCATCGTCATCTTTACTCCCCTTCTCTGTGACGCCCCCCCCCCCCCCCCCCCCACCAACCCACTATCCCACTGAGTGCATCTGTTCTACCATCTAATCTTTGCCTAAAATCACGCAGATAATCCTGCATCCATCTGTCCCGAGATAAAGACAGAGAAAGACAGAGAAGTGACATTGTGCAGAAATTATGTTTAAACAAAAATCAACACTGCATCATCATCATCTTCATCATCATCATCTGCTGCTGCAGCTGATTAACCTCAAATACATGAATGGGCTAAAATAGTGACATCATTATAAATTGCTTAAATTTTATTATACACAAGGATATCTCACATATACATCTTTTTTTTTAAATTTTTACATAGAATATTATTATGACAGTTTTATCATTCAGATATATTTTCATTTTTTACTCTGTTTCCCAGCACACGTTTCATCGTTAAGAGGAAGAAGGAGGAGGACAACATCGGAACAGCCATAAACTGAGACAAAGAGAAACTGGATTAAAAACACACACCGATACAACACTTAGAAATGAAATCGTTCACAGGAAGAATCATTCGTGTCTTTTCCACATTGCACTCAGAAAATGAAGTAATGTTCCTTAATCACTTTTGTAAATGGTTTATTGACAGACAAACGGCGCTCGCCATCAAACCCTCATTTGAGACTAAATTATTAATTTTCAACATTCGAGCAGTTCATTCAAACAGTGTCTGTAACATAGAGAGAGACTGATTCATTTAGTGATCATAAAGAGAGCGAGTTTGGAATCATAAAAATGTTCACTCTGTGGCGAGCTGGTATGAAGGAGAATACAGAGGCTGTGTGTGTGTGTGTGTGTGTGTGTGTTGCCTTCAGGGGCGTGTCCCGAGCAGTCTATGGAGGAGGCATTGGGCCCCCCTTTAAATCCACCCAAGGTACCGCCCCTGGCTGTTTGCCTCGTCATAGGCAGGACTTGTGTTCAAATCGACTGATCGGGCTGCTCGTACTTTTCTTCACATGTCACTGATGCACTTTTCCTTTTGTTAGTATTTTAAAATACACTATCTATTATCTATATATCTACTTCAGAGGAATGAGTCCATGAAACGTGTTCCTGCTCACTGCCTAATGTGCATGTAACTGACCAGCAAACAACAATAATGTATTTTTACAAGTTAAAGGTGTGCAGGAGTTTGCAAGCATTCAATGTCTTCATCTTTAGTCCTTAAAGACCGAAGAGGAGGAGATATATACGGTGTCATTCTCCTGTCTTATTTAGAAATAGATTTGAAGATGGAAAAGGTAAATAAATGTAATTAATTCATGTGTGTGTGCACAAACTGTATGTTCTCCCAGTTGGGCCGCCCCTCTTAAAACGTCTGGACACGCCCCTGGTTGGCTCTCTCGTTTGTGTTGTGCAGCTTTGCAGACTGTGACGGACTCTGGAGTCGATGAGAGCGGCGAGCGGGAGCACCTCTGGACGTGTTAGCCAGCTGTCAGAGCATCGGGGAGGAGGGCGCCGCTCTTAAAGGGTGTAAGAGGAGCTGCTGTGATTGGCCGATTGTCGTAAAGCCTTTTGATTTCAGATTGTTTCCGTGGATGTTTCCCACCGACAGCAGTGTAAATACCAAACGCTCTCTCTGATCACTGCATGCTGCATCAAATGAGGTGTGTGTGTGAGGAGAGGGACGGCCCCACTCATTAACGCATGCTCACCGCACAATGTTCCAGCACCTGCACCCAACACAACAACACACACACACTGTCACACACACACACACACACACAGAGAGACATCTGAGAGGCTCTGACCCACCAACTCAAACATGACTGACATCATTAAAGACAAGAAAACGGCGTGAACACAGAGAGAGGGAGAGCGTGGGACAGAAGGAGAGGACGCCACAGAGACGAGCCGTGACGCTCGCGGTCACCGTCGATCCTCGCTGGTTAAGCAGTGAAACCGCAAAGCAACTATCCCACTCCACTCCACTCCACACACACACACACACACACACACACACACACACACACACACACACACACACACACACACACACACACACACACACACACACACACACACACACACACCAAACGGAAAGTCACGATTATCTGATGAATACTCATGTGAGCCGAGCTGGACGTGACCCAGTTAGGTCAGGCCCAGGTGAGATTCAACGAGACGCTGCATGCAGCTGTGTGCTCAAACACACACCTTTGCACACACACATGCACACACACACACACACACACACACACACACAAAGGTGAGCCTGTAAAGCTTTACAGTCTCAAGCACCTTTTAAACACAGTTTAAACACAGTTGACAAGAATGTCGAACACGACTGGTTCTTGTCAACCTGCGTGTCGACTAAAACACGTAAACACACTCAGACTACACACGCACTAAAGACGAGTTGTTTTTTGTATCATCAGTTTCTGGAAGTGATCGGAGTTGTGTTTCGATTCGATCAGATTCACAGATCAATTTGTTTAAGTTTCCAGATTGAGTCCCAGAATCTGCTTCAACCATCGAAAAATGTTTAATACAACACGATGCCAGCGGCTTGAAAAAGCTGCTGTAGAAGCAGAATGCACACACACACACACACACACACACACACACACACACACACACACACACACACACACACACACACACCTACACACACACACAGTGTTGCTGTTGTGGAAACGGCTCGAGAGCAGGAAGGAAGTCTGGGATATGTCTGCAGTTTTTGCGATGAATACTGAATTTGTTTGTGTTCATGAAGTACTCATGCCTACACACACACACACACACACACACACACACACACACATCTGCACACACCCCACATACACAACACACACAAATAAACACACACAGACAGGAATGAATCAGATCCAAACTTTCTGTGCAGCTGTAGGATTTGTACAAAAGCACAGAGCAGGTCCGTGGAGTACAGCACGAGCTCTCTTACGATCCATCAAACAATCTTCCTCCTCGTGTGATCTGCTGTCCCGTCACTCCTCTATGTCAGCTCCCGCTCCTCTCCTCCTCCGTACATGTACGAGTTGTGTCCAGGAGGTTGAACGTACTCCTCAGACTTATCCCAGTCCGACACCCATCCAGCGCCGGCCCCTCCTCCTCCTCCTCCTGCACCTCCTCCTCCTCCTCCTCCGTTTGAACCGACAACCGGTTGGCTCATGGCCCCGTACTGTCCGCCACCACGGTACATCTCCTCCGTCTCATTGGCCAGTTCGTCCTCATCGATGATGCCGCACTTCTCCTCGCTGGTGTCCTCGATGTCGGCCCACGGCTGCTTCTCTCCGGACGCAAAGAGTCCTGGAGACGAGGAGGAGAAGTGTTTCAGTCTAAAATCTCAGTCTGTGACACAATCTGTTATTTTAATGATCGACAGGATCGAAAAGTGCCGAAGCTTAAAAAAAAACAACGCCAGATTTTCTGTCATATTTTGAACCAAAAGCTGCTGCCAGAGAACGAGGTCGTTTTATTCACAGGTCGTTTCTCGAGTCTTTTTGGACAATTTGTGTTAATTGACAACGAGAAATTCCCCCAAACTGCGTGTCTGTAACTTCTGTTTCTGTTGCCGTGGTAACGAGACAGAGATCAATAACGTTTGTATCTGACTTTGTACAAACACTCTTGACACTTATTCTTCTTTGTCATCTTGGTTAAATGTTTTAGCATCGCTGCTCTGTCGTTCCCCCCCGGGGACAAATAAAGTTTTTTGAATTTGAATTTGATTAGCGTTTTTTTTTTGTTTTGTTTTTTTAACTTGTGTGGCGTCAAAGTTTCGAGCGAGGTTCTTCTGCAGCTCATTTCAAAGTTGGGTCATCGTACCATAAAAAATGACTCCTCCATAATGGACGACGGACGCGATGAGGAAGACGCCCTGCCACTCGTCACGAGTCTGAAACCAAACAAAGAGGTCATGACGTGTCAGCGAGCCACTTTTCTTTTTCTACATTTCACCAAACTTGAAATCTTTTACAGATTAATAAAGATGCAGGTTTTTTTTTTCTTTCACCTTGTGTTTGGTCATGGCTCCCACTATGAGCGGACAAACCATTCCAGATAACGTTCCCACGCCGTTGGAGATGCCCATCAGTATGCTGGCGTATCGCGGCGCGATGTCCAAGTGGTTGACGTTGAACCCTGAGAGACGAGAACAAAATCAGTCGACAGCAGAAAAACAAACCGTGCTATGATGCTAACTTAGCCCAAACTACAGAAGCCCTAAGAGGACATTTATCTATACATTTTACTGACTCTCTTTTTTTCCCATGTGATCTAGAAAAACAAACTAATAAGTCTATTTCTCGTGTTTTTTATTTATTTTTTATTATTATTTATATTATATTTATATTATTTTATTATTTATTATTTATTTATTTATTATTTTTATTATTTTTTATTATATTTATATTATTTTATTATTGATTTATTATTTATTATTTTTATTATTATTTGTAATTATATTTATATTATTTTATTTTATTATATATTATATTTATATTATTTTATTATTATTTATTTCAACAAAATAAAAAAGTCGATCTCACTGACTCAGGTTTCCTCGTATGAAACAAACATCTCCTACCTGAGATGGCGAACCCACTGAAGCCCACGGCGAGGACCAGGAAGGAGATGGCGACCCCTTTAGAGTGTGAGTATCCCACCACCAGCAGGAGCGTGGCCTCCATCCCGAAACCTGAAACACATCCGGAGAAAACAATCTAAATACAGCGAGGGAGTGTTTTTTGTTTCTGGTAGTTTTTAGTGGGCGTGGCTTTACCTTATTGAACTCTGACCTGTGATACGAGTCACAAGGCCACGCCCACTTTGTCATTTTCAATCAGAGCTGACACAACAGGAAGGGGAGGAAAAACAGCGTGTACACACATACAAACACAGACTCCACCATTAGGAAGTTATAAATAATGAATGGGATCCCAGTACTGAAGGCTGAGACAAACTGGGAGGTCAAATCTGAACTTGTCTCATTTCCTGTTGCACCGTAAACTCCTGTTCTCCCTTTAAAATGATTCTGAGCTCCTCTCTTTCTTTTTTTCCAGATCCTTCCAGACATCACGCCTCGTCTCACCTCCACAGTTCATGAGCTTCCTGACGTTGGTGGTGGTCATCAGGTTGTGAGTCCTCAGGTAGTCAGCCAACTGGCCCCCGATAGGCACGATGATCGTCATCACCAGGTGAGGCAGAGCTGACACCATCCCCACCTGAAAGAGGACGAGACGGGGAGAGAGAGAGAGAGAGAGAGAGAGAGAGAAAGAGAGAGAGAGAAATGTTGTTTACAACAAGCAAGCTGCTGATCTCTCTCTCATCCTTGCATCGCTCCCTCAGGATACATTTCTGCACGTCCTGGGTTAAAGTCAGTACCATCAGCGTAAGCTTCTATCATCCAGTAATGTCCACTTATACGCCAAATGTCTTTCCTCATATTTTAAAAATTAATGGTGTTGTGAAAACCCGACCCGAGAGAGTAGATAATCTTTATGCTACCAAAACAAACCAAACAGCCTCCCTCAGTGGAGAGGAATGTATTTAAAGGTCACATGATCTCCTCCTCTTCAGGTGAAATAAGTGTCCTCGCTCCTCTTCATCATGTGTGTGAAGTGTGTTGTTGTAAATCCACTCTGATCCTGTATTTGATCATGTCTATAAACCCCTCTATTTCAGCCCTGCTCAGAACAGGCTGTTTCTGTGTCTGTAGCTTTAAATATGTAAATGAGCTGTGTCTGGCCACGCCCCCTCTCTGGAAGGGCTCGGGTGTACTCGCTGCTTTCTGGCTCCATGTCCTATTGTTTACGGTGAGAAGGCAGACTCAGAGGGCAGAACAAACACCCAGCTGTGGGAGGGTCACCCACCTGGGGGAGGGGCTACTGCCCTTTGTGATGTCATGAAGGGAAAAATCTCCAAACGGCCTGTTTGAGCACAGATTTTCTGACAAGTGGAGCAGGCAGAAGACGCAGAGGATGGACTTTTCTCATCATTGGGGGGTTTGGAGACAGACTAGAGACACATGTTAGAGGAACATGGAGAGGAGGATTCTGGGTAATATGTGACCTTTAAAGTGACCGAACCAACAGCTGCTGTTAAAGACGACAAACTGAATCCTTCAGCAGGAATTCAGCTGCTTCAGTGAGTGAGCGTAGCTGAAGACAAATGCAGATTATAAGCTGCATTTTTTTTCTTCTTCTGTGTTTAAGAAAGTTGAGTTAATTAGTACGATGCAATCTCACCTTGCTGATCTCAAATCCGAAGACTTCCTCGAAGTAAGCCGGCTGACTGATGAGCAGCAGGTAGAAGGTCCAGCTCCTGCAGAAGTTGGCCACGATGATGGCGTAGACCGGCATGGAGGTGAAGAAGTATTTCCATGGAGTTTTAAATTTCTGCAGCCAAAAGCAACAACAGATATTACTGAGGTCCCCGACTTTCACCTAGTTTGATAGTTTGATCGGCTGCACATAGAAAAAAAACTTTAAACAGGTCGTACATGGAGAGGATTAAGAAAGCTGGCAGATTCTCCAATCGCATCTTCAATGTACTTTCTCTCCTCTGGTGTGATTGTGGGATGAGCAGCAGGACTCTCATAAGACACCAGGATCCAGAACAAGTACCAGAATATCCCGAAACTGCCTGAGAGAGGACGAGATGGAAACCAGAAACAGACGTTTGTACAGCGGATAAAAACAGCGACCGATGAGAAGAAACAAGGAAGCTAAAGTGCTAATCTGAAATCTTCTTTTTAATCCTCCGAAATGAGGCAGAAAACCTTCAACTTCGAGACTTTGAAAACCCGATACAGACACGTGATCACCAGCAACAGAAACATACAAGTTATGGAAACAACTGCAATCAAAGTAAAAACACGTTTCACGATCCTCCTGGCCTGTACTGGTCCTGCGGTAAGCAACGTATTTATGAATAGTGATACTAACCATAGACATAAAATACTGAAGGCCACCCCGTGTATTGCACCAGTATCCCAGCTAGAGGCATGGCCACCACTGCCCCCGCATAAGATCCTGAAAAGGCATCAAACAGAAAGAAGAATTATTCATTTCTCCTCGTGATCGTCTGCACCCTGAAAAACAAACGTTCTCATCTTTTTAACCACTCTCCATCCCTCTGCTGCAGATACTGAAAGTCGGGTAAGATATCACACAAGATGCAAGAAACGTTACCACAAAAGGCTGTTGTGGCTAATCGACTCCTCTCCAGAGGAGGAGCCCATTTGGCCCAGATCCCGTGGCAGGCCGGGTACGATACGCCCTGCAGGAGAGAAGAGAGTCAGGAGGAGGGAAGGAGACTCCTGCAGGCTCATGTGCACACAGACACGCACTGTACCTCAACAAGGCCCTGGCATATCCTGACCAGTATGACACAGCTGTAGTGGCAGCGAGCAGCAGTTGGGATCAGCATGTTGAGGGTGGATGTGGCCACTATGGCGAAGCCGAAAACTCTGAAAGGCAAAAAGCAAACAAACGAGATTGAAAATGATTTTTCAGGAAATCATGGAAGCAAACAGGAAGCAGAAAGCTTCATGGTGGCTTTATTTGTGTTAACGTCACTGCAACGTATTGGTCATTTTAAAGTTCTTTTTTTATCCATCATCCGGGACAACAACCCAACTGCAAATTGCAGAAACACCTGTCTTGCAGAGAAATATAGAAACGTCGTGGCCGTCACCTGTTGGCTGCAAATTTTTGACATATAAAGCCGCCCGGGATCTGTGTGACGATGTAACCCCAGAAGAAGGAGCCGTGGATCATCCCCACCGTCTCTGGGTCCCAGGTGAACTGTGCTGCCTGCAGGAAGGACACAATAGTGTTTCTGTTGATTGTCCTCGTACCTCCGGTTCTTCTCATCATCTCAGACAGACTCATGAAGCTTACCACGAGCACTTCCTTGTTGCCTTTGTAGACCGTGTGGTCGTTGACCATGCTCACGATGGCCACACCCAGGTTGCACCGGATGCCAAAAGAGATGCAGAACCCCAGGCCGGACAGGATGGCGATGATGTACCGCCTCGGCAGGCCGAAGCAGGTGCAGTCCACCACCGGCATCTCCTTCTCCTCGACCAGCTCGGGACGGCCTTCTGCTGATAACTCGATGGTTTCTCCATTTGCCTGCCGCTTGTCGATCAGCCTACAGACACACACACAGACAGAGAGCGACAAGATAAAGAAAGTCATGTGGGACCCTCATCGTCCAGGAGCATCTGAGACTTTGCAGCGAAAAGAGAAAAACTATAATTTTGGAAGCCGACTCAAGAGGGTAAAAAACGACAGTACCGTTAATGTCCACTAGAGTCTGTCTCCTGCAGTGAGTCAGTCTCCATAGAGCTCTATGTTAAAATGTCCAACTTTACAGCTGCAGTTCCTCCAGTGTCCACTAGAGTCTGTCTCCTGCAGTGAGTCAGTCTCCATAGAGCTCTATGTTAAAATGTCCAACTTTACAGCTGCAGTTCCTCCAGTGTCCACTCGAGTCTGTCTCCTGCAGTGAGTCAGTCTCCATAGAGCTCTATGTTAAAATGTCCAACTTTACAGCTGCAGTTCCTCCAGTGTCCACTAGAGTCTGTCTCCTGCAGTGAGTCAGTCTCCATAGAGCTCTATGTTAAAATGTCCAACTTTACAGCTGCAGTTCCTCCAGTGTCCACTAGAGTCTGTCTCCTGCAGTGAGTCAGTCTCCATAGAGCTCGATGGTAAAATAAACATGTTTACAGTCTGGTATAAAACAACTCACCTCTTTACATTATATTAAGACTTAAAGGGATGTAGAATTAGGGGGCGTGGCCTCTTTGATGTAGTTTTTGCACTTCTACAAAACGCCAGAAGTTGCTGCTTGATCCTGAAATGTTTCAACCACTTGCTCTCCTCTTGCATGAATATGGTCACTTCTGGCTCCAGTTAGATTTTCTGTTTCTCGTTTTTTTTTTGTCGTGCACTGATTGACTCCTCACCGACTCTTCTCTCGCACACACACACACACACACACCTCTCTGCACCACGTTGTGTTGGTGTCTGACTCAGCGTGTCCCAGCAGGTGGAAGCAGCTGTCACTAGCAGAGGAGCACATTCCCCCGGTGTCGACTTCTTCACGACGCCTGGGACCGGCTGCCGTACCGGTCTGTTCAAGATGTCCGCTCCACGCCATGTGACTGAATCCACAGACGTACGTGCTTCACTAACATATTTCCATCTTTAGGTCTGAACATATTCTGTCAGTTTGCACAAACACAAAACTCCCTGAACTGCAAAATGCATTTAGATCAGACGTCAATATTTGAAGTGTTATTTCCAAAAACACATCCATCCCTTCATGCATGTTTTAAACTTTAGCTGGGTTTTTTTTAAACTTAGGTCCGACTGTGCTTCATTTAAATCCTTAAATTAACGACCAGTTTGTCTTATTAGAAACAGACTGTTATTCCTATTGAAAGACTTCTTTAAAAATGGCAAGTGGTATTTTTTTCCACAGGAGTCAAACAGAGAAGGCAGGAGAGCGGCCATCTGTGTATTCTAACCTCCATGCTTTTAACACACACACACACACACACACACACACACACACACACACACGGCTGACGTATTCTCCACACCTCTGCTGTATTTTGCTTGAACCTGAGTGTGTTGTTACAGTGAAGCGCGCTCAGGCTGATCCAGTTAGTCAGTGAGCTGAAGAATCATTTGTTCCATATGATGAGGACGGTTACATTCTTGAAAAGCTGTTTAACATCAGCGCTCAAAAATCAAAAAGGTCTCCTGTGATGAAGACTCGTCGAGACAATCCGTCTCTGCACACCGGGATAATTTATTCACGCACGCTAACACAAGTCCGACTCTGACACTGGTTAATAATTGATGAGTTTTTGGGGGGATTAATTATTTATTTCAGCTTTTACGCCATATTCTGTCTGTATCTATCTGCTGCTCATCGTGTGCTTATATTTCTATATTATGCATGTGGATCAGACTCCCTCCCCCCCAGTCCCACACGGCACACTCTGCATAATCTCTTGGTACATCCATGCAATCAGACAATGAACCAATCAGATGACAGATATGCAGGTGTAACGATGCTTGAATTGAACCGAAGTTCATTGCACAATATTCTTCATTTAAGATAAAACACAACAGGAACGTGAGTAAGGAAGTAAGACTTTGTTAAGCAACATTCGGGACTTTGTAGGAGATTAGAGAGCCGGCGTCCTCGCTCTCCTGCTCTCTCTCTCTCTCTCTCTCTCTCTCTCTTAATCTGTCACAACATTCAGATTAGGATTACAAAAATGATTTACTTCCGGAAATGAATATGGACGGAAAGAGGAGAGCGGGGCGTGGTTCAGCACGCCTCTCCCTCCGACACGGCACACTCTCCGCTCAGCTCACGCTGACCTTTGATTCAGCTTTTTATTCTCTCTTAGACTAAATATATGAAGTTCTTTGGCATTTTAAATCTGACATTAAATGCTTTATAAACTGAACCTTTTTTTTGTAGCATCTACTAAATACATACAGAAAAAACACTTATGACTGACAGGACTGTAAAAAAATCATAAAAATGTTTTTAGCTGCTTTTCTTTATTCTTTCAGCTGCAGTCAAAATATTCTTTATTATTTGACACAGCAGGTTTTAAAACTATAAATCCAAGTTGATGAGCAGCAGTGGTCTGTTAAACTCGCAGGTTGGAGGATGCTGAAGACGTTTGGGCGTCACATGAAGATGCAAAAGTAACTTTTATACGTCTCAATATAATTTTATACGTCGGCATCAAAAGCTGCAGAAGTATTTGTGTAGTTTAAACAGTGTGCAGGAGTCAGCGTGCAAAATAAATGACCCAATCGTTGAGTTCTGTTTTGGTTGCTGTGAAACAAACAGGTGTCGATATCAATAGATTTTTTACTGATTTGGTTTTGCAGGTTAGGTGTCTTGACAGCCCTACTTTCAGGCACGTGACGTGCAGCAGCTAAAGCGTGTGTAACTGATGGAAGAAGGAAAGCGTGCACGCGCTTGGCCTCACGCACACGTCCGTCCTCTCTGTGTGAGACAAACGTGCTGACTCGCCCACTGAGTGGAGCTCACTATCTCTCTCCTCAGTCAGCGCAGGTTGCAGGAGGATCCTCATTAAAGCTCACGACAGATTGCAGCCTGACACCTTCACATACGCTACCAGCTAACGAGCTAGCCCACAGCGAAAAATGACTGTTAATTACAGATGCTTCCCGCTAAAGGGCAATCTGACCCGAGTGTACGTGCACGTGTCTCAGAATAGATGCACGAGCTGTGGGTCTATCTAGAGATAGATCTAGAGTCCTCAGATTGTGTCCGCACTGACTTCATCACTGTGTATTGCGACTGGCTTCCTCTCTGTGTGCAGGTAGGAGACACGTGGAGGACTTTTGTCCCCGGACATTTGGCTTCGTGCGAGGCCCTCCGCTCTGAGCTCGTCCTCTCAGCTGATGGAGCTCTTCTCGCCAGCGTAGCGAGGACCTGATTGGTCTCAGCTGGCGACGACTAATGAGCGAGAGAGCACGAGCAGGCAGGAGCGCCGTGACCTCGGGCTCTCTGAAATATCATCATCACAACAGTTACAGAGCCAGCGGAGACTCGCAGCAGCACTCACACCTCACACTGAGATCATAGCTGAGCGTCTCACCTGAGCACACGAGCTGAAGTTCAACGTGAAATTAAACGAGCTCGATCATCTAAACGAAACCGTTAACGAGAGGTGGTTTAATCAGGTGAAATAATAATCATCTTAGGATCACGATTCTGCTTTTTCACTAACAGCTGAGTCTCCAGGAACGATCCGCGTCGTTTTCCTGAGCTGATGACGTCGACGTTCCAAGATATCAAAGACAGTTGGGCAGCTTTTCCTCACAGAGGTTAAATCACAAAGACATGGGCACTTTATTTACCATGAAATATAAAGAGTCCACATAACTAGATCTGTGTTTACATACAGACACAGATCATCCTGCAGGAGCAGCGAACATATTTAATCATCCTAAACTAAACACTGATGTTGAACTTCATTATAAAACTAAGAAAAATCAAACAATGTCAAAACCTGTTTGGACACCATGGTGACTAAAGAACTGAAGTCCGACCCAGTATCGGGGTCATTTGTTGTTTTGGAAATGTTTTTGTTTTTGTTTGAAAGTGACGTTGGCGACATTTCCGTGTTTGTGCAACTTAGACTCGGTTCACGAGTTTTTAAAGATGCTTTTTTTCATGATTATTATTTATCTGACAAATCTTGGGAGCAGACGGAGTGACGGGGAGGGACATGCATCAAAATGGCGATGTCAGATTTGAACCCACGGCCGCTGGGCCACCGTACACGTGGCACGCAGCATAACTCAGCTACTGGCCACCCATGGTTGCCATTTTTTGTGTTTGTTAAAACTTCGGTACTTTTTGATGCAGCGATCATTAAAATAATAAAAGTGTATTATTTTAAAACACGTGTGAAACATCTTTATGAGTACAATTTATATTCAGTTTCCTTCTTTCACTCCGGTTGTTACTTTTTTAATATAAATTCTTCATAATGTGGTCGTTTAGATTTTCCTCGCTCGCCGGCGTCCGGCACGTGCTGCTTGGCGACCTGGAACCTTTGTTAGCCTGTATATTAAATTCACCAATTCACAGAGCGTTCTGTGTAATCCTCTCATAAGAGGATGATGGAGAGGGAGACAGCCAGGGAGGTTGACAGTAAAATATTATATAACGCCAGGCGCCATGGTGGCCATTATTTGTCCGTGTGTGTGTGTGTGTGTGTGTGTGTGTGTGTGTGTGTGTGTGTGTGTGTGTGTGTGTGTGTGTGCTGAATTGATCCTCCATTGGGCTTTAAGTAAAGCTGCATGCGTGTCAGCCCCGCCTCGCCATCTTCCCGTCAGCCGGCATCTTTTAGGAGCTCACTTGTTTGGGAATATGCACGTTAGCTTTTTAAATATTTTTTAAAATGGAGTTTCTGCTGTGATTTGGTTCGAGGTGTCTCCCCCCTTCCTCCACGAGCCGCTTCCTCTCCCTGAAGTGAACAGATTGGGTCTCGGTGGGACTGTGTCACCCAGGGAGACACCCTCCTCCCCATCCTGCCACACACCACTCTCTCTCTCTACTAAGAGCACACACACACACACACACACACACACACACACACAATGTTCAAACATCCACACGTGTGACCTTCATAGACTCATCCTCGAAATAATCAACTCTCGCATTGTCACAACAGCACAGACAGTTTAGAAATCATTACAGTAAAAATCACATCAATAAAAAGCTCCAGATAATGTCGACCATTTGAGTTCAATCATGAAAACTTCTTGCACTAAGACACTGACACTGTTACATTAGGACGCCCTCTCTCTCTCTCTCTCTCTCTCTCCCTCTTTCTCCTTCTCTCTCTCTCCCTCTCTCTCTCTTTCTCCCTCTCTCTCTCCCTCTCTCTCTCCCCCCCCTCTCTCTCTTTCTCCCTCTCTCTCTCTCTCTCTCTCTCTCTCTCTCTCCCTCTCTCTCTCTTTCTCCCTCTCTCTCTCCCTCTCTCTCTCTCTCTTCTCCCTCTCTCTCTCTCCCTCTCTCTCTCTCTCTCTCCTCTCTCTCTCTCTCCCTCTCTCTCTCTCTCTCCCTCTCTCTCTCCCCCCCTCTCTCTCTTTCTCCCTCTCCCTCTCTCCCTCTCTTTCTCCCTCTCTCTCTCTCTCTCTCTCTCTCTCTCTCTCTCTCTCTCTCTCTCTCTCTCTCTCTCTCAGCGTTTGATGGATTTATGTGTCTCTTTCACACCTGTCGTATCAGAGATGTATATTTGGATTTTGATCGATCATTAAAATCACAGATTGAGTCGTGTATCTCCACTACAAACACGCCTGACTTGTGTGTTACAGCATGAGTGTAGCATGTCGGGTCCAAACATCTCCTGTGCCAATAATCGTTCATGCTGAGTGGAGTGATCCGCTCGGTGGAAACCTGTTCACTCCTTTCACTTCCACTCGACACAAAGAAACAGATTCAACGTTTGTGTGATTTTAAATGTTTGAAGTCTTTAAGCAGGCCAGACTCAGGAGCGGCCATCTTTACGCTTCACATCCAGTCCAATAGCTTTCACGTTATCGCCGCCATAATCACAACGTTTATACTGTAATCATCACAAAGCCCCTGAGCTGATGTGAGGCATCAGTCCTGTTATTATATGTGACGAAGTGCAGCGCTGAACTTCAGCAGGCTCCATGAACACGACTCCAGGGAACCACTCTGATTGTGCACATGGACGGAGGAGGGAGGGACGCCAGGAAGCAGAGCTGCTCGGTGCCTCGGTGTGTGTTTAAAATATTCATGTCACCAGCGGAGAGTGATGTATAAAACAACAACTCACAATTCTTCCAAAATGGATTCACACATATCCTCGGATTGAGACAATTTGCAGAAGTCAGAAAGATGAAAAAAAGGATCAAGCAGATGATGATCTTGTTCTTATTTCGTTTTCTAAGGAAGCCTGAAGGGCCCATGCTTCTGTTTAACTCAGAGTGAACGTTGACGCTGTTTTATCTCGACTAACTTCTCTCGTTGTCTCGGAGGTGCAGCGCCGGCCTTCCTGTGAGAACGTTTTCATTTCAAGATTTTTAAAAAATCAAGTCGTTATAATGGAGAGAAGAAAAAAAAAGAGGAGAACAACCTGTTTTGACCACTTCGGGCTCCCGTACGATTTGCAGGAGGTTTCTGAAAACGTCGGCCTTCCCTGAACGTGCTGTAGATTAAAAATGGATTAGCTGTTCTGCTCTGCTTTGTGAGTTATTGTGAAGTGAAACATGAGCTCTCCTTGTGAATCCTGCACTCCAAAGACCGACTCATTTTAAGGTGTTTTAATAAAAACATGTGAGTTTAATGATGCGATGCAAAAAAATGTCCGTCTGATACGATGAGCGAGCTTTAAGATGCAGAAATAATCGTGATAAAAAAAAGACAGCTGGAATATCCTATTTTATGGAGAGCTGTGGAGGAGGTGGAGAGATGATATTTAAACATTCATTTGAAAATGTTTAAAGTGAGAAAGTGAGAGTGGAGACGTGACCTTACAGTGCTGGAGTTTATGCTTACCTAGTGGAGTTTAATATAGAAACAGGAGATGCATTCTGATGGAGAAAACGTTTAAATAATAGATGAACTTCTGGCTGCTTTCAGCGGAGGGGATTTTGTCTGTGGGGCGGTGAGATTGCACACAGCGCAGGGATGTCCTGAGCTCAACTCTTCACAAACACCAGCACAGAACATCTTCACCTTCTCTGAAGGAGACGCTGCCCAGCGCTGAACACGTCAAAAAAAACTCAGTTCAGTGGCTAAGCCGGGGAAACGCCCACTAAAACCAATCTGGATGCAATCGCAAACATCCCAACTCTCATAGCATGAGCCGAGGCCGCGCACACGATTCATGGCACACGACCAGTAAGGGAGAACAAGCCTGAGATTTGCATGTCTGTTAATCTGGGAGACCTTGACAGGCGGAAACTTGTCTGCACTGGGATCTCAATGGATGGATGAAAGGATGGAGGAGGATGGAGGAGGAGGAGGGAGCGGCTGGAGGAAGTGACATGGGCCGGGATGGAGAGAGTGGGAGGGGAGAGTTTAGGGATTTGCGTGGCTCGACAGCTGGACTGAAAAACAGGCTATTTCAGGACGGGATTTATACGTTTGGTTGCTACCTCAAATCCTGAGAGAGCAAAGCTTAAAGCGATGGTTATTGCATGAGGTTCTATCAGTGTCTTTAATCTGTCCTTTTTTACTGAAATATTGCCAGCACACCAACCACTGCTGCAACTTCTAAACTGATATGCAATTAATGAATGCATCTCCACCAATGTAACGCTTACACTGTAAATCTAACGGAAATTAAGTGATATATAAAAAAATGGTGCTATTACCTGTTCACTTTCAGTAGATCATCTTTTAAAGCATTAATGTGTCTCTCTCTCTCTCTTTTTTTTTTTTTAGCAATGATGTGGATAAAATAAAGCTGCAGCATCGGTCCTAAGAAGTCAATAGATTTTGTAAAGAAGTTTATCATGTCTTAAACTTTCATATTCACCCAAATGTATTCAGTAAATTCAAAAAGATAGGTAGATAGATAGATAGATAGATAGATAGATAGATAGATATAGATAGATGATAGATCTGCTCAGCACTCTCACTCAGCCAGGCCGTGCCAATAACGCACGGATCCATTACGTAACCACACTTTCTTCTCGTCTCAAACATCAACACTCTCAATCCACTCAGAGCTCAGTCAGATCTGACAACATTAAGTCAATCTGTAAGTATTTTTCTTTTATGAAATGGAGGAGATAAAGAACGACACCAAACCTCTCTGTCGTCCACACGCACTCAGTTCACTGCGCTCCCAGTGCGCATTTTTATCCAGATTATAAATCTGACCATTTGGATTCTCTGTTTTGAACCGTGTAAATTTGCCTTATATCTCCCCGTTATATCACAAAGACAGACAATATTACTTTCAGAACATTTCACACACTTTAGTCGATTTGATCACTTTAAAAAAAGGTTGAACTGTTCCGGCTGTCTGCGGGATGTTTGCAGCGTAAATATCACCGGTGCCTCTTTTTCCTCTTTGAAAATCAATAAGAAGGAAACTTTTTCTAGTCTGGAGAGAAACTGTTCTGAGGATGACAACTTGCAGCAGGATGCACTGATGTTTCCTGCACAGCAACTAAAACAAACTGTCCTCTTTTAACGCGTGAAAACGGACAAAAGTCAGAAGCGGAGTCAGGAATATTTAGGAGAGTTGTGTACCTGTTAATTTTCCCCAGAGTTTTGGCAGCGACCGCCTTAAACCTGTCTGGTCGGATCTCCATCCTTGCAGCTTCTTGACCCGGCCGGTGTGCTGATGTCCCGCGCGCCCTCCTGTCCTGCCTGAGCGCGCGCGCACTCCTCTCCCTCTCCCTCCCTCTTTCCCTCCTCCTCTCTCATCCCTACCTATCCCACAGCTTCCCTCTCAGATGGGCCAGAGGAGAATGAAGGCCTTTCTGATTCACTGAGAGGGATTTTCCTCTGAGGTTATAAATTATTTCTAAAAATATGAAAAATTACGATCATAAAAAATCTGAAGAAATCAAAACCAAATTTGACTGTGCAATATTTATATTTTATATTTCTGCTGTAGTTTATATTTCATACTCTGCAAATATTCATTTTATATTTCTGCAATATCTATTTATAATTTACTGTGCTGTTACCTGTAAATAACTTTACCATACATTTCCCATTTTACCTTCATTAGAATTACTTTTTAAATTCTTCTTCTGTTGTTTTTTTTTAGCAGTGTGCGCTGAAGCCGATAATTTGCCAATAAAGGTAAGTGTGTGCGATCTTAAAAACTCGAGCTGTGAGTGAAAACAAAGCAGAACTGCCCCGATTAAAATCTTTGAGTTGAAGTGGACAAATCAAAATCTAATATCTGCAGAAAAACCGCAAAACACAACTCCAGCTAGCTAGCAGCTGCCCGCTAGTTAAGCTAATGTTAGCCCGCTAGTTAAGCCTAATGTTAGCCCGCTAGTTAAGTTAATGTTAGCCCGCTAGTTAAGCTAATGTTAGCCCGCTAGTTAAGCCTAATGTTAGCCTGCTAGTTAAGCTAATGTTAGCCCGCTAGTTAAGCTAATGTTAGCCAGAGAAGAAGCTCAAGGCCTCTCACGATCATCCATCTATGGAAACACAGCATCAGCATGTTCTTGTGAGTAAACTTATCGAACCAAACATGGTCATATTAACAGATTAACATACATGTTTTTCATAAATGTCTGATCAGGGCTTCCATACATAATTAGAGCTCGCTAAAACGTGAAGAAGTGCGTGCTAGATATTCACATTTAAATATATATATATATTTTTTTACAAAGGTAAGACTTCCTGCCTGCACTGAACGTTTATCTGCGGGCTAAATAAGTTGGAAGGCATTATTATGTGATCTAAAAACAAAGTTAATCAAAATAACTCCATTGATTGTCATAAAAATAACTTTATCTATGATAATTATTGGACCATTTCTCACTCATTCCTGACTTTTACAACCTCAAACAGAAAATAAAAAACATGCTCAAACATTCAGTTGAATCTCATTTAACTAAATAAACATTTAAAACAATTACATTTGGCCACATTAAAAGCCTCATAAATGTTATACTGTGAGGTGTTTCCAGCCATAGACTCAAGTGGTGATGTGTAAATCCCAATAAAAGCTCATCCAGTCAGTCTGCTGCCATCTAGAGGTTTATTGAAATCCTCACCTGTAGTACAGTACAATCCTGCACCGAGCACGAGTAAAAACATTGCTGTGGTCTCATGAGGTAATAAAATACAAATAGATATATTTTAATGACATCTGCCATTTCACAGATGAAACACACACACACACACACACACACACACATACACACACTTGAAAACACATCACAGTTTAGCTGATGATACTCGTCTTAAAGCATTTTGCCGTTTGTTGCTGCCTTGCTCAATTCACCAGCCTCGGTTGTTATTCCACGTTAAAGCAAGGCGAGCACTTCGATGAGAAAAGCAAATCTTCACATGAAAGGAGACGTTTAACCTCCACACTGACATCTTTACATGAACTCTTAGTTTACAAAATATAGCAGCTTTTTCCTTTTTCATGAGTTTGGGAGTTTTGTCCGTTATCTGAACAGTTTGAGCCGCTCAGGAAATGAAGTTAAAAGAAAGGAGTTGTCGTTTCACATACATCATCTTAAAAGCATTTGATGATCTAACTATGTACAGGATATATAAATAGTTAAAATACTTAAAGCCTGCTAAGAGGCTGCAAAGACTCTTCTTCAGATTGAGGATTTTTTTTTTTGATCGCCCTTCACCCTGCAGGTTCCTGCTCTCTTACTCTCTGATTCTCAAACATTTAAACACTTCCTGTCGTCACGTGCAGCGGCGTTCACACTCCCGTGTCTTGTTCTTCATCTTCATCCTCCCCGTCCTGGGGCAGGAGCCGGTATAGTTCGTGACCCAGCGGTAGGAAGACGACCCTGGGCCGAGCCTCGTCCTCCTCAGACGGGGATCTGTGGTGGGAGTCCAGCTGCTCGTTGGAGCTGCACTTGGTGTACAACTCGCGGTGCACCTCCGGGCTGTCCCCCTCCTCAGAGCGACTGTTCCCACCCCTGCGGTTTTTCCACCTGGAGATGATGTAGCCGATCGGCAAAGGCAAGCAGGCGAGGACAATGAGCATGACGATCATAGCCAGGGCCCAGCCCGGGTACTCCAGACTCATCTCAGACGCCTGAACAGAGGAAGAGACACATCATGACAGGCTGTTCCTTTTTTTTAAATGACTCTGTGCAGGACAGCTCTCCATCGTCTTACTGTGCTTTGGTTCCACGCCGTGTACGTGGGTCTCTTGATTATCATTCGCAACAAACTGGCGAACAGAAGACCAACCATCGCCAGCAGACAAACATACTTCCAAAGATATTTGTACACCACTGGAGGGCGCCAGTTGAGCATAACTTCAATATCATCGAGAAACCTGCAAGAGGGAGGACATCTGAGTGAGAAGCATGTTTTTTTTCTAGAAGACAGGAGAGACAAAGGTTCTTACCGATCTGTTCCGTAAACCCAGGCCACGCTGATGGTCTCAAAGATGACCACGACGACTAGCGGGAGAGTCGCAGAGTAGTCGTCAAACATCGTCACAAAGTAGTTGCCGGAGCGCTGCGTGAACAGCAGTCCGAATAAGAAGCCCAAAACACAGCTGGACACTGAAAAACAAAAGGCAAGTTTAGTGCAACGGATGAAGGTGTGTCCCTCTGATGTTTAAAACCTGTGGTCACCCTGTTTCATTTATTCAGGATTTAAATGTGTGAAACTGTAATTCAAAGTAAGAGTTCAACCGGAGCTGCTTTGCAGGACATGAACTTTCCCATGAATTTCCCCCTGGACAATAGTCACTAAAAACAAACTGAGGAGTGCTTGTTACCAGTGAGCAGAGTCCGATGGCGGCCCAACAGGCTAAAATTATCCATGAGAGGTGTGAGGATCCCCTGCATGGTCCCGAACATGCTGCTGAGCCCCAGGTTGAGCAACATGAGGAAGAACAGAGTGGACCAGAAGGGGCTGGCAGGGAAAAGAGCCATGACCTCGGTGAAGGCTATGAATGCCAAGCCTGTGCCTTCGACGCCCTGCGCTCCAACAACAGACAGAAGACAGAGAGGGGAGGGGGAAAAAGAGTTACACAATCTGACTAAAGGTTTCAAAAAAGATAAAATAAATAAAAGACATGTTACGGTCACGGGCGGAGGAGAGACGCTGACTCATGACTCACGTCTTTACTCGTCTGGCTCACATCAAAACATCAGAAACAAACGTCTACTGGGCATGTCATATGTAAGAGTAGATAACAGGACTGTCGGCTCATTTGTTTCTCTCCTCACAGCTTGAATCCGTCTTCTACAGAAAAACACTAGATACAGTGTCCCGTATGTTTTCGTCCTCCTGCCGGCTGGATATTTGACAGCACCTCACAGGTCCCTCTGGGGTCCTGGGAACCTCGGCTCTCCTCCTTCTTACTCATGTTATTGTTCACCTCAGCAGAAGAACGTGTGCAGTGACTTCTGCGGTGAGGCCTTCCTCACTAAAACATGTGACGTATGAACGTGACGATTCTCATGCAGCTTTAAGTTAAAGAGACGTCTTTTTAATGACTCAGCACATTTCGATGCTAACCATAAAGTCGCGAGGTTAAACTACGGATCATTTAAGAAACAGGGATCGTATCGTGTGAAAGACTTTGACAATCCTGGATTTGTCCGGATAAAAACTTTGTTAAGACAGTTTTATTGAAATTGTCTTTCAAGGCGACCTTATTCATCTCCTCCTCCAGACTGCAGTCGGTGATGTTGGGACCTATCATGGCGCCGTGCTCGCTGTACCACTGCCTGTAGTCAGCCAGCGGGACGGAGCTGGGGACGCTCGTGTTGATCCAAGGCCAACCCTGTTTGACCGAATGCTGATTCCACTCGTGAGTCGACATGACGTTCAGAACGCCCAGATTCCTGCAAGAGTTAAACATATAGAAGAAGATTTAATAAGAACTTTGAATACGAACAGGTCGACTCTGAGGAACCGCTCTGCAAAATGTCTGATCTCTGCAAATGCTCAAAGATCTTCTCCCGCTGATAACAATCACATTCACCCGCTTAGTCCTGATAAACATCTCATTACATAGGTTGTAAAAAAGAAGGCCGGGATCCTTCTCTGCCAGTGTGAGGGTGGCCTAGTGGTTAGCGTGCACAGCTCATGTACAAGCAGACCGGCCTGGTGTCAGATCGGACCTGTCGACTCGGTCTCTTACTGAACTATAATCCATGAAGCTGGGTCTCGAGATCACTTCATGTCGGCCTCCGCTCAGAACTGTGATACTATAAAACTTTGATTTATGAAAATGTTTAATTTTTCAACCTTGTGATTTATTTATTTCCTCTTCTTAACGACTTACTCAAAGTGTTGAGAACGGCGTCCTTTTAGCATGTAATTAAAGTCATTATGTTAGCATTAACCTTTGACCTTTGACACAGTGTCAATATTCATGCACACGTCCGTACTCAGCCACGCAGCGCAGGGCGATGTTGTTGGCACGGAAACCGAGCACGACGAAAACCACAAGCGAGGCCAGCACAGACGTCATGAAGTTGATGCCGGACACCATCAGAGCGTCGCGGTGGCAGTTGTTGTTGATGGGATTGTAGGAGGAATACGCGATCACCGAGCCGTAGCCCAGACCGAGGGCAAAAAACACCTGAGTGGCTGCCTGCCGCCACACCTGCACACTCAACCAGGTCTCCAGCTGAAAGGAAAACACCACAAAACGAAGGGTCATGAAGCCGTTATGAGCGTTAATGATACCAAACAAAATGTCCTGTTTTAAATATACGACAGGGACAAATAAACACGACGACCACGCAGTGAAACCTGCTCTTACTTTGGGATAAAACATGTAGGTGATTCCATCCATCGCCCCGTCCAACATCAACCCTCTGATGAGGAAAATAAAGAGCACCAAGTAGGGAAAGACCGAGGAAAAGTACATCACCTGAGGAGAAGGAAAAGTGAGGATGATTTCAGCGCCTTTAAAACTCTCAAAGGAATCGTTCAACATGGCGTGGGGAGGTGAAAGGTCGAGCTGCCCTCACCTTTGCAGAAGACTTGATGCCCTTGATCATAGCCAAGGACACGATCGCCCACGCAGCCAGTAAACAGCCCGTCATGATGGGGTTAAACTCTCCCGTTTCTTCGATGGAGTTTGAGATATTTAGCGCTTTGCGAAACCAGAAGTATGACGTCGGGGACGAACCTGCACATTCTTTCACTGTCGAGTGAGGAGACACGGCATGTAGCTAAGTATGTAGCATGTTTACGATGCCTCGTTTTGATCAACATCACAGCTGCGGGAGTACCTGTGTCGTTGGTGGTCACATCGATGGGACAGTGCTCCCATGGCAGAGGGTACTGAAAAGAGTTACCCATGTAGAACAAGCTCCAGGCAATGATGACGTTGTAGTACAGAGCCACGTAGAAACAGACCTAGGAGAGGAAAAGGTTCAGGGAGTACGACATTTACAAGGTCAAAAATGAGTTTTCTTCAGAGCCGCTGAAGTCCCAAACAGGTAAACATATTATCGCCTGTGCATGCGTTATTATTTAGTGAGGCTGCAGGGTGGTGCAGTGGCTAGCTCAGTTCCCTGTCAGGGTCTTAGGTCAGTCCAAGATCAGGTTTAGATGTCAGCCTGACATTGGGATCTGATGTCAGGTCTACATCAGGGCCTGTCAGATCATAAATTAAAACGTTCGCTCTTTGGGACTTCGGGGACTCCGAGGTTTTTCCAGTAGAGAACAGGACACATCACATGAGCAAAGATAGTTATTTAGTCATTAAGAAGCTGTTGACACGTGTATGGGAGACGTTTAGCCAGAACGAACTGAGACACGCTCATTAACTGGGACTGACTGTGCTGTGAGGCTTTCGGAAAAAGAAACTGCAACGGGCGTCTCAAAGCACAAATGTTGGTCTGTTGGCTGTTTGTGCACAGAAAGTTCTTGTCCACTCTGGGTTTGCTTCGTCCCCTCTGTTGAACAAGAGTTATGTAACTAACTGCCAGCTCTGCGTCGCAGGACGCCTCTCACATTACTGCATGGCGGCATGTCGTCATCACCCTTTCTTAACTAAACACTGGTGGGGCAGTCATAAAAAGACAGCTGTTTGCAGAGAGGGGACTAATGTGGTGGTCTTTGGGTGAAGCGGCTTTAGGTTTTCATTTTGGGGCGAACGCTCGCAGCGAGAATGACTGTCCTATATTTAAAAACCAGAAGGTTGCAGGAAATCAATCCTCCTTTTTCGAGCACAGAGTTCTGAGTAAGGTTGTCATGAAACCAGAAACTTACAGATGAAAATCAAACGATACCAACACCTGTTTAAATACCAGGCAAACAAAAATAGAAGTCCTATAGACACCCAATACTTCCTGATATTACCTTCTGATGGAGAGGAGATTTTTTTTTGTAAAGTTGTATTTTTCTCAGTTTTGAGATGTTTCATTTCAAGCTCACTTCATTTATATCTATATTTTGTACTTTGCATACGATTGCACGTGAGCTTTAAGGTTGCTCATGGTGTCAGCCGGGGGAGTGATATTACTTTAAAGAGGACATATTCTCCCGCTCTTTTCAAACAGCGCCCCCTGTGGTCGAAATGAAACCTGTGTTGTGTGATCAAATCTGTGTTTCTGTGGTTTGGTCCAAATATAAAATGAATCAAGCAGCAGAGGAGGTTTGTGATCCTGTAGACACCAGCTCTCTCTGAACGCCCCGTTTTGGTGTGTGTGTCTCTTTAAATCCAATAAGCCCCGCCCCCTGAGTTTTTCCTGTAGATATCACTCCTCTGTAGAGAAAATAAAAACGTTGAACCTGCACAAACATTTAGCTCTAGGCTGGAGGTGGAGTCCATGGGTGGAGATATCAGGGGGTTTTTATTATACCAGAATCCCACTGTGACATCACAAGGAGAGCGCTTTAGAAACAGAGCATTTTCCTCTGTGCTGTCCGACTTTTGCAGACCACAAACAAAAGGACTGGATGGATTTATTTCACATTTGGTGAGTCTGTAGACTCTCAGGTTACCTAAATAAACACTGTGGAAATGGATTTTAATCACATGTCCCCTTTAAGACATATGATTCGTTTGGAGACCTTGTCTCAGAGCACTCGGGTCTCAGAGTATCACACAGTATCAACATGGTTGACTTTACTTCTTATCTTTGAAACTTTGAAGGAAACTTGTAGAACCATGGATTGTTCTGCTTCATCCGTTTATGTTGTTAAATTTCCTCCAAACTACCAAAGAGACACGTGTGCACAAAAATACTCAGAAACAAACAAAAAGTATTCACTCACCATGCAGCTGGAATAGCCGATTCCAGACAGTTTTGGAGAGATGTGCTTCCAAACGCCGATGCTTCCCTGGCGAATACACTGGCCCGCTGCCAACTCCATAAAAAACAGAGGAACTCCCACAATCAGCATGAGGAAAACATACAGCAGCATGAAGGCACCTAGAGGGACAGAGGGACGTTTGGACACGTGGAGTTAAACAAAAACTGAACACCAAACATGTTCCACTTTACAGAAGTCGTACAGTCCATACATTTGATTTATTTCCGGTGCTCATGAGACATCCTGGTTTCTTGAGCTCTAGATTTTTTTTTATCTTGTCATGTTCGGATAACAGTTCTGGTTTTCCCGTGAGGATTTCAATCTTTATTGTTACGGCGCCGGTTCTTGACAAAGTGTTGTCTGCAGACACTTCACAGAAAGAGCAGCGACTAAACTCTTCCTGCAATTCACCCACCTTTATCCGACATTCATCAGAGAGTAAGAACAACACAATGCAGGATGTAGAGAGGAGGAAACAACGGCAGGAAGTGCAGAGGAACACCTTTGAGTCTGCTCTGATCATTATTATATTATTCACCCGATAGGAATCCACCATGAACACAGCATTAAGCACCGCCTGACGTCCAGCCTCCACCATCAGACTGCCTCGTTCATGCACGGCCTGCTTCCAAAGCGTCTCGAGATAACGCATGATGTGAATTGGCGCTAAAAAAAATAGTACCTGATTGATTGATTGATGGATTAAGCAACATTTTGCAAAGTTGCAGGAGCAAGAAAAAGTCTATTCGAGGCAGAAGCCTTGAACTGAACCAGACTCGTGATGATCAGACAGCTGCAGCTAAATAAGCGTAGTTAACCCGAGTTGATGTGCTGAAGTCAAGATCTCCAGGAGAGCCTTGAAAGGTTCTTGTTTCCCTTGAAAACGGATTCAAATAATTGAAGAAGTTGCATCGTTTTTCTTGCTCTCAAGTCCGGCAGAGAAATGATTTTTGAAGACTCTCACCTCCTCCGTTTTGATGGCAAAGGTAGGGGAACCTCCACACGTTCCCTAAGCCCACACTGAACCCCACCTGGGCCAACACATACTGGATCTTGGAGTCCCACGCTGGCCGGTCATCGTCGGCTCCATTGGGCCCGTTCACAGCAGCGAGCTGAGTTTCAGACTGACCCTCGCCAAGCCAGGCTCTGTCCTCGGTGCTGTCCAGTGGCGGTTTCTCCGTCTTACCGAGAACAAAGAAGAAGAAATGGTGGTAAATTAAAATTAAAACTTCCTTATAGGCATCTGAGAGTCAGAGTTATCAGGATATGCTGTGCAAACATGTGTATGATAAGGTCTTCTGTTTTATTGCTTCTCCCCACAGATTCTAACTGATCATATATCAGGGACCACGGCGCTGTATAACAGCATGGAAGGTGTTCAGTGTCGACGGGGAAAAGACAAAGACCATGAGAATCATCTTAAACTGTGGCCCGCACCTCGAACCTGCGCTGGGAAAACACAAGGTTAGAACATATATGTGAAGCAGTCCAGTTTAAATAAACACAGAGGAGTTTGTCCATGTGGGAACAAGTGAGTCTCAGTCTCAGTCAGAACACGCTGCTGCAGTGTTTGGACAAAATCGATCAGTGGAACATTAAAAGTCGTCTCTGACACTATTTATGGTTTTAGTTTTTAAGTCTTTCAGGTCATACGGTATTTCACAACTTTCTTGGTGGTCTATTCATTCTGAGTGCATGTTAATGTTAAGGTACAAATGGTACAGGAAATGATGCATGCATCTCGTTTCACCATTAATGATGTCAGTCTGGGACCCCTGCTGTGTAGCGTCGCAAGATGGGGAGGAAAATCCCTAATTTCAGCGTCTGCCCGAAACGCTTCATTTCAGCTGCTGTCTCTTTAAGGACCGCCTCTCCTCTGATTGGCCAGCTCTGTTTGCAGTTCCAGGGAAATTTGAGTGACCGAGGGGTGCGTGTGCCTGATAGAGCCTCAGCTCCATGCAGAATCTGCCCAAGTCTCGTTCAGAGCAGAAGAAAACCACGACCAGGGACAATGGCAACAACTGTGTGTGGTGTTTAAAAACACTCTGCCATGTTTGAGTAGACATCGTAACATTACATGTAGTTATTTAAATATGGATCAGCAGAGCAACATTCATCGTCCTGTTAGCTGATGCAACAAATCACGGCTGCTCTTCAAAGAGACTAAAGCTTCATCAACAACGAGTCTGGCAGGAGTCCATTACTCTAAAGTGAGTTCATCAGGATGCAACGAGTCCGAAGAGTAGATTATTTTATGAAATTTTACTCAAATTATTTCTGTGAAAATCTAAATAATGAAAGTTATGTTTGGCAATTTATTAAAATCCACAGAAACCCCCCCCCCCCCCCCCCCCCCCAAATGATAGTTTCCTTGTTTGGATTATTTTTTTTATTTGTTCAAATTTGATATCAGATTTGATTTTTGTGTGGCCTTTTATGTCTGTAATTTATTATGACAGTGAAATAAAAAAAAAAACAGAGAGAGAAAGTGATGAGTGACCAAGCCGATGCTGAAGGTTAAACTCCTGCAGTTCCTGGAGTGTCCACTAGAGGCTGGCTGCAGCAGCACAGGAAGTCACATACACATCCATTCAAACAGCCTGTTTTTACAGCAGACATGAACATGTTTACAGCACACAGGTGTGATTAGCTCATGTCTCCATCCACACACACTGTACGGGGGGGGAATGTTTTGATGACTCAGCAGTTTTGATTGGATGAAGGATCAGAGTTATTCACAATAAGGCGTGTAGCTGAGCTGATTGACAGGTGGGCGCCGTGTAACAGCAGTGTCTTCCGTCTGTCACGTTATTTAACAAAGACGTCTCCTTTAAGTCTGAGAAAGAGCTTGAATTTCCCTCGGGATCAATCAAGTATCTATCTATCTATCTATCGATCATCTTCCTCTCTATAACAAAGAACTCTGTAACTATGAGCAGCCATTTGTTGAGCTCAGGTTTTTTTTTACCATGTCCACAAGCAATAAACAGCATTTTACAAAGATGCCAGTCTGTTCTTAAAATAACATCCTGTCTCATGAAACAGAAATACAAGACCTTCACGTCTTTGAGGATTTCATTACACAACATCTCTCTGAGAGTCGAACGTTTTCACCAGGAAGGTCGCCATTTTGGATATGATAGTAAATAACGTCTGAGTGCACGATGACTTTTTTATGAGTGGTGTCATAGAAATAAAAACTATCAGATCATCAGGACATCACATGAACATCTTGCTAACTCAAAGAAAGTCTGTGATTTGTCGCGTCATTGTTGCTATCAGCTGGTGAGAGTGGAAAATACCAGAGGTTGTATGACCCAGAAGAGGACGCCGTGGCTGGGTAGGACACATGTAACCAGATTGGTCAGGTGATTTAAAAAAAATCCACACATGCACGGAGGAGCGGCGGAGAGCGATAAAAATATGCACACAACATAAGAGAGGAGGGGACGTGGACACTGGGCCCTGCCTGGGCTGAAGGAGGAACAGTCTTGGGTGACATGGTGGGGGGGGGGGGGGGGGGCTTTGGGAGGTGTTAGGTTCACATTGGTTCACAGTGTGGGCGGTGCCGGGGTGTACTGGAGACCATGCAGTGGATAGTGGTGTAGTAGACTGATGGTAGGGCCGAGCGATATGTCGAGTTTTTAACCATATTTTGATTTAAGACAACATTGTTTAAATCCATATAGCTGATGTTTATGTTTAGCTTATGTTGCATTAAAATATTGTCTTTGATAGATCTACCAGTTTAGCTCTTTTAGTTCATATTCATGTCATCTTTCATGTCCATGTTGACATTTGGCTTCTTTATAGATAAATATATATCGAGTTTTGATCTTT
>NC_136707.1:22925217-23190217 GCF_947650265.1 Symphodus melops | reverse complement strand
TGGGTGTGTTTGTGTTTGTGTTTGCAGCTAAAAACATAAACACAAAGTGCTTCTGTGACAGGAGCAAACTGACATTCATACTATTTCTTTACACTGGTTACTGTTTTTGTCTGAATGCGATATTCCCTTTTAAATTAGCTGCTTTTTAGCATGCTAACTAGTAGCATACAGACTGCTCATTCTACGTGACCATAGTCTCTATAACGAACAGTTAACAAGGCGTTTAACCTCCTAAATGCTGTTTATTGATATTAACTGTGAAAGTTGTTCAAATGTATGTAACTCTGACACCTAGCGTATAAAACGGGTACTGCAGTTAAAATTCTAAACATTGAATCGTAAAATCATAATTGACTCAGTCTGTGTGCTGAAAGATAATTTAACTAGTAAGTGAACATGTTAAACTGTGAGGTGGGTGTCAAAGGGATTCTTCCGCAGCCAGCCTGATTGGACACTTGAGTCTGTCTCTTGAACGATGTTGTAACGTCCTCGGTCTTCCTGGACGGTCGATCGGAGCACGTGCAGTATGAGTTCCCTCTCTTCTGAGAACTGTCTCACCTACTTTTTTAGAGCAGAGCAAAACACGACGCTCTCAAGTCAAATCTTGATCTGCAGAGTCCGACAAGTGGAAGCTGTGTGTGAAGTCAGGCACCGTGTTGAGATATTTGTCACTGCACAGTCAACTCTTTCATAGATGTTCAAAAACAGATGTTTCAGAGGTGACTCCCTCTGAAGGGAAATGTGCAGAGATTGAACAAATCCAGTTACAAATTCTGTTTCTACATCAGCTTATGGCTCCTGCTATGTGAGGCCACATTTATTCCAGCACACTCCAGTGTGTTTAAAGTAATTCAGGAAATCCTCGAGGTGAACTTTGATCATGCTCAGAAAACTCACTTAGGGAGATAAACAAGAAATATCTGCAGAGGGAGTTTGTTAGTTTTATGACTCAGACATGTCATGATGTATTTGTTATATCTAATAACACCCTCTACCCCCCTCCCCATATGTTTATAACAACCTGAATACGGAGGGAGGAGCCCATAGGCCTCCATAGGTCAAAATTAAACCCATGCAGGAATAAAAAAAAACTTTGTGGGAGAGTTATGAGGAAAATGTGGAAGTGCCATTTTTAAGGAGTAGAAAAAGTGTGTGTGTGTGTGTGTGTGTGTGTGTGTGTCACTGTAACACCCGGCTGTATGTTTGGGTGCAGATTATAAACGTCCTTCTTCAAGTCACAGCTCGGGATGAATGGGAGTGTTGTGTGCAGGACAGTAAATCCCACGCTAATGATGCGATCAGCTGAAAAGCTCTGAGGCCGAGCTGGAAGCTTAAAGTTATGTGAACGTTATGATGCAATAAATGCAAAACTCACTTCTTTATTAGATTAGTTTCAGATTTCATTTCAGCACAATAATAATCTGACACCAACACATGTCCAAAGTTCTGTGAGAGAAATGTCTTCCAAAAACACGAGGAGTGCTTCAGTCTCCCTCCCGTTAGCAGAGGGAGACTGAGGCGTTGCTTGGCAACAGGTAAGGCAGGCACCTGCGTGGGGCCCCACACCAGGAAGGGGCCCCCCTGAGGGCTCACAGACTTAAACCAATATGTGCACATTTTGCAATGACAGTAACTTCCCTAAGGGGGCCCCATCTGACTGCACTCATTCTTGTTGAACCTGCTGAGTGTTGTAGGAGAGGAACAAAAAAAGACTGAGGGAACAAAGGGGGAGGAGTCAGCGTCTGGACACGATGGAGGACACGATGACCCCTCGAATCGGTCCTCAGCCGAGGGCCCCAAGAGACTCACTGCAGAGAGGAAACATTGGACAACGGTTCCACGCTTCTGCTCTTCAGTGTTCCTGTTGTGAAGATGAGTTTGCCAAAATTCCCTGAAAGTTATCGAGAGTATTATTTTCAAAATGAACAGATCAAGACTTGAATTTCCCTCGGGATCAATAAAGTATCTATCTATCTATCTATCTATCTATCTATCTATCTATCTATCTATCTATCTATCTATCTATCTATCTATCTATCTATCTATCTATCAGATCAATAAAAACGTTAGTAATGTTACAGAGTGTGTCCCCTATAAGTTACAGTTAGTCACTTACATCAATATTTAATCATCAGGAGGGCCGTCTTCTCTTTGTGATCCTTCATCTGTTGAATCACGCCTCCTCCTCTTCCTCCTCCTCCTCCTCCTCCTCCTCCTCCTCCTCCTCCTTCTCCTCCTCCTCCTCCTGTGTAACACTCATGTCAAACCAGCTGGTGTCGCTCTTCACCAAAGTCTCACCTGAGTTTAATGATCTTCAGTTTTCTTTACAACTTCATTAAAAAAACATTTTGAAGGTAAATGGACTTGAGTTTGATTATTTCTTTTTAAATCTCATGACTACTGAAAGCCTTTAAACCACAGGTCACACCTACACACACTCACACACACTGATGGACGTGTTGCTGCAGGAGCTGGGGATCGAACCCTCAACCTTCCGGCTAAGAGACGTTGATTCTCTTGAATAGTCTCTTCACCAGGCTGCTGAGAAACACGATCAACACAGATTTCATTGTCTTCTTTTATATTCCTCTGACTGTACGTGCTGTATAATAACAGTAAACCAGCTCATCATAGTGCTTACACACTTCATCAGTTAATCTAACGCAGGGGTGTCCAAAGTGCGGCCTGGGGGCCATTTGTGGCCCTTGACTTCAAATCGAAGAATCAGACCTATAAAATCCTGACTATTCTTTCCAAAAAAATTAGAACACAACAGTTTCCCACTGCAATTAGTTACTGTGTATTTACATTATTTTTTGAAGAGGTCAAAATACAAAAAGTTCCTTCCAATATTTAAAAAAAACAAACAAACAAAAAAACCCTGTGGCCCGTGAGCGATTCTAACGCAACAATTTTGGCCCGCAAGAAAAAAAGTTTGGACACCCCTGATCTATTAAACGGACTTCTGAAGCTACTTAAAGAGCAGGACTCTGATTGGATGTGTGATTCGTCTGATTTTCACTTCTTCATTAAAATCTCGAGCGAAACTCATCGGATTTATTGGCTGCCAGTTTAGAGGGAGACTGCATCACATTCCTAGAGTGGCATCACGTCAGGCTTCAGGCAGGTGCTGTGTGTGTGTGTGTGTGTGTGTGTGTGTGTGTGTGTGTGTGTGTGTGTGTGTGTGTGTGTGTGTGTGTATCAGAGAGAGAGAAAGCAGCCCAGATTAAGTGCAAAAGGAAAGCCGGACTCGTTTTTCTGCATATCTCAGGAAGGTGGGACGTCCTCGTGCGCACACAGCTCAGCTCAGAGCAGGGACGGATGAGCACCTGGATGGTTTCTGTTTCTGCGTCTCTGGATTCAAACTCTCAACCTGCAGCGAAGGTACTGTGATCTACCTGCACTTTACCTGTTCACTTCATGCGGACTGAGTGTGTGTTTTGAGGGTGTGTGTGTGTGTGTGTGTGTGTGTGTGTGTGTGTGTGTGTGTGTGTGTGTGTGTGACAGAGGACAGATGCTACGTGTCAGTAAAGTGTCACTGAGGGGAATCTTCTCAAACTGTTTTATTTGATTATTTGATTTTGTGTGCAGATTTTCACATTCTGCATTTAACAGGAACGTGTTTGTTGGAAGACGAGGAGTGACAGCAGAAAGGTAGGAAGGTAAAGGAACATGAGCGTGTCTTTAATACTCATCAGGTTGAGAATCTTGATCGGGTCGTGGTGGCTGCATACCTCGCGCTCCTTACATGCGCGTGAGCAGCACGAACACTCGGCATTCCTCCAACGAGTCGGAGGAATGTTGCGATTCATCGAGCGCTCATTCATCACCTCTGAGACCTTGAGATGAAGTCAAGACGAGCTGTGTTGCCAGTCAATTCAAATCTTTCACATTGCACATCCCAGAAAAGTCACACGTGACCTTCTTGAGAGTGAAGCACGATGTGATTTATCGTCCCAACAGATGTCTGCCAAACCTCCTCCGGTGGTCCCGAGAAAGCCCTCAGGTGTGCGAGTCATGATTCCTCCAGGAGAGCAGCGTCCTCTGAGTGTGCTGCCTGTCTACAGAGATGCAGGTAAAGGTGAAGCCAAGTGTCAGTGTGAGCTCAAAGTAAACCGAGTTGTAGTTCTTCTCTCATTGTGAAGTGTTGTGTTCTTCCTGCGCTCAGAGAGCCGCGAGCCTGCAGAGCCGGATCACACGTCTCTACTGCACGCAGAGAGAGAAGTGGTGAGTTCAACTCTTCTTATTTTAATGAGTGCAAACTGGGAGTCAAGCCAAGTAATAATTAACAAGATCAAAGATGTCATCCTGCACAAAGACGCTCAAAGACATCCGGTTTGGAAAGCCTTCAGCACATTTATTAGATAACTCAACTTCCGGCACGAGTCAAACTTGTTAACTAATAAGGTCAATAAATACACACTGACATACCAGCATGTTATTCTCATAATGCTTCTTCACCCACACGATGTTAATGTCATCACATCTCACACCAAGAACACGGACAGTGCTGAGCGTAGTGGATTTACTGCACTGATCAATAATCAAAGGATTTACTGCACTGATCAATAATCAAAGGATTTACTGCACTGATCAATAATCAAAGGGGGGCAGGAAGCAGTGGGAGATGATCTATGAAAACATGGTTGTGGGTTTTTAATAGAGTTTTAGGAGGCTACTTGAAACGGGTCTTGGCCTTGGGACTCATTTTTGAAGGTCTCAGAACTCAAATATTGAACATTAGTAACATTCATGATTATCTGCAGGGTCATTGCACGCACACACACACACACACACACACACACACACACACACACACACACACACACACACACACACACACACACACACACACACACACACACACACACACACACACACACACACACACACACACACACACACACACACGTGTGTGTGCAATGCACAAAAATATGTCAGACCTCCACATCGTTATGTTACCGAGGTTATTGGTTCAAACTAACAGCCGACGTCTTCATCAGGAGATCCTGAACCACTGCTTCGACGACGTGGAGCGCTTCATGGCTCGCCTGCAGCAAACGGCCGAGGCGCAGATTGTTCTCAATCAGCGGAGGAAGAAGAGCAGCAGGAAGAGCAAAAAGAAAGAAGGACAAGCCGGTGAGAGCCGCTCTTAACGTGTGTGTGTGTGTGTGTGTGTGTGTGCTGCTGGCCTGACGCAGACTGGTCAGGTTGTTGTTGTGAGATGACCCCTCGTATCGGGGGTTTTGAGATGGTCAGGTAGATCAGGTGGAGGCCGAGGAGGACAGGTGCTCCAGGATGCTGCTGGCAGGCTGCAGATGAATGTGGAGACGACTCGCAGGAACGTGATTGTGAATGTTGAGCGCAAGTCAGCAGGCAGGCAGGCTGCCAAAAGGGCCGTGGAGTAATTCACAGGATTCTTGTTTACGATGTAAAGAAGGCGGAGACAGATGACAGAGAGCATTAAAGAAAAACCGGATGTGGATGATTGAGAGGAAACAAAAACACCATCCTGTTGGGCCACATGTCAGATTAATATGAAAGATTTTTAAAGCTTTAATCTGAAGTGTCCCCCCCTCACTTCCTGGTATAATAAGTCCAAACACTGGTGTTATGAACAGATCCTTTAAAATGGATTTATTGAGTCTCTTTAGTTGTAATTAAAGTCTATTTTCATCTGCGAAGAAAAGCGATTCATGCAGAATATTCCCAGGACTTCGATCAGCTTTGGGACACAGGAAGCTTTGAGTTCTGCTCCATAAGAGGTTTATAATGCTTAGTTTAGTTTATTGCACGTGAAAAGGGTCTTCCTATGATGGCACCAAAAGTCAAGAATAATTAAAAAGTTCTTTAAATATTAACCGGCGGTGTCTGAACATCTTTCACACGTGTCACCCTGAGTCGCTTCCCGTTTTATGCTGCCTTCATGTGCTTCTCGGGAATCTCGTATTTACCTGTGAAGAGCACGTGAAGGCAGCGTAGTGCACGTGCCATGCAGCGAAAACGTTCACGCCATTATCAAACAGCACTTTTCCTCAGGTTACACGAAGAAGGCTTTCTTTAATGCTGTTTTAATCGCGGAGGGAAACTCCCTGATGACTGCACATTAAAAACGCTGAGGGATGGAAATATCTGTTTCTATCTTTGTCCTGTGGAAACATGACCAAGGTGTGTCTGGATCAATGGCAGTGTGTGTGTGTGTGTGTGTGTGTGTGTGTGTGTGTGTGAGCTGAGACCACTGGCATGTCCAGTGTGTGTGTGTGTGATTGGCCTCTTGACCTGTTAGAGGCGGGGCTTGTGTTAAACCAGCTCAGCAGGCTGCTGGTTGTTGCAACACGAAGTTTTCTTCATATATCGTTGTGCACATTTATTGCTTAAGACACACACACACACACACACACACACACACACACAAACCTGTGGAGAGACGTCAGAGCGGGGCAGCTGCACACGGCTTTGCATGGAGAGCGGTTGGGGGTTTGGTGCCTTGCTCCAGGGCACCTTGGCAGTGCTCTGAAAGTGCCTTGTCTGCTCTCCAGCAATAGATCGACTTCCATATTTAGGACTTGCACCACGACTTGGACCTGTTTCCATCCCGAGTCCCAGCGGACTGAGCAGCAGCTGCTGTCTTCCGTTCAGGACCGACACGTGTCTGAAATGTCGAGCGTGTGACGGAGTTTGCATGTGAATGTTTTTCATTTTGAGTCAGTGAGGAACATAAACAAACACCGCCTTTGTCTTCTGATTGTGTCATTATTTGGAGCGGATGACCCGGCGCGGTCCAGACACGTTTGTGTCTGTGACAGGTGTGAGCCGAAACATGAACGTGTTCACACTGAGATAGAAGAAAAGCCCGTTCTTAGTCACGTCCTGCTGTGTTTGTCTGACTTGGTGAAACAAGCTTGAACAAGCTGCTCACACCTGAAGACTGTTGGACCGAACTCTTCTCCAATCTTTGATTCCTCTGAAAGGGTTCAAACATGTCTCGGTTTGACGTTCTTTCAGACACGTTGAAGACAAGTGGACATGAATCATTCTGGTTTCGTCCCGTTCGTTCGTTCGTTCGGGATGTTGTTTGATTTTTCTCGCCTGCGTGCAGATGACCTGCTGACCTTGAAAGCTTGCCCTCCGCCAGAGGAGGAATTTGTCGACATCTTTCAGAAGATCAAGTACTCGCTCAGCCTGCTGGTGAGCTCTGACCACACACACACACACACACACACTGCGTGACATCTGACATGCATGAGGCTCTTTGAAATGTTGACGTGGATCATCTGGTTCATATTCAGGACCGCCTCAAGTCTTCCATCGCGCAGCCGGACGCACCTGAGATTCTGCACCACGTCTTCGTGCCTCTCAGACTGGTGAGTCGTGTGCTCCTCAGTGTGTGTGTGTGTGTGTGTGTGTGTGTGTGTGTGTGTGTGTGTGTCCGTGCTGACTCTTTATCACGCAGATGGTGAACACCACCGGAGGACCGGCGTTAGCAGCGTCAGTGCTCAGCCCGGCCATGACGAGCGGCGCCGTCTCCACGCTGCAGGAGCATCTGACTGCAGACGAGAAGGAGCTGTGGACGTCTCTGGGGCTCAACTGGACGTCCCCCTGGTCTGTGTGTCCACGCTCTCAGGTTGAGGCTTTTCTTGTGCAGCTCTGACGGATCCCTTCAACCCGTCTTTTCTCCCCACAGTTCTCACCTCGGCGTGTCTGTTCCTCCGTACACGCCGGCCTTCCTGGATGGGTGGCGGCCGCACGCTCATGACTCAACAGGCCAGCCGCTGGAAGATCCCGTCGAGTCTCAACACAAACAGGACGCTCACAGCGAACGAAGACGGGCGGCACAGACTGTGCAGGAACAAGCTGAAGCCAACGTGGCGAGTCGAGGTCAAAGCTCTGACGACGGGTCAGTCTGCAGCTGAAAGATCAAGAACCTTCTGGGTTCATTTGAAAAAGTGTTTTAGATGAGTGACAGCAGAAATGCTGAATTCTTACTCTGCTTTGTTTAATGAGTTATCTAACATGCTGCATGCGTGTTCTTTGGCTTCTTCCAGAGAAGATATGATTCCACACGAAGGTGAAAGACTCTACTGCTGCAGCTACGACTTCGTGGCGAGGAACAGCAGCGAGCTCTCCGTGCTCCAAGGAGAAACACTCGAGGTACGCCGCCTCACCACGACCACACTGAGCCACCTGTTCCAGATCACAGATCCCTGACTCACCTGCTTCTTCTTCTTCTTCTTCTTCTTCAGGTGATCGAGTCGTCAAAGCGATGGTGGAAATGTCAGAACCGTTTTGACCAGATCGGATTCGTTCCCTTCAACATCCTGGAGCCTCTGTCTGCTCTGAACCACACGGAGCAGCAGGTGGTCCGCAGAGAGTCCAAGGTTGGAGGACAGACGCAGCACGGACACGTTGTTGTTTTTCATGCAGTCTTACAGTTTGTGTGTTTTCACAGAAGAGGCCTCTTTCCCATCCCACAAAGTACTTCTCTTACGCTCCACCAAGTCCAGATGGGAACGGTCCCATGAGCCCGCTGCGTCCACAGAGCATGCTCCTACCATCGACGACGCTGCAGGGAGACGACGGTGACCGAGGTAAAAATCCTAAATGTTTAATCTGAGGATCAAATTCAGAAACTTGTGTGACACTTTTTTTGTTTGCAGTCAACGTGGTGAACGATGAGCTCCTCCAGCGGTTGGCCGGGAGAAGAGACTCGACTCGTCCACCCGTGTCCCCCCGCAGCACGGCCGACCCCGCAACACCTCTGAACTACCACTCACCTGCAGCAGAGGTGCAGGCCTGGCTCCACGCTAAAGGCTTCAGCCAGCAGTGAGTGAGCTTCAGTCTGCTTTTAAATCCCTGATAAGTCACCCACGTCACGCTGTATTACTTTACATTCAACAAACAAAGTGACGGCAGATTACACGCAGCAAGCAGCCTGCAGTCAGGGCTGGCACAATGGCGCCCTCTAGTGTCAGGATATCATCCTTACAATGTATGACAGCTGAACTGAAACCTGATAAAAACAGCGAGCTCAAAGAAGAGTCAGGGGGAACCTTTAAACATGTTAATCCTGCTGGATGGTTCTGTCTGCAGTCTGTTTATTGAGCTCCCACACTGAGTTGGTTTCTCTCTCCTCCTGGATCAGGACCGTTCAGGGTCTGGGCATCTTAACCGGAGCGCAGCTGTACTCGCTGAACAAGGAGGAGCTCCGCACGGTGGCCCCGGAGGAAGGAGCCCGAGTTTACAGCCAGATCATGGTGCAGAAAGCCCTGCTCGAGGTTAGTGTGTGTGTGTGTGTGTGTGTGTGTGTGTGTGTGTGTCTCTCTCTGTGTGTGTGTGTGTGTGTGTGTGTGTGTGTCTCTCTCTGTCTGTGTGTGTGTGTGTGTCTCTCTCTCTGTGTGTGTGTGTGTGTGTGTCTCTCTGTGTGTGTGTGTGTGTGTGTGTCTCTCTGTGTGTGTGTGTGTGTGTGTGTGTGTGTGTGTGTGTGTGTGTGTGTGTGTGTCTCTCTCTCTGTGTGTGTGTGTGTGTGTGTCTCTCTCTCTCTCTCTCTGTGTGTGTGTGTGTGTGTGTGTGTGTGTGTGTGTGTGTGTGTGGATATGCTTTGGTGTTTGTGTTGACTGTCAGCTGTTTGCTCGGCCTTGGACGCCCCCGCGTCATTCACCACTGACCCATATTTACCTTTCAATAAGCACGTCAGCTCGTGGAGATCATCCAGGCTGAGAGGTGAAGTCTGTGTGTTTTACATCTGTAAATCAATAGAGAGCACTTCTGTTAGTCATGTGACATAAAAGGGTTTTTTAATCAGAGATGCAACAAAACCATTTTTTTACAAACCATAAACTCGTGCTGACGATCAGGTGTCCACAGATACTGAGTTTGAATATGAGTCCTCTGATACCTGTACATGACACCTGTTTGAGGTCACGTGGGCTGAGACGAGGTCACACCCAGGACTGTTATGACTTTAGTAAAGTCAACATCATGTTTGTTTTACGGTTTGTTTTGGGGGCTTTTTTAGAGAGGGGACAGAGCATCGAGTCAGGTGGGATTTGAACCCTGGCTGCCTGCTTGGAGGACGTACACGTGGAGCACACACCAACCTTTATGTAACATGTTGAATGAACTCCAGAAGTAGCCGACATGCAGAACACTTGAAGTGAAGTGTTGACATGTTGATTGTGCACAGGTGCATGTAGGCCAGGTACGGGTTCTTTGCCTTCCTGCTTTTTGTAGTTTTTCAGGGATGAGAGAAATACAAAGCATTTAAAGTAGATCATAAGAAGGAATCTAATATTTGCATATAAATGAGTCCAGAGCCGGTGGTCCTGATGAGTCCATGTCTGCAGGAGTTTCATTTAGCACATGTGAAACATGGACAAACTCATCTGATCAGGTGTGAAACTGTGTGTGTGTCCTCCTCAGGATGTGCGTAAAGCCACCGAACTGGAGACGGTGATGGAGAAGCAAAAGATGAAGATCGGCATGAAGTCGTGATCGGAGAGTGAACCGGATCCAGCGGGGACCAGCGGAGACGGTAGACTCTGTTTCATACACAGCTCAGAGCCCACAGAGTGACGTCACTCTTTTCACACCTGCTGTCAAATCAACAAAACGAGTCGAGTTCAAATCGACGCTCGCTCATTTATTCTGTCACGTTGTGAATTAAAACTCACCAGTGTTCGTTGTCTTGTTTTTGCAATAATGAAAACCAACAAACGAAATCACAACGCTGATTAGTTTGTTTAAAATGGACTGAAACAGCTCTTTAGTGATTTTGAAAATGTAAAGAAATGTGCATTTTAATAAAAAAAATATGACTCCACAGAACAGACTGACGTTTTATTAAGTCTATGTTTTGTGAAAACATCAAACCATCAGGATGACACACTTTCATCCTGACTGTGAAGTTAAAGGCACAGTTGTTCATTTTCTAAACACACTTTTTGGTTGTAAGAAGATTTTTGTTTGACATCAGACGCCATAACACGCTGCAAGAGATGAGCTGAGGTCTGCTTCTCCAGCGTGTAAGAGAGGGGGCGTGGCTTTAGATGGAGCACAGAGGAGAGGGGGCGGGGCTTTAGAGGGAGCACAGAGAAGAGGGGGCGGGGCTTTAGAGGGAGCTGAGGGGGGGAGAGGGGCGTGGCTTTAGAGGGAGCACATAGGAGAGGGGGCGGGGCTTTAGAGGGAGCACAGAGGGGAGGGGCGGGGCTTTAGAGGGAGCACAGAGGGGAGGGGCTTTAGAGGGAGCATGGAGGAGAGGGGCGTGGCTTTAGAGGGAGCGCAGAGAGGGGGGAGGGGCTTTAGAGGGGGACATAGGGGATGGGCGTGGCTTTAGAGGGAGCACAGAGGGAAGGGGCGGGGCTTTAGAGGGAGCACAGAGGGAAGGGGCGGGTGCAGAAGTGAAGGCTACTTTCAAAATCATGCTAGTTTTCACAGATTACCTTCCCTGCCTTTAAGAGGATTTCTGACATCTCATTGTAGTTTTATATCATGATGAAACATGGAGGACACAATTCTGTGCGTATTTGTTTGTATTACTCTGAGATATTTGAAGAAACAATTCAAGTTAAATATTCACTATGTTTTAAAACAACACTACATAACATTTGTTAAATAAATCAACAGCATATAAACCCACATTTATTCCCACATTCATCTTTTTCTTTCTCGTGTCGGCACATTTTCGGAGGTAAAGATCTCGGCGGGAACACTGAATGTGACTCGTCTTTTTCCAGCACAGAGACACAGAGACACAGAGACACAGAGACACAGAGACACAGAGACAAAGAGACAAAGAGACAAAGAGACAAAGAGACACAGAGACACAGAGACACAGAGACACAGAGACAAAGAGACAAAGAGACAAAGAGACAAAGAGACACAGAGACACAGAGAAGAGGTAGAGTCACTGATTGTCACGGTGACCTTCACAGCTCACAGGTGAGGCTCCGGTGACCTTCACAGCTCACAGGTGAGGCTCCGGTGACCTTCACAGCTCACAGGTGAGGCTCCGGTGACCTTCACAGCTCACAGGTGAGGCTCCGGTGACCTTCACAGCTCACAGGTGAGGCTCCGGTGACCTTCACAGCTCACAGGTGAGGCTCCGGTCGCAGCAGTCCCAGTTCAGCAGCTCTTTCCCCTTAAACCACAGCTGGATCTCCCTCTCCGCCCCCTCCAGGGAATCACTGGCATGAACCACGTTCCTTTAAATGATCCACACACACCTCATTAGTTATCTCCAAAAAATCACATTAAATAACGGCAGAAGACGCTGAAGCCTCACACGGTTTTTGTTTAATCCTGAAACTTGTTGGAAACATGAACAGATGAAATGAAGCCCCTGTTACCTGCTCACGTGGAAGCTGAAGTCTCCTCTGATTGTGCCGGCCTGGGCCTCTGCAGGGTTAGTGTGTCCCACCATCGCACGGGACGCCTGCACCACTTTATGCCCTTCCCACACCTGAACAAGAAAAGACCGATGCATGTTTTTATTTGAATTAATCAGGAATATATATTTTTTTAAATATCTCTGTTACTAGGCAACCCTGGCAGAGACGTAACAGGTGTTAAATCTGCGATGCATCACGATGTGGACAGAACATAAATCAGGTCCTGCCAACTGATGTGGCGTGCAGATTATTCCAGCTGTGGATGGACCTTTATCATCTGTGTGTTTTGGAGTAAAACTGTAAAGCTGTCTCTGGTTTCTGAAGCACACACGTATAAAGGTCGTATAGCTTCAGCGGACTGTTTGACCTCATGATGAAAAAGCAGACTTGTACATTGAGATGCATCAGATGGAATCATTCAGAGGATAATCGTGAAACCAGCCCAACAAAACAGCTGCACGAAAACAGACACATCAATCAATGACCTGAGAACAGTCAGCAGTAAAACATAAACCCATCAGACACTTCCTTCTATAAGTTCAGAGAAAGAACTTCATGCTGCAGCTCAGACCGAGATGAGGGAGCTTGTCAGCTGCATGCAGAGAGAGAGAGAGAGAGAGCAGACAGAACATCCAATAAAGAGAAGGTAAACAAGCCCTCACCATGGCAACCACGGGTCCCGAGGACATGTACTGCAGCAGCCTGGGAAAGAAGGGTTTCATCCTCAGCTCGCAGTAGTGCTGAGTCAGCAGATCCTCAGGCACCTAAACAACAGAGAGAGTTAAAAACAAACAACAACAACAACAACAACAACAACAACAACAACAACAACAACAGAGAACTGGCTTCATCTCACGCCTCTCACCTTCACCATCTTCAGGCCGACCAGCTTGAATCCCCGCTGCTCAAACCGCTGGATGATTTGTCCAACGAGACGACGCTGGACTCCATCTGGTTTCACAGCTATGAGAGTCCGCTCCCTCACATCTGGAACACCTGCTGAACACGGAGAGGACAATCACTGAGCTTCTCACACAAAACAGTGCACATTTTAAAGACTTAAAGATATTGACAGAAAGACTCAAACTTTCTCATCTGAGCGGAAATAAAGAGGAACATGTTTCATATCTTTGGCTTCTGAGGTGGTTATTTGTAGTTACAGCTTGGTTCCTCACCAGAAGATAATGACTGACTGCGTGCACACAATTACACGTGATCCACCACGAGAGGAACTCAATCTACTGGCATTTCACGGTTCTAGTCATTGTGTTGTTTTTTAAAAAGCGTTGACAGCGAAGATGGACGTTTTTATTCCGTTTTTGACTTTTACACGGTTGTTTTGTTTTTGTCACAGCTCTCACTGCTTCTGTCACCCACACATCACAACCACCACTTCCCTCTGTGACTCTAACCTAGTTCCAGTTCATGACCCCGAATCTGTTTGGCAAACACTTGTTTTTCTCAAACGGGCCCCTCACCGTTTGGAACATTTTGCGCATACGAATCAAAGTCTTCTTCCTTCCGTGCCAGAAATCTTTCACAGAAATCATTAGAATAGAGAATTTTTTAGTCAGCAACACCATAGATTGTCTCGTCGATACTTTTAAAGATTTGCTTACTTGTTTTCCTTCATGAAAAAGGGGAAACTCGTACAAGAAGTTCCTGACAGACGAGAGAGGGTTCAAAAGTCGGACAGATAAAGAGACTCACTTGATTTGCTCCTGCGCCCTGAAGCAGCAGCAGCAGCTCGGTGTCCTCCAAGCAGCGCGCTGGGGAATCCAGTCAGCACAGCTTTGGTGCTTTCTTGATCCCATAAACTCCACTGCTGTACAATCCTCCTAAACATGCAGCGCTGCATCGTTCTCTGGTTTGACGCGCCGCTGGAGAGAAACTCTGACCTGATCAGATCTGCGCTCACGAGTCGTCCTCACGTCTGTCCGGTTGTCACGGTCACCTCCCTGAATGTCACTCAAACCGAGATTAACTCCACTGATGCCAAACGTTTCTGCTCAAACATCAACAAGTTTATTACAGCGACGACAGGGTTCCACGCGCTCTCCTCCACGATTGGATCGTAGCACCAAATGTTTTTTTTTTTTAATTTGATTTGCAGAAAACACTTGAAGATGTGTGAGACTGAGACGTTACATCTGTCTAAGATGAAGCATAATAACAATCTGGCTTAAATGTCCATGACCATATCTTTAATGTAATAAAGGTTTATCAACACTCTGTTGGGCTGCATGAAACCTCCAAACGCTTCAAATTTAAAAGGACCAATCAGAGAGCTGCTCTCTTCCTCGGTGGGTTCTTGCCATTGTCTAAGTGAATCTAGATTTAACATCATTCAAAAAGATAAACATGCAGAAGAGTCTTCCTTCTGTGAATACAGCCAGTAATAACAGACGAGTTTTACTACAAAAAGCACTTTATTATTAATCAAGCAGATTTCTCTTTTCTGAATGGAATGATATGAAAGATCTTAAGTCGAGAGAGTCCGTCTCCTTTGGAGATGAAAACAAAATCGAAGGCAAAATGAACAAAAGCAGACATTTTTTTTAAAAACTCAAAATGAGTTGAAAGTGCTCAGTCCCAGCCCGGCTTTGTTGGCCGCGGCGAGGGAGAGAAGGCCTGGCTCAGACTGCTCCGGGTCTGGGCAAAAAACGCCAACTGCAGACCGGGTTTACATTTCCTGCCAAATGATCATTGGCAACACATCAGGAGGGCGCTGCGTCGTGAAACAAACATTAATGCGCCAACCTTCTACAGTAGAAATCAAAGAAGAAAAATCAGCAGCATCCTCGACCTCCAACGACTCGACGATACCGTTTGTGTCGCTCCTTCCTGTCGCTCGGAGGAGGCGGAGCCGAGCTCGGCTGGAGGCGGAGCGTTGGGCAAAGTGGTCAGCACAGGCAGTCCTTGCAGATCATAGTCGATGTGTGGAGTGGTTCAGTCTTTGTGCTATAGCTTGATGGTGCCGCTGGGCAGGCTACTGTTACACAGTCTGTAGTAGCGGAGGTCGTTCACAAGCCGCTGCACGCTCTGAGTGAATGAAGGCAAGTCCTTGAGAGAAGAAGACAAAACAAACGCCGGCGTGTCGTTAATCTCGAGAGGATCAGGATGAATGAAAAATGAGACGTTTAACAGGCAGCATGTTCGGACGGGTGGAAACTCGCTGAAGGAGTAAAAACAACAGATGAGTGACAGCTGACACCTCTCAAACAGTCTGAGGCCCCGCCCACACGCAGCCGGGCCACAAAACAAAGATGTTTTTCTACGTTTCGGCCTCTCGTCCACGCGAACACGCAGAAACAAACCTCCGACCGAAGTGAAGATTTTGAATTCTCCGTTTCTGCGTTAGCATGTGGACGTCAGTCACCGGGGTTTTGCATTTCAAAACGTCACCGCCTGCGACAAAATCTGTTCTCACGTCACACATGCGACCTGTTTACATTCGGCACGCTTAAAACACACTTCTGCAGTGACGTGTGGATGAAGTTTTTTCCTGAGTTTTTTTCGAGACGGAGGCGGCAGGATATTCGTTTTTACAAAAAGCAGACGATGTGTGGACGAGGCCTGAAAGGAGATCCGAGGGAACGCTTACATTTAAAATCTTTGTTTCTACACATCATGGACGGCCGACCTCGTCTAACTACAGAAGCTCCACCTTCAGGAGAACGTGGTCGACGCAGACGTGTTTCACTCTTACCCGCTCCAGCTTGAAGTTGCGTGCGAGGACGGCCCGCTGGCTGGTGTCCACGCCCTGACAGCCGTTGAGGAACTCGGGCATGAAGGCCGAGTAGAAGGCATCGAAGTCGACGGAGGCCATGTTGTAGATGGCGACAGTGATCTCCTCCTGAAGGAGGTCGTGGCTCTTGTGGAGAAGGACCTGCAGCAGCACGTTGATGAAGTGGAGGAGCATCGAGGTCCGGAAAAGCTTCTGGAGCGCAAAAGACAAGAAGACGAGGTTTGAAGGAGGACGGGTCAAATACTCCACCTGACTGTCGCCTTTCAGTCCGTCTGATAATAAACATTTAATGAATCCAAAAGTGATGCAAAGGACATTTAGCCCCTCCTCCTCCTCCTGCTGCTCTTAAAAGGACTCACTCTGTGATATAACTTGTGCTTGCTGTTCAGAGACTCCAGGTAGGAGAGGTTCTGTTTGAAGATGTGGATGTCAGGCTGCAGGAACGACTGGCCAAAAGCCTGCAAGAAAACATTCAACACATCCGGTCACTTCAGACACATTCATCTTTAACCTGGCTACACACACACACACACACACGAGCACACACACACGAGCACACACACCTGCATGGCGGCTGTGAACTGGGCCTCGTTCTCCATGGTGTCCTCGGCGGCTCCTCTCTGGACGCTGGTCAAGATGGACGTTTTGAAGAAGTACCTCCAGTTTTGGTGAAGTATTTGGTATAGGAGTTCGAACATCTCGGCCTTGACGTCCGGGGAAGACCGCTACGGACCCAAACCATAAATCAGGAAATGTAATGAATCCCAAAGTTACAAACAGAATGAGAAGACACGGGCGGCGAGCGCCGACTGACCTCCGCCACCACCGGGTACACCTGCTCCATGCACAGCGACAGGATGCTGGGCAGGAAGGGCTTGAAAGCCTGACCCGGCTCTTGGACCACCACCTGCAGGATTTTGAGAAACTTCTGCACCACCCTGCAGCCGGCGCTGCCCTCCTGCAGGATGCTGGCTGCCAGCTGCTCCCTGCAGGGCGAACAAGCAGCAGGCCGTTAATGTGCACATGAGAGGGGTGGGGGGGAGAGAGAGAGGGGGGGAGAGAGAGGGGGGGGGAGAGACAGAGAGAGAGGGGTGGGGGTGAGAGAGAGAGAGGGAGCGAGAGAGAGAGAGAGGGGTGGGGGGGAGAGAGAGAGACAGAGAGAGAGGGGTGGGGGTGAGAGAGAGAGAGGGAGCGAGAGAGAGAGAGAGGGGTGGGGGGGAGAGAGAGGGGTGGGGAGAGAGACAGAGAGTGAGAGAGAGAGAGAGAGAGGGAGGGAGAGGGAGAGGGGGGGGAGAGAGAGACAGAGAGAGAGGGGTGGGGGGGAGAGAGAGAGAGGGGGGGAGAGAGGGGGGGGAGAGACAGAGAGAGAGGGGTGGGGGTGAGAGAAAGAGAGAGGGAGCGAGAGAGAGAGAGAGGGGTGGGGGGGAGAGAGAGAGAGGGGGGGGAGAGAGAGAGAGAGAGAGAGAGAGAGACGGAGACAGAGAGAGAGAGACAGAAAAAAAGGACTCCAGCATTTTCAGCGTTGGCTGTGGGAGAACGTGACACTTCCACTGTGCGTGCAGCGTGTTGAATAACGAGGACTTGTCTCACCTGGTGAACATGCTGAGGAACGTGTGAATGATCTGTCCTGTGAAGGCCACGCCCATCTGGACACGCAGCGCCTGGAACAGCGTCAAGAAGAAGGCCAGCATCTCGTCCGTCACATCTGGAGGAGAAACAGGAACAAAGGATGAAGAAGAAGGACGTGCAGCCATTGTTCCGACCTACACACACACACACACACACACACACACACACACACACACACACACACACACACACACACACACACACACACACACACACACACACACACACACACACACACACACACACACACACACACACACACACACACACACACACACACACACACACACACACACACACACACACACACACACACACACACACACACACACACACACACACACACACACACACACACACTGACCTGGCTGCTGGATGAACACCGGGAACAGGCTGAGGGACACTTGGACCGACTCCTGCAGACTCTGGTAGCAGATCTGACGGGATTTGGTGGATTCTCCAGAGATGCTGTCCACGATGTCTCTGAGGACGGGCAGCGTCTGATGGATCACAGCTTTCACTGGACGAGACAGAGACCACGATTTAGAAACACAGGACAGGTGAACCAGCGGGATTAGACGGAGAGAGATACTGACTGTTATCCAGGTCAGGCTGCCTCGGAGTGATGTTCACCGTCCCTCTTAAGATGCGATATTCTCGGGTGAGTGCGGCCAGCAGGCTGCCGTGGTTGCTGGAGCGGGTCGCCCACTGCTGCTCGCTCTCGGGCAGGTTGGGCCACGGCAGCAGCAACATGTTGGACAGCGCTCGACACACCAACAGGTGAGCCTGAGTGAGAAAACGTGCAGAGTGGTTACTACCCAAAGTGTTTGCCGGGCTAACGGGTCGGGTCATGTGATGCAGAAAAACAGGAACCTCTTGAGGGAGTCTGCGGCTCGGACTCTCGGCGGTGTTGAGGTTGTAGATGTTCTGAACGGCCGGCAGAGTCACCAGGAACACGGGCCGCACCGTGGAGGTGATGGACACCATCAGATGACACGCTGAGAGCAGCAGCTTCTCCGGAACCTGCGGACACACGAGACCTGGTCAGCATGTCTCCGGTCTTGTCCGGTGCCTTGCTCAAGGGCAGAGACCTCCCCGGGACTTGAATCAAACCAACCAGGTAATGCCGCCGCCCCCCCAAACAGAACAAAACTGAAATAACACTATTCTTCCCTTTTCTCACTAAGACGCCCCAATAGGCTCCTCCCACAAACTGCCACTAAGAAGGGGGGGGGGGGGGGGGGGGGGGGGGGGGGCTACCTTGGCTGTGATGAGCGGGCTGCTGGCGTCTATCGCAGATGTGATGAGGTTGATGAACTGGCTCGAGTTCTGACTGTGGACCTCGCTGTAGAACTGTGCCAGCCAATGAGAGTAGGCCTGCAAGGCAGCGAGGGCCTGCGCGTGTCTGTGAGGGGAAACGACACACAACGGGTCAACGTGGAATAAAACACGCCGTTTACACAGCTCAGCAGGGTCAGGTGACACACACACACACACACACACACACACACACTGTACTCACACATCAATGAGGTCGGGCTTCAGCACAGAAGGCACAGCGGTCTCCAGGTCGTACAGCGTGGTCTGAGAGCCGTAGCACGTCACCTCGACCAACCTTCAGGAAGAAGAAGCAAACGTGTTCTCATGACGTGATGACAGAGAAACTAACACGCCACCGATGTTTACTGTAATGCACCGCTCAGGAGGCGAGCGCACCGACCTCTCCACGACTGCCAGGGCGTCGCTAAAACGTGCTGCAAAAATCTCCCCGATGAAATGCTCGGCCAGGCGCCCGACGGCCTGCAGGAGCGAGCTGAGGTCCCGGAGCGAACAGTGGAGGCGTCGGCAGTCGTTCTCCGCGCTGATGTTCAGCCGCCGAGCTGCGAGGAAGACACAACCAAGAGGACGTCCTTCAAAAAGCTCCGGACGGGTTTGAATGCGTCTCACACAGAGGAGACAGAAGGTTTACTCACTTGTTCCAGAGGTGACGATAAACTGCTGCAGACCCATGTACACGTCCAAGTTGTCCTGGAGGACGGGAAACTGTCGAGAGAAGAGAGGATTATGCTCACGCCGCGTGGACACGCAGAGACGCCTGAGTGGACACGCAGAGACGCCTGAGTGGACACGCAGAGACGCCTGAGTGGACGGCTTTTTAATAAACGAACGGAAGCTGCAGAGGAACTACGTGCACATTTTCAGCACGTTATAAGGCCGACGTTTTTTTTGACGCCGTCACGACAGCCGACTGCGTTTCCTGTTTTTATGTGACCGAAGACGAGAAGCGAGCGTGGAAACGCCACTCGTCTACGCGTGGACTCGAAGCGTCCCCGTGACAGCATCGATGATCTCTTACCAAGGTGGTGAAGGCATGGGACGGGAGCAGCTCCATCACCTTGGCAACCACCTCCAGGCTCTGACGCAGGTACCTCTGCCACTCCGTCTGTTGCTATGGTAACGAAAGGAAGGAGAGAGAGAGAGGCAGAGAGTCAGGCTCTGAAGAGAGGAGAGGGTTCACATGCTAAGTGTGAGGCGTTCTCACGTCGTCGTCCAGGGTCTCGTCGTCCAGCTCCTCCAGCTGGGCCTGATTGTATCTGAACTGGATCCGGTTCAGAACCTCCCTCAGCAGCAGGACTAAGGCGTCTTTGTACCTGTCAGAGAAAAGAACCAAATCTAAAACCTCCTGGACTTCTTCACTGGAGGTCTCAGAGATCCAGCTCAGGGTTTCTACGGGACTCACCTGTTCAGGACACTTTCTCTGTCGGCCAGTCGGCTTTTGATTTTAGTCGTTAAATAATCCAAGAAGATGCTCCAAATATCCAAACAGGCAAAGTAGCCTTCGTGGGTCGGCTGAAGGAAGGATAAAAAGACGGTGAATCAACAGGTCAGGAGTCGAGTCTGTGATGAAACCGGAGGCGTCGGTGTTACCTGGTTAAAGGTGTACTTGAAAAGCAGGGCGAGGAACTCAACGATTGGAAACTGAGGACTCGACTCAATCCTCCTTAAATGAACGCTGACAAACAGCCGCAGGAAGTCGGTGAACTTTTCCAAATAACTGGAGAGAGAGAGAGAGAGAGAGAGAGAGAGAGAGAGAGAGAGAGAGAGAGACAGAGAGAGAGAGAGAGAGAGACAGAGAGAGGGACAGAGAGAGAGAGAGAGAGAGACAGAGAGAGGGACAGAGAGAGAGAGAGACGAGAGGCGGGAAATGAAAACAGACAAATTCAAAACAAACTCCTGCAACATGTCAGGAGGGGGGGGGGGGTACAAAACCCACGTTTCATCTGATTAAAGGTTTAAGTCAATTTCACACATAATACACCTCCCCATGTTTTATTACAGTGATCCCCCCCCCCCCCTCCTCCCCCCCATGATGAGGAAAAGTCGTCCTCTCCATCTTCTGCCTGCTCCACTTTTCAGATAACAGCTCGTCACACCGGTATTTAAGACGCGGCGTGTTTTTGAGGTTGGAACCTGCAGCTTCTGTGCAGCCGTGTGTCGTTGTACCCGTGTTTTATCTAAATGCATGACGCGGTCCTGATGAGAGAGTTAAGAAGTGGCGCCGCCCGCCCGACCCGTCCGTCCTGCATGCAAAGCGGACGCTCGAAACACACAGACATGTAACGACAGTGTTCTGATCCGTACCTCTCATCCAGCTCCTGTAAGCGGTTCTTCACGGTGTGAGCGTTGTTCTCTCGCGTCAGCCTCTGCAGGAGGAAGAAGGTCTGCTGGAACATGCGCAGCAGGTACTCCTCAAAATCTATCGGCACACAGTTCTTTGACACCAGCTCGTTCACGCAGGTCATGGCGAGCACGCCGAGCCGGGCGCGATCCACCTTGCTGCCCTCGCCGGGCTGTCCGTTCCGCCCTCCGCCATTCGACGTCGGCGGCATCGTCCCTGGATTCAGCTGCCCGTTAGACGACGAGGAGTTGGAGGAAATGAAGGATCCCGTCTTCGCCTTAGTCCGAAGATCGCAACCGAAACGTGCAAAGTGGAAAATGGAGGCGAGCAGGGTGGGCGTGATGCTGGTGGACAGAGGGATCCAGCTGAACAGGTGAGCCAAACACTCCAGAACCAGACAACAGAGCTGCTGACTCTCACTGTCCAGCGCCGCCATGGGCTGGCAGAGCAGCTTCGAGTACTGGCTGCCCTGAAACAAATTACCCAGCAGCTCCACTGTTGGATAGAAGAGACAAGAGGACGGGTTAACACTTAACGCCGTCACATGACCAGTTAGTCTTTGTATCGTTTACTCACCGCTCTCCCCTGACGTGGGTGACGGAGGCGGAGTGGAAGCTATGACGCTGTGCTTGTCCCAGTAAGTCTCCAAAATACCTGCAAAACAACCCGTTGGATTTTGAGAGTACTTTAGGTAATTGTTAAGTATGCACACACGTGTGTCACGAGTTCTGCACCTTCAAAATAAGAGCGCACTTTGAAAGGTCTTCTTACCTGTTAACAGGCCGAGCACAGTTGGTACCTGCTCCATCAGCAGCTTCCGCAGCTCTTCTTTCCTGGCGACACACAGGTCTTCTCGAGGACACGCCAGCTCCTCTGATGTGGTTTTCAACATCACCAAGCCCAGGGAAGCCAGAGCCGGGGTCTGGATCAGCTGAGGACAGACAAACGCTCCAATCAGTACAAATAAAGGTTTCACAATATTTAACAAGACTCATCAGAACGGTGAAGACGAGGGAGTTGATTGACAGTTAAGGAAGTCCCCCGTGTGTCCCTGCAGGGGGCGCTGGTGTCCCCCGTGTGTTCCTGCAGGGGGCGCTGGAGTCCCCCGTGTGTTCCTGCAGGGGGCGCTGGAGTCCCCCGTGTGTTCCTGCAGGGGGCGCTGGAGTCCCCCGTGTGTTCCTGCAGGGGGCGCTGGAGTCCCCCGTGTGTTCCTGCAGGGGGCGCTGGAGTCCCCTGTGTGTTCCTGCAGGGGGCGCTGGAGTCCCCCGTGTGTTCCTGCAGGGGGCGCTGGAGTCCCCTGTGTGTCCCTGCAGGGGGCGCTGGAGTCCCCCGTGTGTTCCTGCAGGGGGCGCTGGAGTCCCCCGTGTGTCCCTGCAGGGGGCGCTGGAATCCCCCGTGTGTCCCTGCAGGGGGCGCTGGAGTCCCATGGATGGCGGTCTCCGTGCTGGAAATGCTGTCTCAGGCTAACTCTGAGTCAAGCTAACGACAGGCTGAGAGCTGAGGCGGGTTTTAAGCCTCCTGACAAACCGTTACACGGCGCCCACCTGTCAATCAGCTCAGCTACACGCCTTATTGTGAATAACTCTGATCCTTCATCCAATCAGAACTGCTGAGTCATCAAAACATTCCCCCCGTACAGTGTGTGTGGATGGAGACATGAGCTAATCACACCTATTTGGTTTTTTGAAGCAGGCTGTAAACATGTTCATGTCTGCTGCAAAAACAGGCTTTTTGAATGGGTGTGTATGTGACTTCCTGTGCTGCTGCAGCCAGCCTCTAGTGGACACTCCAGGTACTGCAGGAGTTTAAACTTCAGCATCGGCTTCATTTCTCAACAGCGGAGGGAGCTGCTTTTTATAAACGTCTTGAATCTTGTCACACATAAATAACAGAACCTGCATAGAAGCATTTTACTGTGCAAGCAGCCGAATCAATCGCTCAACCATGACAGTGAAAATGTTGATGACAGAAGCGTGGCGAGCGCGGCTCACCTGCAGGGTGTTTGTAAAGAAATCGTGGTAGAACATTGGCCAGTCCTGGCGCCCGATGTCCACGATGACTTTGCACAGTTTGTTACGGATGAAATAAGGGACTGATTTGTGCTGAGCGAGGAGGAGTTTGGGCAGACAGCTGCGGATCTCCATCTTGTCTTGAGACGCGACACCCATCCACATCTTGTTCACCAGGTTCTGTGAGAAAAAGGAAAAAGAATAAAATCAGCTGCAACAAACACAAAGACAGGAAGAAGAAGCACGTCAGCGGAGGTCTCAGGACGTTCTGCCTCCGTTCAGCTACTTCAGATTTTTTAAAAACGGTTGAAACATCATTTCATCGCATTAAATAGAAAGGAATATTTTCTGTGTGTGTCGTTGAATCGAACTCGTTTTACGTTGAGAAGGACACAGACGGCGCCATCGTGTCCCTCCCACCGTCAGCACTTACTTCGAATACTGTGAGGCTGAACATCATCACGTACTCATTCCGAGTATTGGAGAGGAAGAACAGGCAGTGGCGCCACGCTCCGGTCTGCTGAGCGAAGTTGTTGAGCAGCTCTTCTGCAGAAGAAGAAGAAGAAGAAGAAGAAGAAGAAGAAGAAGAAGAAAAAAAAAAAAAAGGAAGTGAGGTAAATGTCAGGGTAGAACTTCCCTTGATACACGCTGAAAGAAATGTGTCACAACACAGGAAGTGAACAAAAAAAACGCAGACTTCAAATAGAAAGCAGGTAATTTCAGTTCACATGAAAGAGCAGCTCAACCTGGTGTCTTATCAGCAGATTAAAAGAAGTGAGCAGACTTTTACTGCGTCAGACGTACCAATTTCTCTTTTTCGTTCGTTGGTGGTGCAGCTGTGAAAGAATTCAGTCATGAGGCTCTCCAGCGCCCGCAGCGATGACTCCTCCGAGGCCTTAAGAGAAGGACACAGAACAAACAGCACATTTAGTCCGCTCACACGCTCACACGATGTATTCTGGTCACAATCACCTCCTCACAAAGATTCACACGTAGGCCCGCGTCTGTCCGTCCATCTGAGCGTGCGACCAGAAGAACTGAGCAGCACGAACGCCGTTAAGCAGGTAGTTAAAAGTGCCGACTCACCGGGAGCTTCTCCAAAGAGAAGAAGACAAACGACTGAATCCCCACCTCGTTATCTCGGGATAACAACGACTTCATTTTCTCAACATCTCAAGGATTTAAATCCAGTGTGGCCTGGTGATTTACACACCGTCTGTTTTTATCAGATGACTTCCAGGAATTCAAATCCAAACAGAAGTCATAGTTGTTGTTTTTTTAACCGTGAGCGACACAAATGAATTTGAGCGGAGCTGAAAGTTGACTTCATCCGATCGTGATTTCAAGCTCGTCCGTTCGTCCTTGTAAACACGCGCTTCATCCTCCTGAGACATGTCGTTTATCTTCTCCATGAACATACCTGCACACGCCGACCTTCGGCCCAAACACATGCCCGTAATTCCCCCATCAACGTTTTGGCATCGTGTCATGGGAGATATCAATGTGTGCACTTCGCTAATGCAATCTCACCTTCTCATATGGCAACAAACATGTCACGACACTGTTGCTCAAGCCGAGAAAGCAGCGGAGAGAAACCATCTGAGAAATGTCAAAAGGCAGCGTCGCAGTTTGACGAGTTCAGGAAGTAGAGCTCTGACCAGCCAGGACAAGACAACAAAATCTGATTTTTTTCCCTTTTTTTTTCTTTTTTTAAAGAGCAGCTCCTGCAGAAGGAAGGCAGGCCTGAATTCCTCGAATGAGCCACAACTTGCTGGAGCTCACGTCTCAAAGCAAATATTCGTGTTGTAAGATGGGCGTCTCGAATACCTGCAAACCGTTACATGAGCACAACAGGACCGACATGCAAGCAAACAAACACGACTACATACAGCTGCACGAAAGGAAAACAATGCATTATTATGATTTTATGAACACATCCTGCTGATGTGCACGAGTCTAACTCCATGCATGATCGCTCCCTGCACATATGGCAGGATCAGGAAGAAGGCTGGACAATGTGCGTTATATTATACTCACCATGTTTAGCCGGCTTTGATGCTCTCTTCACCTGGCGTCGTTTATAACCCCGCTACAACTAATTAGCCACCTAGCTCACGTTAGCTGAGGTGTAACCGCAGGGGCTCATCATGGTCTGCAGCTCGGCTTCAGGTCGACACTCAGCACGAAGACTCGGATTAAAAAATCACCACCTCACACACAGAGTGAAAGGAGACGAATAAAACGCGTCGACAACGAAGCATTGAGGCGTAAATACTGAATCAGTTTCCTCCGAGCGGCATCGTCAGCTCACGTCGCTTAATTATATTCAACCTTTTAGCTTCATAAACTTTTGGAAACATTTGATTTAGTGACACAAATATCTCGGAGAAACGTGCACCGTTAATTAGCTTTCAGTGAGAGGCATCTCGATGCTAATTTTCCTGGTTGCTAACAGTCGCAGCGGATGGCTAACTCGGTTAGCTTTTCGGGGCTAACGTTAGCTGTCAAAAGTAAGACATGTTTCCGTATCAGTCACGACACCTTATCGTTTCCGGTTGTTATATCACATCGGGTGAATATGCACACCTGAGATATACACCTGACGGGTTTGTATTTACGCTGAATATGTCACTCTATGCTCGCTTGCTCTTCTTATTTCCCTTTTCAGTGCTTCAGGGCGGCTCAGGGATTCAGCTAGCTCGCTAGTAACTAACAGGGTCTGCGTCGCAGCTTCCGGTTTGGCTGCAGAAATCAACCAATCACAGCACAGCAACCTGTGTCAAGTTAGTCAGCGAAAATTACACGAGCTCCGGTTATTTTCTCCAAATTTTGTTTTTAATGGATTTATTTTGACGAATACAACCCAGTAACAACAAAGTTATATGAATTCTGATTGTTAATAATAATAATAATAATTCTGATTATTTGAATTTAAATGGCTCCAATCTGCGCAAAGAGGATTGGTGAGAAAAATATATTACATTAATAAATGTATATTGTATAAATATATTGATCGTTGTCTTTTTGCACATTTCACCGCTGCACTATTGTCTCATTTTGGCTTGTAAGTTATACATTTGATAGTTTATTATTGTTTAACATTTTATGTTATAGTTTTATGAATAGCTCAGTCTAGTTGTGTGGGGCTCACCTGACTAATAAAGCTGATTGGAAACAAATGAGAAGACTCACTGCACACAAGAAAGCTGATTACTTTTTAATCACTTTATTTATTTGCACTCTTACAAACAATCGTGTTTGACGCCTCAGGTATTTGTATTCTCGGGACCTTCAAGACAAAATTAGACAATCATATTAAATCTACACTTATATTTTATTACCTCTCCATACATCACCGGGTGTTTCCACAAATCATACAGTTCAAAGATGTTTTGTGGAGATCAGATTAGATAGACTTCATTGTCCCGCAGGTAGAAATGTCATTGCCTTGGGTTAAAGTGCAGAAGAAACACACAAAGCTCTGTGCAACTTACAATTAGCGAGCAAAAAAACAAAAAGAATCAACCATAAAATCTCATCACATCATGCATAGAATACAATAAAATAGAATGAGCTCCATATGCACAAAAAAACACCCACCCATAATAAATATGAATAAAAGATTAAAGGCTCAAACACTGCAAAATAAATTAAAACATGTTAAATAGTGTGCATGGTCAGGTTTGGCTCTTGTGACTGATGTCGGACGGATGGCGAGATGAAAAGAGTTACTGACACACCTAAAGGCTCGGCAGCAGCAGCATCCCGAAGGAACCGCTGACTGGCAGCCTTTGGCAATGATCCACGAGCTTCAACATTTACATTTCTTACTACTTCTTAAATTCACTCTGGAGCAGTGTGACAACATGTTGGCCTGTGAAGAATTACAAAACAATAATAAAATCAGTCATAATTGGCACATGGCAGTCTAACGGACATGAGGAATAACTCAACTTTAACAGCTTGAAAGTGAGGTAGGTGATTCCCTAAAATGAAACCAGTGCAGTGACTGAGTTGTTTGGCTTTGCTTCTGTGCTTAAAGAAATCCTCAATCAGGAGATTCTCGTTCAGCGATGGTTCAAACGTTTCAGTCAACAGTAATAACTAATCCTTTAAAAACAGTGGCACTGAGAAATCTGTTTGCTGATCAACGCAACACTGAACTATAACTTCCAGTTGTAGATAAAACGATTAGAAATTAATTTATATATATATAAGTCATCAGTGTTCCAACGAAGGATATTTATATCTTGAAAATATTTTCTAAATATTGAAAAAAAGTAAGAGGCAGTAGTTAATCGTGGTTTTACGTCCTCGCAGCTTCAAGTGGATTCTTCCTCCTTGGCACGTTCGTCGTCTCTTTCTGTGGCTGTGAGCTTGTCTTTGTCCTGCATGCTGTACGCCCAGGCTCTGTCCACACCTTGACCTTCGACCCTGCACGGCGTCCAGTCAGGGAAAGGAAATCGACCAGCTACCACTAAGGCATCACGGGGAAGCTCAGCCAGCAACTTATCCTGCAATAATGAAAGCTATAAAGAAAAGAGCACAATCATTAATAAGTACTGTATATATATATATATATATATATATATATTTTTTTTAAAGGTCACATGATCTCCTCCTCTTCTTCAGGTGAAATCAGTGTCCTCGCTCCTCTTCATCATGTGTGTGAAGTGTGTTGTTGTAAATCCACTCTGATCCTGTATTTGATCATGTCTATAAACCCCTCTATTTCAGCCCTGCTCAGAACAGGCTGTTTCTGTGTCTGTAGCTTTAAATATGTAAATGAGCTGTGTCTGGCCACGCCCCCTCTCTGGAAGGGCTCGGGTGTACTCGCTGCTTTCTGGCTCCATGTCCTATTGTTTACGGTGAGAAGGCAGACTCAGAGGGCAGAACAAACACCTAGCTGTGGGAGTGTCACCCACCTGGGGGAGGGGCTACTGCCCTTTGTGATGTCATGAAGGGAACATCTCCAAACGGCCTGTTTGAGCAGGCAGAAGACGGAGAGGATGGACTTTTCTCATCATTGGAGGGTTTGTAGACAGACTAGAGACACATGTTAGAGGAAGATGGACGAGAGGATCTCTGTTGCCTAAAGATGGCGGACCTCACCTCCTCTCACTTTGCTTTACTCACCCTCTCTTCTTTTTAGACGCTCTATGTGGTTTTTTAGACATGCAGTCATTATTTTACTCACAACGCTCGGAGCCAGAAACACCGTGACGTTCTTGCATTCTGTCAAGTCGACCTGTGGTGAGAAACAAGGCAGCTGGTAAACAGACTGTCAAAACCTTTCACAACCTTATTTGTAATAATTATGAAATCAATGTGAAATCATTTAAAGGCAGCCGGCATAACTTGGGGGTCTCCAGTGGTCTCTAAAAACCCTGATGTGAGAGAACAAAGATACTGGAATGAACAGAGGTGTATGTTGGGATGAGCTCACACATAATAAATGTGTTCAGGGTTAAATCTCGCACCTTCCAAAGATCCTCTCTTCGGTAAGAAACGTTGTAATGACACTCTGCTCTCCATGCATGGAAGCGAGCGAGGCGAAGCAGCCAGGGGTTGAGCTCGTACCCAACAGCAGGTGTGAATCCCTGCTGATACGCCTTTAAGACCTAAAGGATTAAAACAACAAGATTTAAAACCAACTTCTCTCCAGAACATCAACAAGGAGAAACAGCGTGATACTCACAATGCGGCCGTCACCAGATCCCAAATCTGCCAGGCCTCCCTTCCGACCTCTCAGCAAGGTCATCACATTTTCTACCTGAGCTTTGCTGGCAGGAATGTACGGCACCTTGGATGGAAATTTAATGAGCTTCAAGATGGAAATTATTTAGTTTGTGAATAACTTAAAAAAAAAAAAACAAAGGTAAAGGAAGAGCAGCTCAAAAGTGTATCTAATGTAGACCAAAACTGGTTTAAAGAAAAGCTAAGTGCATCTGATCTCCTGTCAATCAGCTGTGAGTGGAGGTGACAACATTTTCAATCCTTTTCTTTACCATGTGTTTTAAATGTACACAATCTCAGCCTGTAGTATTTTGGAAAGTGTTGGAAGGTAAATCTGAGACAGGTTGACAGGAGAGGAGTGAATACATGAAACGTGCAGGCAGACTCTTGCACACTTTTCTAACAGCACAAAACACTGGCAGTGTCTCAGTGTCTCAACCTGTACCTTACCTAAGCAGGATGACCGCTCAGCTCTGTGCTTAAATACAGGTGGCACACAGGTGTGCTTCATGCACGAGCACAGGCACGCGACGTGGACAGCCCTCCTTATGGAGAAATCCTGCAAAGTTCTGTCTGAGTCTGACTAACACGACTCACAATAAGACACACAGTAAAGTCATTGGCTGCCTCCTATTGGCTGCCTATTCTATGCCGTCTGTTCACCCTGGTGTCATTAATATCATACTGTGTGTAAATGTGAGGCTCCGGTATGGGGACCACGCTACCTGAAGCCTCCAGGGGACTTTTCTGAAGCCGGGCTGGAGGATTCCCACCCACATGGTATAAACTGCGAGCCCAGTGCCGGCAGCGATCTGAGCGACGCCCCACACTCCGAGGTGCTCTGTGTTGAGATCATCAAAGATCTCATCAGGTGTGCCATCGTCCATTTCTGCATGAAACACAGAGCAGGGTCAACGTAATACTCATTATTATAGAGATCCAGCAGACCTCACAGGGGACAGGTTACAGTAAAGTCTGTTTCTCCTCTCACGCTCTTGTTCCTTTTAGTCCCCTTTCAGAACCCCCCCCCCCCCCCCCCCCGAACTACTCTAAGCTCCGCCCTCGTCGCATCTTTATACGTTCATAAGTATAAAGACATAATTAATTCAGAGAAAGTGTAACTCTGATGCTCCAGTCTGAGTTCACATTGTGTGTTCGTCGACACTGCAGCTCCACATACACACACAGTCAGACATGCACGCACACGCACGCACACACACACACACACACACACACACACAGGTGTATAAATATCTGTTCATCAAAGTGTCTGTTTGACACTTTACATTCACACCGTGTGGATTTGACTTTGAGCTGTTTCTGTTTGTTTCCAGAAAAATCTCCATTCAGCGAAATGGGATTTTTGGTCCATATCTTCCAGCACTGAGTTAAAGGAGATTTCATAACAGATGACTTTAAAAATAAAGTCTTGTTTTTTGTTTCTCTCTGGAGAATCAAAGAGGGATTTTCTGCAGCTTCACCAACCAGCAACGTGCATGAAAGGTGAAAGTGTTGAAGCAGTCTAAATGCAGAACAACGATCAGACAGCTGTTTTTACAACACCTGTCCCATCTGTCCTCTATGATAGCAGATCATCAGCTGACAGATCATCAGCTGATCCCTGGAGTTTAACAACCACAACACGTTCAAAGTGGTTCAAACTAAACAACCCCGATCAAACTGGAAAATAACCTTATATGTAATAACATAACTAGAGACTGTAAATATGACATAACACACGACACAGGTTGAGGGTCACATCATGCAAACACCTTTATTCGCACCGGAAGTCTTAAATCTTAAAACGACACGTGCACACTTCTTAATGTGAGAGAGAACAGTCACACAAACACGTTTAACACATGTGAAATCATGCCGGAAAGTAAAGAGACTTTTTGACCTGTAGAAAAACAAACTGTGCATGCGGACACAAAAGCACGTCGGACCTGTCCGTCCGCCAAATGTTCCGTACACACACAGTGGGGTTTACTGAGAAAGGTTCCGGTGTCATGCAGAGAAACGCATCCCCCGAAACTGTGCAGAACAATAAGGAAACAAGACTTACCTTCACATCATAATAATAAAATAATAATAATAGTGATATAAACTTAACACATACCCTTCTGTCATCCGTCTCTGCTCACAGACACACCTGTACCGTACATTACCTGGAGGTGCAGGGATGCAAACCGTCAACATTTAAGTGGCAGCAAGAAAATAGTTCAGCAATTTTAATAAGTAAACAAGTCGAATTTAAAGTTATACATTTAATTGGATAACTGCAAGATTCAGATATGTTGATTAAATGCCTGTGATAATGGACTTATTTCATAATAGTAAATTATAATACTTTATTTCAACAGCACTTTTCAAAACAGAGTGAATGAGTACATGCTTTTACTTTGAAAGCCTCAGATGGGATCCTCGTGGTCGTTCCAGAGTCGAGCCTGAAATCCAGAGGAGACTTTGTTTTGGCCCTCAGGGTCCCTCAGCTTTTTACGACCACCCCGGAGAACAATTCACAACATGTTGAATAAATTGTGGCGTTGACTCGAGGACGAACAGCAGAGAGAGACGATCAGGTATTCAAACAGACATGTTCAAAAGTAAACACTTCAATGTATTCATCACCTCCAATTTACCCAACAACAACGCAGTCTGCAGACACACAGGCATGTAAACACGTTAAGGAAGGTCAAGCACGCCGACGTTGTTCAATCAATACTTTTATTAGAAATACAACAAAGACAGAAACAAACAATTTATCACCAACACTTGTCTTTAAAAATGAGAGGAGGACACATTTACTCATATTCAGTATCAAAGTCAAGCGCTCCGTGTCAGCAGCTGTCTCCATCGTCGCTGATGATCCCCTTCAGGTTGTCCCAGTCCGTCGCTCGTCGGCTCCCTCTGCGGACGCCGTCCTCCTGCTCGCTGTCAGAGCTCGAGTTCAGAGCACGCACGGGAGAGCCGCGCTGTTTGTGCCCCGATAAAGCTGCGCTGCGTGTCGGCCGACCTGACGGAGGAATAATGTCACTTTCATAAACACAAGATCAGCAGAGACAGACTCCACGTTAGAGTCCAGAGCAATCTTAAGCTTTTCTAATTCTTGTGTATTTGTCAGACTTCAGATCTTCATCGGCCCCTGAGGACGACTGAACGCCGTCTGACCTGGAGAAGAAGAAATGAAATTCGTTACCTTTTGTGGCGATGATGTTGTTGGTGTCGAGCTCAGCCAGCTCCTGCGCTCGCTCTCTCTTCAGCCGAGCTCTTTTGCACTTCTTAATGGACGGCTGACCTGCGGGAGAAACCAAAACAAACCAACGTTTCACTTCTCCACATCGTTACATCCCGGGCTGTAAGAAACAAATCCAACCAATCACATTTCTAACTTTTCAGCTAATGTTTCAAAAAAGTGTTAAAAGTCGGAGGAGACGTTCAAATGTGCCAAATACGACCTTTACCCTTTCACTTTTTCTATAAAGCCCAGAATGTTAAATATAAAACTTTTTTTTTTTTTTAAAGCTTTCACACGGGAAGTGGCGATTCTTTCAGCCAATCAACGGACTGCAGTGCTTCTAGCTCCGCCCTTTAAGGTCGGCTCAGCACCTCAACAGAAGGGTAGTAAAAAAAAAAAAATCTTGTCACTGACCGTGGACGCCGAGCTCTTCCAGCTGCTTCTTGAGAGCGGCCTCCCGTGCGCGAGCAGAGCTGCAGCCCTCCAGGAGCTTCTTGTAATTCCTCCGAACGCCACACAGAGCGATGTAGCGCTTGAGCCTGGAAAGCGCTTTGTCAGCATCCTGCAGGGAAAACAGACAGGTGAGCCACAGGTAGGACGACTGACAAGAACTAAAACAATCGCTCGTTGGCTCACCCTCGCAGGTGTGGCGCTCTTCTTTTTCTTCTCAACATCTCCTCCGCCATCTTCCTCGCCAGAAGAGGGCGGCGACGACGAACCAGAGTCTGGATCTTCATCTTTCTTTTCCTCCGAGGTTTTTTCTTCTGCAAACAAACGATCGTCTCACAACTCTGACCGTCAACAGGAGAAAGATCGACAGAATGAGAAGAGGAAGTTTGCACGGTCACCTTTCTCGCCGTCGTCAGAGGACTCGTTCCTCTTCTCCGACTCGCCGTCAGAGGACTCGTTCCTCTTCTCCGACTCGCCGTCAGAGGACTCGTTCCTCTTCTCCGACTCGCCGTCAGAGGACTCGTTCCTCTTCTCCGACTCGCCGTCAGAGGACTCGTTCCTCTTCTCCGACTCGCCGTCAGAGGACTCGTTCCTCTTCTCCGACTCGCCGTCAGAGGACTCGTTCCTCTTCTCCGACTCGCCGTCAGATTCATCCTCTTCATCACTTTTCTCTCTGCTTTCTGTCTCATCTTCCTCTGCAGTGTTCGATGGTTTCTCGTCACCGTCCTCGCTCTCGCCTTCTTCTTGCGCCGACTCGTTCACTTCCTGGTCTGAAGAGGCTTCGCGGTCCGTCGCAGGTTTCCTCTCTCCACTCCTCGTCTGTTCTTCTGGTTTCTTCACCTCTTGCTCTTCATCCTCAGAACCCGAGTCGACACGTTCCTCCTCTTCACTTTCAGCCTTCTCTTCCTCCTCCGACTCTGTCATCGCCAACAGGAGACAAAAACAGGAAACAGACTGATCAGGTTTACAGCACCTGCAGAGGCCGAGGAACACACTCGTAACAACGTAACCATGGAGACGAGATAAAACCACATCAGATGGACAGCTGAGAAAAAGTTCTTCTACCAAGACAGAAACAAACAAACCAACATGAGAAATGTGCAAAAGACAAAAGGTCCCTCTGATGGCGTGTTCCTTACATCATGACACACACACAACATGGTTGCTAGAGTCCGACAGACTGGACGCCAAACGTTGAAAAAAATATTTATTAACCATCTGACGAGCTCAACCGACGACGGGATTTCTTCTTCACGGACTCAGCTTCCTGTTTTGTTCCATTCATCTCCTCATCGCTCTCGTTTCCCTCTTCTCTTTTCCTCTTCTTGGTCTCCGACTCTTTTTCATGATCGTCCTTGCAAGAAAAAAAACCAAAAACAAATAGAGATGACCGTGACAGAAACTACGACTAAAAATCAGCCCAAAAAACCCCAAAACAAACCAGAGAAATGTTCATGAGGTGTAAAGGAAGGATTCAGTCACCTGCATTTTCATCAGCTCCTCTCCGACCACCTGCTTCATGAACGATTTGGCGTCTGACGTGAACGAGTCACATGACGTGTGTGCCAGATATCGCTTCTTTAGAATCCTTAAGGTCAGTGTGCTGGAAGGAGAAATACAAAGAACTGAATTATTAAATGAATTATTTAAACATGCAATCTTATAAGAAACATTTAACATATATATTTCACACACATTCATCATTATTTCTTACATTAAATGGATTTTAGAGCAAAGACAAATACAGCACTTCACTCACAGACAGCTCAATGTTTTGATTTTGAGCTGCAGTACCCATTTTAAACACTAGGTGTCAGAGATACATGTTGCTCCTTTGGCATGAAGGGTTAAAATGTTAATAATATAAACCTACACACGGACACCCACCTGAGAGTAAAGCTAGCAGTGCTTTCTAAAGGGGAAATGCTGTGCAGAGGTGTTATGGTGAAACTGGCTCCCTTTCGAATCTGCGTCTCGTGTGTGTTCGGTTTTCTAAAGGTGAATTATATTATTTAATATATATCATTTAAGTGCAGTGTGTGTTTGCAGTGTTAAACAGGTGTTTAGACACAGGTGAGCGCACGTGCTGTCGTCTGGTTTGTATTTTACACCTCCGGAAAGGTCAAAGTCAGCAACAGTTTCCATCAACTCTTCACTCATACAGTCCACGTGAACACTCTGAGAGACAAACAAACAAACAAACAAACAACAACCCGTCTTTACCTGAGGTCCGTCTCTGTCCGGAGCTGAGCACACACAAACGCGCGGATGCTTTCTTTCTGCTTCACCGTCACCGTCATTTTGAACGTTTGGAGCCTTTTTTTTCTGAGGGGGGCGGGGCGGAGGACGAGCCAGGAAGTGACGTCACATCAGCGTCACGCCCATTCAAACTCAAACAGGGAAATCTTTCACATTAACAATGTTTTAGCAATTTGTTTTTTTTTTTTTCTGCAAGTGAAATCAATCAGTAATGATTTCTAAGAGTTGATTAATATAATCAGTTGTGACGTCACAAACACGTCGTGATTTTAATCCGTGTTTTTAATTAATCTACGGAAGCCCTGAGCAGACGTACGACCATTTTTTTTTATCACTTTCATGAAATGAAAGATAAATGTTCAACGTTCTTGATTTACATTTTCATTTATTTGCTATATATAATAATTATACCAAGTTTATCTGGTATAGCCGCTTAATTTTTTATTTTTATGAGAAATATCATGAAGACTGCAGCAGTGAATCAGTGGGAGTCGGTCGTCTCTCAACCAGAAGGTCGGGGGTTCGATCACCAGCTCCTGCAGCCACGTGTCCTCGAGCAAGACACTTCACTTCAAGTTGCTCCCGCTGCTTCGTCTGCAGCGTGTGAACGGACGAGTTCATCCTGATGGGACTCTTCACTCAGCGGCCTCGACCATCAGTGTGTGAACGTGTCAGTGTGAAAGCTCTCTGAGGAGTCAGAAGACGAGAAAAGAACTCGACAAGCATTCTGCCGTGTCATCGTTTCATTTCTTTATTAAACTTTTCAGACAAACGAGAGCAGAAGTCCACGTTGGATTGCACAAGTGATTTATTCAGAATATTCCCGTGACAGGACGGATGTTCAGTTAGTGCATAATAAAGGTGACTTTACGAACGGTGAGAGACACACACTGACCTCAGTGAGTGATTAGATTTACACAAGACACCGGTGAATATCAGAACACACTCGTCCTCTCCCTGAGGGTAAAACTAACGCCGTCATCCCGTCATGGCTTTACAGGCCAATCACGGCGAGGGGACGTCGGGGGTTTAGGCGTCGGACGCAACGAGAAGAAAAATGGCTCAGAATAAAAATGCAATATCAAAGAAATGATCACGGCTTCCTCTTGAAACATGAAACCAGAACGTGAACGTTCACCACGGTCCAAATGTGACGAGTGCATCGCATCGAGGATTCAAAACTCACGCAAACAATACATTAAATACCGACAATAAATTAGGTTCATAAATTAATTAACAATAAAAAAAAACACACATCTTGAAGCAACAGCAGTAATAATTTAAATAAAGAAAATTAAGCTGCTCATCAACACACGCCGCCTCACTTTGATTCCAGTGTTCACGGATCCTAACTAACCTCGACCGTCCTCGGGCCGACCCAAAGGTCAAACACGCAGGAGGTCGCCAGTGCATATCACTAACACCTACATTAGAAGTGGGGCTGCCTGCTCCTGGGAGGGGGGGGGGGCGACCTGCAGGACGCTCGTTAACCTCTGCAGAGTGACACCGGACAGTTTCCCCTCCCAGGTGATCGTACACGTGTCCTAATTTAACTATCTACACTTCCTGTAAACACAAGCTTCTCTCAGCCTCTCTCTTCAGTCGCGGCGTGCTCTCACGCTGGTGCAGCGGCGCCCGGAGACGACGAACAGAAACGCGTACAGAGCTGTTGATGCAGGACGTCGGATCTCGCTCCTCCACGTCCCGCCTTCTTCACATTATTAGTCTTTGTATACGGTCTGCTGGCCGTGCCCTCGCTCGTCGTGCATTATGTGCCTCCTCACGTGGATTCGCCTCACTCGCCTGTCGCCTCCCACGGCGCCCTCCTCCTCCGATTGGCCGGCTCCCAGGGACGCCCCGGAGCTTCTCGAGTCCAGGAGGTGTAGACCGCCTGGACCGGACCCTCGGTTGTTCTCATAGATGAGGATGTTGAGGGTTTCTTCAAAGATGCGAGCTTCAGGAAATTCAACCTGAGAAAAAAAGACGAGGAGTTTGTTTTAAAGTTTGAAATGTTAAAAACGTCTCTCTCCGTCTTTGAGACCTCGCTGCAACAACTGGCGGTCTCTGTTAGTGAAAGTGAGGCCACGCGTTGATCCGGGTCGACCAGCACAGAGATGCTGTTGTCAATAATTCCAAAAACTTTATGACTTTTTAGAACCGAAAAAATCCAAAAGTATGAAACTTCCACTTTTTTTTCATAACACCGGTGTAAGGGAGAGAAATGAACCCTTCCTAACTTCTGCTCACCGTCCAAACTGCAGGAATACCTCAACCACATTTCATCACTGACAGTTTGCCTCCTTCTTTAAATAATGGAAACAAGTCATACACATTTGGTGTGTATGACTTTGATTTTTGTTGCCATGGTATCGAAGCAGGTCTCGATATTTGTCGTATCACAGAGAGGCAATAACCTAACAGTAAGGTCAAAGGTTATCAGTCAGAGAAGCACACGTGTAAGCGTCTGCACGCCGCCGTCCTTACTTTGGTCTGCTTCTTCTCGGTGGCGTAGACGATGGAGGTGCAGCACACTTCGGCGATCTTGCGTCCTTCGCCGTAGAACGACCAGCAGCAGATCTCATCGCCCAGCACGTCCTTGACGAACAGGACGCGGCCGTTAAAGCGCAGCACCAGCTTGTCGAAGAGTTCGATGTTCTTCAGCAGGTTGTCGTCAGAGTTACTGCTCACAGAGAGAACACGGGTGAGATTCTGTTCAGCTGCACGCACACACGATGGAAATAATCTGAGGAGCCGTCGAGACGTTCGAGTGCATGTGGGATCGGTCAAGTTGTTTCTCCTGCGTCTTCAGGAGGTTAAATAAAGTTTACTGTCTTCAGTTATTTATTTGTTTGTTTGTTGTTAAAGCGGCGTCTCACCTGGTGTACGAGTATTTGTTGTTTCCTCGGTTGTTCTGTAGTTTCACCACCGGCTGTGAAGACAACAAACAGGAATCATTCAGCAGCTTTAACATGAAGCGTGTCCGCCCGTCTCCATGACAACAGTCTGACACTGCTCTGTCACTTTTTACCGAAGGACTTTTAATCAAAGTGGATTTTTTTTTTTTACAAATGTGTTTAGATGAAAACATAAAATCACTTCTGACATTTTGATGTTTCTGACTGATCATCTGCACAGAGACACTCTGATCCTTCAGACCTCATCGACCTCCTGACGGAGAGCTCATGTACTCCCCAGGATCCTGATCCACCAGACCCGTCCTGCACTCTCTAAACCCACTTCCTGTCTCCCTCAGGATCAATATTAGATCTCATGACACCTCCCATCTGCAGACAACAGGCCCCCCCAGGACGATCCGCTCCATGGGGGGCACAGAGCGCTCTGACTGAAAACATTTCCTTGAATGATTCTTTTACCTTTCTGCAGGTGGCGATCATCTTCTGTTCTTCTTTGGCCGAGGTGATCATGGGGATACGACAGACGGTCTCAAAGACATCCTTCTGTTTCTGAAGGGGGGGGGGGAGTTAGGGAAATGAATCAGCTACTTCCTGTTATGATCTCATGACAATAAAGCTTTAAGACTATTATAAAGAGTAAAGTGAGAGCTGTGTTTTCATCCAGCCTCCATTATCTATTTGGCTTTTTTCCAGACGACACTCTGGACTGTCTGTCAGCCAATCACAGAGCTGACGTGCAGAGACAGACAACCAGCCACACCGAGGGAGGGGAACATGCAGACGTAGAGGCTGCTGTCAGACGTCTCCTCCGTTTACCTGCATGGCAGTGAGGCAGTGCTGCACGAGTCCCTGGACCCGATAGTACTGGGCCTCCTTCAGAACCTCGTCCAGTTCTCTGTGGTCTTCCGGCAGTGGCACCGAGCCGTCTCGCAGGAAGTTCAAAACCAGTCCAAAATGCCGGCCAGACCGATCCAGAACGACCCAACCTGGGACGACAACGTCCAAATACACCGTTAAAAAGAATTCAAGAGGTCATGTGGTCGTCTAAACTACAAACATGGTTTCATCTTCGCCTCCTCGTGTTTGAGATACAGAGACCAAAAAGAACCAGAGTGAGACCCTCACCTTCTGAGTCGATGGTGACCTCCGTGCTCCCGGTACAGATGCTCCGCAGCAGACTGTCCTCCTTGCTCAAAGTCTGAACGGTCGTATAGTGCAGCGAGCCGCCCACGTTTAATTTGACGTACTTGCTCCCCAGCAGACCTCGAGTCCTGAGCGGGTCCGTGTCGTGGAAGGCCGGCTGGGAGACATCGGGCAGGGCGGAGTCAGCAGCATGACTGCCAACTGAAGCCTCAGCAGACATGGAGCTGAGGAGTCACTTCCTGTCTGAGAGAGAAAAGAACAGCTGAACGCTCCTGATGTCTCACAGCGAAGTGACAAGACTTAACGTTTTATTCTTGGTCTCTCGCCCTTCACACTGCTCCTCTCTCTCTCTCTAAAAAAAATTCAATAACAAAACACTAAAATTAATTCATTTCACAAGCATGTAGTTTACTTTACATTAGATACACTTTGAACTTGTGCAGCCGACTGTTAATATGACACATCGATATATCGAGTATCACCGCTCAGTGAAAAAATATGTAGATATCACTTTAGGTCTATTTCACCCAGCTCTAGTTTTATTTCAGACCTTCCTTTCTCAGGGAACTGACCTGAACCTGTCGTTTCATCAGGAGAATGTATTTTATTTTGAAAACTAAGAACTCACACTTACAGTCTGTCCTCAGGATGATACAGGATACAGGTTTATTTTTACCGTTAGAAAAATACATCCAACACATCATGATAAATGTAACTCAGAGAAATGACTCTCAGTTTGGATATTTGTAAAGAAGTCACCAGGCATCATCTGCTGTTTTAAGTCTGATCCTTTCAAAATAAGAGTCAGGAAAGACTTAACGGACTGAGAGGACTCTCATGGTGTTTTAAAGACAAAGTTGGACCTAAAACAAAGCTTTAAATAAGGTTTATATGTTCATTTAACAATACAATAACTAACCGAGCTAACAGCACTGACTGAACTTAGTTTCGGTTAATCGAAGTGAAATATGAAGTTAGATTTTACTCACCACACTGAACATCAAATATGAACCCGAGAGATCAAACTAAAGATGATTAAAGAGTCAAAGATCGATAAAAAAGAACCAAACAAAAACATTTAACAAAGCTAAATCAAAGCAGCTAACAACAGCTAGCTCCGCGTCACTCTACAAATCCTCCTCCTATTAGAATCACTTCCTCTTCTTCTTCTTCTTCTACGCTGGATATTTGAGACACTAGTCATTAAACACGCAGCTCGATGATGTACACACGACGGATCCCATCGTCGGACATTAAGATGTTTAACTGATGCTAACAGGAGAAGCTAAATAAAATAGGTCAGTCGGAAACGAAACCAGCGCATCTGCTTCCGCTGTTTTTCTTCTTCTGCGGTATAATTGAAGTTGTGACGTAACGGTGTCAGCCCCCTAGTGGAATAAAACTGCGCACTACACAAAGATTATAATAGCAAGCTTTTTTATTATCTTCATAAATGAGTTACTAAACAAAAACATCATAAAAAAATATACATAAATAAACAAAAAACACATTATTAAATAAAAGTTAACTAAACATGTTTTGACTCCGGATCAGCCCTCAGTGTAAATTTACGGCTCTTTGCTGCCCTCTAGTGGTCGCAGGAATTTACTGCAACAACACAGTTAAGTTGGCACTAATGCGACAATTTTGGGAAATACTTTCAAAATAAAATATCCAAAATGAATTCTGATATTACTACATTGAGTTTGTTTCGAACCAAATTATTTTATTCTGTTGATTCACACCTTTGTCACTTATTTAAATTGACAATATGAGATTTTTACAGTAAATGAAAACGTGTATATACAGCAATTCTAATCCCTCACTGTTTTTTATTGTTTAGTTTTTAAAGGTGCGATATTAACAAAGTTATCAACTTAATAAATACTCTCCTTATGGTACACCCACTTCTAACTGTCCTCTGAGTCAGATCAGCAATATTCAGTAGGATGCTCCATTTTCTTTTCTAGGATGCTGAAGAGAGACCCTCTGTACTCTGTCTCTGATTGGCTCGTACACACCGACTAATCAAGAGTGTTCTTACATGTCATTTTTATAACAGAGGCGGTTCCTCCTCTGCTGGACAGGTCTTTAAACACCACTGTGTATGATATCGTCCCTTACATCGTGCAGTGTGTATTAATGTCCTCCTGTGATTTATTGTATATGTGTTCACAGTGTTAGCTGAAGCACAGAAAAAAACATCTCTACACGTGACACCATTCAACAGAGACTTTATTTCCACTTCAGCATTTGAGTTCACCGCCTTCCAAAGAGTGTATTCATATATGAAGCAAAGAAATGCTACTGATGAGAAGAGAAGAAGTAATTCTACAAAGCAACAGTCTCCTTCATTTGGCACAGCGAATGACCCGACATTCACCGCCTCGACAATCAGGTATAAATAAATACGTAATGCATCACAGCAAGCAGCCAAAGTTTGTAATTTTCATCAACATAGTGCATACAACATCAAATCTGAGAACAATGAGAACCGTCCGTGACCAGAACGGGGATGGCGAGATTGAGCAGAAGCAATATAATTTACAATCAGTGCATGCTTTAAGCATCGAATGACATTCATGTCCTCACCTGGTCCTACGTGACGTGTGACGCGTGACGCTGGGCGACGACGCACGCCAGCGAGCGAGCGAGAGAGAGAGAGAGAGCGGAGAATTAAATAAACACTGCCTTCGTCGACAGCATCGCAACAACGGATGAAACACTTACAGACAATAAATTATTCAACGTTATATTTTGGCACTGAATTTTCATTACATACAGATAATGAAAATATATCACCTCCCGACACCTTGTATAAGAGTATACATGAGGCTCATATAGCATATCAGCCTCATCAATATTAAGTCAGATATTTACATTCATTGTGTGTGTGTGTGTGTGTGTGTGTTACACAGAGAGAAAGACTAAGTGAAGAAGAGAAACGACTGTGTTGATCTAAAACTCGACTCATGATTAGAAGGAAACGTTTCTTCTCGTACTTCATCGTTTGGTAAAAATGTAAAATTTAAGTATGAAAAGAAAAAACCATTCAGCGTGTGCCGCGTGGTCGTGACTTCTGATCGTTACAAACGAAGTATTGCCAAGTTCTCCGATGCTTTGGCTTCTTTATAATTTAACTTAACAAATAAATCCATCACCCGTCACCCCCCCTCCCCCCCCCCCCTGTCCCTTTGCCTCCCATCCCTCGCTCTTCCTCCTCGTTCCCTTCGTAAGGCACCGGTCCCGATGACACAGACGGTTGTGAAGTCGGACCCGCGTTTGGCACATCGCACCAGTGCAACGGATCAAAAACAAAAAGATAAAAACCATGTTCAGAGTGAGCATGAAAACAAACGGATGATTCAAACGGGGAGTGCGGCCTTAAAATACTACGAAATTAGTTTGTTGTTTTTTTTTTCTTTTCCAAAAGATTTTCATCCTTCTGTGGTGTTTATTTCTCACCGAGACGTTTTCTCCTTTAAATGGAAACCTCGTACTCTCGTGTGTCCTGAAGACAGAAACCAAAAACAGAGACGGGGTTACACTTTTTTAAGACCCAAAACAAAGAAAACCTAATAATCACTTTCACTCTGAGGGGTAAAACTCACCCCCGCCTCATACAGAGGGTTGTTGAAATCAGACTCGACTGTGATTGGACTGTAGGAGTGTGTGTGAGAAAGAGACTTCCAGAAGAGCGGCTTCCACTCTAGTCTGCATATGCTGAGAGAGAGAGACAGAGGGAGAGAGAGAGAGATGGAGGGGGAGAGAGAGAGAGAGAAAGAGAGAGAGAGAGAGAAAGAGAGAGAAAGAAAGAGAGAGAGACAGAGAGAGAGAGAGAGAGAGGGAGAGAGAGAGAGAGAGAGAGAGAGAGAGAGAGAGAGAGCGAGAGAGAGAGGGGCGGGGGGGAGGGAGAGAGAGTAAATAAAACGGATGAAAACAGCGGTTCACTCCTGCAGTAGTTACTCGCAGAGAGGGGAAGGTTTGCGCTCACTTTGTGTAGTACATGTAAATTCCTCCAATCAGCAGGATGACCAGGATGATCGGCAAAATGATGGCCAGCGCGATGTTCTCACTCAGGATCTGATGGGACGGCTCGAACGGCTGAGACACTGCGAGAGGATAAAATAAATAAAAAAAACAACCTCATCACTAAAGAACATTTTCATCACAGAGTTCAGACTTCAGGAACCCGGAGAGATCTTTAATTTAATCTTCTCAAAAGGAGGAATTAAATAAAATAAAAAAAATGCATCTAAGCCCTGAGTGGACTCGCTCCTGTGTGTGTTTTGTTCTCCGTAAAGAAACTCAAAATTGTTCCAGTGTAAAAAATAATCAGAAGATGCAGATTGATCTCAGTGTAATTCATCAAACCACCACTAGATGGCGCCAATGTTTATAAGTCTCAAGTTTGAACTAACTTTTAATGACTTTCGTTATTTCACAAAATGGGAGAGGAAAAAAAAAGTCACCTTCTAATTTGTGGTCGTCCAGAAGTTCCTCGTAAGCCACTGTGAGAGAGAGACGAGAAATCTGTCAACTCTGACCGACGACAGGTAAGAGCTGAACACCTGCATCACTCCTGATTAGAGAGTTCTACCTTTGCAGAAGGGCGGCGGGCTGTTCCACTGAGACGGGTGACCGGGGACGCAGCTGATGATGACCTCTCCGATGAGCTCGTAGCCCTCATAGCAGAAGAAACGCAGAGTCTCCCCGGCCTGGTAGCTGTGCTTGTACAGAGTCTGGTAACCGTTGTCAGGGACTCCAGGGTTCGGGCACGGGTCGTATTTTACTGCTCAGAGGAGAAAAAAGAAGGAAAGCGGCGTCGTGGATTTTACGCTGCTACTTATTGAAAAAAAACATCTGAAACAGGAAGAAGCAGCGGCGTGCAGGGAGAGGACTCACAGACACACTTGGGGCTGCGGTCGCTCCACTTCGGGGTGCCGGTGTCTCGTCCGTGGCAGGAGATCTGGCTTGGACCCTCCAGTTGGTAACCTTGGTTACAAGAGAAACGAACGACCGTCGTCACGGCGAACCCGGTCTCAGGGCGCACTGAGCGCGCTCCGTTCACCACCTCTCCTGGATCTGGACACTGCTGGACTGTGAGGGACAGAAGGGGGACAGAAGGGGGACAGGGATGATGTCCCTCGCTTCTCATCTTTAAAAACTACGAAGCGCTTCTGTGCACAGCGAAGGCTTTCATTTCGGCGTCTGTGTGGAGACGCGGCGGTGGTTAAAGTCTGACCTTTGACACACGTGGGTGGACTGCTGCTCCAGGAGAGATCCCACTGGCAGGTGATGATGTCGGAGCCGCTGATGTCGTATCCCGGCTGACACTGATAGGTCAGCACGCTGCCTCTCACGGGGGACGCGTGGGACGAGCTGATCCAGCCGAACTCAATCTGAGGGAGGGGCGGGCAAGTGTCATTCGGCTCGACCTCTGCGCCGCAGAGAAAGAGAGAAAGTAACGACAGCAGTGGAAGAAGGTTACGTCCTTTACACGTGAACACCTGGAGGCCTTGAACACTCACCGTGATAATGGATGAGGAATCCCTGACTCAGGATGAAACTGGAATCATCAGGGTCACTCTGAAACTGAATGGTGACCTCTGACCCCCGAGACACCATCTGGAAACGCTCTCTGGACCCGATGTACTGTCCAATCACGTGCGACATGAGGTCGCGCCCGTCGTAAACAGTCAGCACGTCAGTCTGGCGGATGTTCAAACTTTTAAGGAGAAAAGATAAGATAAGAAATTTACAGATACAGCAGCAAAGCAGGAAGCAGAAGAAAATCACACAGTGCAAATTTTTTTTTTTTAAAAAGTGTAGAAAAAAAAAAAAAAACGCATCAAAAAAATTATAAAATATTATACACACATAACTGATAAAATATAAGTGTAGAAAAAAGAAAATAATAAATAAATAAAAATAAAAATATGCATCAAAAACATTATAAAATATTATACACAAATATAAATGATAAAAATATAAGTGTAGAAAAAATTTGCATCAAAAATGATAATTAAAGACAAATAAAAAATATGCATCAAAAACATAAAATAATAATTAAATGATAAAAATAAAAAACAAAGAGATTTGAGTTGTCCTACATGTTGCTTTAAATGACGAAGAGCAGGAAGCAGCAGAAGAAGAAGGTTTTCTAATAAAGTCTAAATCATTATATTTTAACAGCAATATATTTATATTTAACTGCTACTGTCTATTTAGACCTCATTAATGACCCATCTTCATACTCTCACACTCTCACTTGTAAATGCAGTTATAGTGTTTGTATATTTGCACATTTATTATCATTATTTTTTTATATTATCTTGATGCTTGACGTCTGTTGCACTGGGTTGCTCTCACAGCATTTCGCTGTACTTAAATCGTGCACTCTAACGTCTTCACACATTCTGTCAAAACATTTTTATTCCCAAAAGTTCATCTCGTAAATTTTCAATATCGATGTACCGTTTTAATTCCACAGCAGCAGAAATATAAATGGACGTCGTCCTTCGCACCAAATGTTTAATTTCTTGTCTTCGATGATTAAAAATAGCAGAAGAAGTCCTGCACGCTTTGACGTCGTCATTAAAACATCAGACAGAATCAAAAGAAGTGAACGATTCCTTCATCACAGCGTCTCACTGACACTCACATCTGGACGTCCAGCTCGATGTGTTTCTCCTCGTTGCCGTGGATCTGCCACACGCAGTCCAGGCCTTTGGAGTAGCTCTGGGGCCAATCAGGAGACAGGATGGTGCCGGCGGGCTCGGTCAGCTCTCCTCCACACAGAGCTGTGACAGGAGACGAGAGGAGACGAGAGGAGACGAGAGGAGACGAGAGGAGATGAGAGGAGACGAGAGGACGGGTGATGAAACAACAACAACAGAGAGCGAGGAGGAGAGTTAATCATTGATGCAGAGAGAGACATGATCAAGGAGAGCTGATGAGGACGTCCGAAGGCTCTGACAGAAGAGCCATGTGATGTTCAGCCGCAGCAGCACACACACACACACACACACACACACACACACACAGCTGTTAGAGCTGATGCATGAATCCAGGATTGTTTTCACACCGGCCTGTTGAGACCGCGTCACACGGAGAAGGATTTCTGCTTTATTTATCTTTTCTCACCTCTATTTCTGGAGAGCAGATTTCGAGGCTCGCAGTCTCCTTACATAATCGCATTACTGCATCTACGTTATCGTCCTCTCATGTCCCCTTTCTGTCCTTCAGTAGAGGAAGATCTAAATATTTCATGGCAGACAAACACGAGTCGTAGGAACACAATATTTGGTCACAAACAGGAAGTTTCCGGAGCTCAGTCTGCAGGAAGCTGGAGCGTCGGTTCAAACTCGGATCATTTTCCTTTATGTGACTTTTTTATAGCTACCGGTGTTTTCTAAAAACACATGCTTTTTTTCCGCCACGCTCCGACCCCAGAGTCCCGCGTCTGTCACTTTTTCGTCCACAGTCTCTCCGTTGCAGCGTCTGCACGCCTTTTTGTAAACGCAGATTAAAAAGTGGACGCACGTTCGGCCTCGAGCAGCGAAAAGGAGGTTTGACTTTCTGCTTCGTCCGCGGTACATTCGCTTGATTTGGGTGATTCTGCCGGTACGTACCTCTGCACACAGGCTCGCTGTCATTCCAGTGGGGATTGCTCGGGTCGATGCACTCGATCGTGGCCGAACCTTGTTCCATGACGAAGCCCGGAGAGCAGGAGAAGGTGACAGTGGTGCCCAGCTGATACGTGATGTCACTGCTGCTGAAGTTCCCGTGGGGCATGTAGGGCTCCCAGCAGTGTTCATCATCGAAGGCTGAGAGGAATCACACACACACACACACACACACACACACACACACACACACACACACATAAGTGCTTTTTACTGCTTTTAGAAAATTAAGCAACCATGACACACAGCTTCTCCTCGCTGCAGCCAAAAAAAAAAAAAACGACCCAGAATCTCAAACGCTCCTCCATCGGAAAAAAAGAAAAAAGAAGGAAGGTGTGAGGCGCTAAAAGCTTCTGGATTGTGCATCTCCAGAGCCCAAAATAAATCCCTCTGGAGCGTGGGCAGGCTGTAAGCACTTGTGTGCTTCATTACTGCTCTCTTTAAAAACACATCATGCACGCTGTAGTCCATTAACTCCAAACACAACTTTCACATCAATCCTCTGATATCTTAAAATAACTCCACAAAGTGACCGCTGACGTCTCTTCTGACTCTGCATTGATGCTTCTGCTGATTTTATAATAAATTATATTTTGCTTGTTTTCAGGCGGAAAGCTGCAGCGTCATGAGTATTCACATAGCCAGGATGCATTGTGGGTATCTGAGTTCTCTTTACCCTCGTATCGCAGCGCCAGCAGCAGAGGGATGGAGGAGGAGTCAGCGGTGAGCTCCAGGTAGAGCGTGGAGCTCTCGCTCAGCAGCCCGCGCTCCGGGACGTCGTCCAGGTCGGAGTCAAAGAGCGGCGGAGACAGGGAGCTGTTCCCGCTGCGCACGATCAACCTGAGAGGGAGCAAAGACGACTGGGATGAGCTCGACAGGAAGGCGGAGACATCACAAGACGTCACACATGCATCTGTGTGAACAAAAACAGACTTATCGTCATCTTCATCCAGAGCAATCCTCTCAAAGTGCAGGTGGAGTCGGTGTCCTTCTTTGGCTTCGATTAACCAATGACAGCTCAGGTTGTTTCCGTTGCTGTGGTTACTGACGGACGGTGGAGGAGGAGACAGAATCCGGCCCACTGTTGCATTACGAACCCATCCTCCGCAGGACACAGCTACGGAAAAAAACACACAACACCCCATGAGACGCCACCTCGATCCCGACGTCGCCTTTTTACGCTTGAATTGAAAAGTCAGCGAGTTCACGGACCGACACAGCGAGGCTCAGGAGTGCTCCAGTGCGGCTGTGTTGTGTTCACGCACGTCGCCACCTCATGGCCGCGCACCTGGAAGCCTGGATCACAGTGGAAGTGAGCCTGACCTCCAGGATGGATGTCGGTCACCGTCACTCCCCCGCTCTCAGGAGACTGCGGGAACGGGCAGGACAGCAGGAAGGCTGAGGCAACAGGAAGGCGTGGGATGAAAGATAAAACGCTGAGTTTAAAGTTCAGAAGAGTTCAAGCTCGGTCTCGTCTCCCTCTAGCTTCACGTGCTTTGCAATGACTGCTGAAAACCTGATCACGTCGTCAGACGCTGAAGGTTTTTGTTTACCTTGATAGTGGAGGCTGAACACGCCGTGGTCGCTCTGCTGGAGACTGCGATAGTGAATGTACACCTGATTGGTCGTGCTGCGGATCACCTGACCCTCTCTCATCAAGGTCTCGTTGGCCAGGAGCTCCAGTCCCAAACCTCCATGACCCATGATGGTCAGAGACTCTTTCTTAGAAAGATTGATCTTCCTCACCTGGAGGAGAGAACAGAGACATGCATCCTTTGTCTTTATATAAACAAGCAGAACATGGACTTGGTCTTAGGGACGTCACCAGGAAGTGAAGAGAGATTTTAAAGCCCAATCTAAACGCTTTTCAAAAGCATCTCCAACATTGATCCTAGTTTGAGCAGCTTTCTGCTGCTGGAGCTTATTAGAAACATGCAGAGGCTTTTTAGCTCGGGTACAATCACTTCTATCTGAAGCAGTTCCACTGCCCGCTTCCATCGCTGCAACACCTGTTCACCTGATAACTGCTCTCATATCTGGCAAACTGAGGGGAGGTCATGCACATTTATACCTGAATCTCCACTCCATAGCCGGGATACACGGTGATGCTGTAGGTGCACTCCAGCGGGGAATAAGAGGACGTTGACGCAGGATCCGGAGACTCGACAACATCTTCCATGGACGACAAAGTTGCATTGCATTGCACTGTGTGAAAAAAAGAAGAAGAGGAAACTAATTAATGTGTATCTGAGAAATATAACAATCCTTTTTTTTTTTTTTTTCCAAACATCAAAACAGCTCAAGGGTTTTGACAAAAGCCGGATGACTCACATCCTCAGAGTTTGAAGACAGATCAAAAACCAGCTCTTCAACTTCTGCTTCTCATTAACACTTAAATAATGGAAGTGAGACAAACAGAAATATTGATATTCTCCTTTGTTGTAGATCATTGTTGATTTTAGCTGAGTCATGTTAACTTGCTAAAATATGTTAAATCTTTTTTTTTTTTGCCGTGGAAACACCAGATGTTACGTCAAACACCTCCTGCATACGGACGCGTGATCTGCTGCTGTGATAAAAACGCCACGCCACTTTGATTCCCCGTCGGCCTCAACGTCATGTTTTGTTTGAGAGCCCCCTGGTGGTGGAACTTAAATACGGTGCCTTTAAGCGGTTGACTGTAAATATGAATGACGCTGTGAGCCGTCTGTTCGGAGTCCCATCGGCAGCAGCCACCATGAATGATGGAAATGCTGTCTCACCTTAACTTTCAGCTTTCACCTCCCAACAGGCTGAAATCAAAACAGAGCTGTGTAAAGAAAGATCAGCGCCCCCCCGTACAGTACGGGCCAGTGATGACAACTACTAATCACACCTATGTGGATTTTTGTACCAGGCTGTAAACATGTCATGTGTATGTGACTCAAGGTTGCTGATTGGTTTAAGATCTGATGGCACAAAAATGCCACAACAACATCTTTTGCCTTCATAACATTTTTCTGAAGAGACATTTTGGAGGATTTGTGGGAGTGAATGCTGCTGATGTAAAGACGAGGGAGACATCTCAATATCTTCTCTTGAACTGCGTGAACCGTGTATGCTCTGCTCTTGAAGATTCCTCCTACACTCCTCATGATCCACCCCGAGTAGAACAGGAATGCCTTTTTATTTTTTTTATGAAGAACTCCTTTTTATAGGCAAAATGAAGATATTCCCCGAGCTGAGGTACGAACAGAGCAAAGCACAATCTCTGCTTCTGGTTACTCTGTTCAAGGTTTTGTATTTGGTGCGTGTGTTCTTGAGCTGAAATTAAATAATTACACTGAAGCTTGGCTGAAATTAGAGGGTGCAGACGGGCCACACATCCTCCTCTTAAAGCTGTCAGATGCAGAGCAGTGCTGTAGTGATTTAGGGAGCTAAAAGGAAGACCTTGATCCCACAAGCAATTGTGTCTCTCTGACGCTGACAAGAATTACAGCCGCACAGGTCAGACTCCGCCTGGTCACCATGGTGGCTGTCATCAAATTAAAACTGTAATTCTGTCATGCATGCAAATGCAATAACAGTTTGAGCAATGCTTCACAGGAGACACTCGGTGGCAGTCGTTTGGGATCCCAGGAGGCGATAATGTAATAATACTGACAAGGAGGGGCGGGACCAATATTTGCCTTTGTATCAGTCTGGTGTGCAGCTGACTGTAACTTCATGCAGATGTACTGGGGTTCTGGGTAAAGCCAGAATGAAGGATTTGGGGCGGCTGTGGCTCAGCTTTTCATGTCTCAACTGGAAGGTCAGATGTCCGCTGTGTCCATGGGCAAGGCACTCAACCTCAAGTTGCCAAACTGCTTGCGCTGCTTCGTCAGCGGCGTATGAATGTGATTAGTTACTTCTGATGGACTCTTCACTCTTCCATCAGTGTGTGGATGTGTAGTTGTGACATTTACATGTGGCTGTTTGGTGTCACACATGCAGCTCAGTCCAAACATTTCACGACTTTTTGAGGAGTTTTGTGCATTTTTGTGAAACAATAAAAGACTTTTCTTGGTTTGATTTTGGACCGTAGTTTTTGCAGACTTGACCGTAATAGAAAAACGATCAGATTGAAAGCTGCAAATTAAAGCATTACTTGACCACACAATATTGCATTGCTGGAAGGCAGTGACAAGCAAGCTATCTAAATGATAAACGGACATGGGAGACGTGGCTTCAATCCCAGAAAATCTCATGATAGTTGCAACAAATGGAAATCTCTCCTCTATTGTTTGCACTGAAGCTTCAACGGGAGCAAAGTTGCCAGCTCTCTGTTTGTGAAGGGTTTACTGGACCACAGTGAATGCCCATTACATTCTGAATGTAGGCTGAATGTGTGTGCAAAGCTTCTTCTTCTGCAGGTCGAAGCAGGCCGTGCATGAACGAGGACTGCAGTGGTTGGAGGGACAACACAGGTCTGGCACGCTCTGGTCATGGGGTTTTTATATTGTTCATCAGGATCTGTTGAAGACGCGTCAGGAGAAGTTGCATGTTAATCCTCCTGAGCCGGTTCATCCATCCTCGAGCTCCACAGGGCCGTGTTGGTCTTTGACACATGTTCAGTAACGATGAACAGAGAGGCTCCAAGGTGGTTTCTTCCTGCAGAGGTCTGGACCGAGACGTGGACCGAGACCCACCAGCGGTCTTGGTACGGTTGTTTGATCCTCACCAGTTTTGATTGACAGCTTACAAACCGAACGGCACCAACATGCCAAACAGAAGTTTGTTTAAACCAAACCAAACGGGACAGATGTGAAGACGCCACATATTCCTTGCTATAGTCCTCTGTATATATCCCCCCCTTACTACCTGGATTGTATTAATGTTTATGTTGTTACTTTTTTATTCGATTTTGACTTTTGTTTTTGATTCTGCACTGCTGCTGCTGCTGTAACGCCCGAATTTCCCCATTGGGGATCAATAAAGTTATATCCTATCCTATCCTATCCTATATTCTCATTTGAGAGTAAGATGCCTGCATCATTTACAGGTGTGCATCTTATGTAGGCCTTTAGCATTGTGTTAGCATTAAGGTAGCATTCCATAATGTTAAAGAAAGCAGTGAACAGCTAGCCTTGGTTCAGTCACCCTGAAGTTAGACCTGAATAGATGTTTTATATTTAATCGTCTGAGTGAAGACGTGTGAGGATGTGATGATAACTCAGGAGTGATGAAATTGACTATTTCCTGGACAGTTTTAGTAACTTCCTGGAGTCTCTCCTTGTTGCCTGGCAACAGCTGTGGGCAGATTATGTTGAACAGACAACCTCTGGTAAAGAAATATATTTGTTGTGTGTCCAACTTGAAAATCTCTGATTAAACAAAGCAAAATACCAAACAGTCTTTAGTGATGCTGGTGAACAGATCTGATTCTCTTCTAACAGAACGATGCTAGCTGCTGCTTCCCTGGGCTTTGTGTAAAGCTAAGCTAAGCTAAGCTATGCTAAGTCAAACCAGCTGCTGGCTGTTGCTTCATATTTACCAAACAGACTAGAAACATGTTTTAACCATCACACGCTCGGTCAGAAAGCAAATACTGTGTATCCTTTACTCTGTAGTTTTTTTGGCACGTATGATGAACCTGCTCAGATATTTCTCTGATAGTTTTAGCTTTCAAATCTTATTTGTATAAGAAACAAACAGATATTGCAATCGGCTAATCATCCTGATTAATCATCTTGCCCCGATGTTTCCCACTCACATCTGATGATGTTGACCAGCTGATCCACCTCCTTCCTGCCTGTCACATCTCCTTTAATTTAATGAGTAGGATGAGTGACGGCTCTCGTCCACCTGGGGCGAGAACAGCAACCAAGGCTGACATGTCGGATCATAAACGTCCTTCTGTCTTAGTAGGGGACGGGATTCTGTCCTTCAGTGCTCCCTATAGTACCCTGGTCTGGTCTACTCACTGATTATTTGGCTGTCAAGTAAAAGGTTTTAGGTCACGCTCATTCTGTGTCAGTTTACATTCAGCTACAAGCTAACTAAAGAGCGCTAATGTTAGCGTGCTAACACATGGATGCAGGACACTGGAAATTGCAGCAAAAATCTTGTGCTTAACGGTTCTTAATTAGAAGAAGTAGCAGAGAGAATCAGTCCCATGATTCCCCGTCAGCCTCGTCTCTTGTTGTTGTATTGACTGAGAGCCGGCTGGCAGCGGACTCTACGTACTGTGCCTTTAAGTTACGAAGCCTTTCTGTCTCTCCATACATGTTTCCCCCTCCCTGTAGGATTTGGTTTTAAAATCCTAGTTTTCAGAAACAGGATAAAGATCCTTAATTCTCCAGATTTCATGGTAAAGGATCATTTTCCTGTTGATCACAGTCACCGCTCGATGCTGAGTAACTCAACAACATTTAAGAGAAATGAGGCTCTGATCATCTCCCAGCAGTTCAGACCGCTCAAACAACCTGCTGCCTGTCTTTGGCTTATGAAGAAGACACACTAAAGAAGTCATTTCACCAAGGAGTGACTCAATCACCCTTCAGTTCCAACAACAACTGCATGATCTTCTCTTATTATCTGAAACATGCAACTAGAGAAAGCTCACGTTCTTCTTGTTATAAGACCTGAAATAAGGACAGAAGTGTCTCCTATAAGTGAGTAGTTACATTAATGCAGCAGGTGGATGTTTGTGTGCTACATCGGGAGTATTGACATTTTTGACCCCCGGCAGCTCACACTGTACCGCAGCCTGTTGATGTTTTGTCATGAATATTTTATGACAACATGTTTCACATTACCTTGTCACTCAAGATCTCCATGTTACTCTTCTGTTTTTTTGTTCAAAGTGAGACAGGGAACAGCAATGAGTGAAGCTGCTTCAAATGTTGCAGCAGCCAGACCTGTTAAATCTGAGCAGCTGGAAAGCTACAGGTGAGACTCTGTCGAGCTGTTGAATACCAGAATTTCAAACTTTGATACAATCTTGTAAAACTCTAACGATGTCAATATCCGTTTTGATACCACAGCACCAAAAATAGATGTTCTAGGCTCCCGATATTGTGGACAAACTCCAGCTCACGGTCTGAATTGCACAAATGCGTCGGCAATGTTTCAGTACAAATAATATGTCAGTGTATTTGTGCAGAATTGGACACTGTGCAGAAGTTAGTCTGCAATTTTTTAGATGGATTAATTCCTCTCCAACGTTACTTTTGCAATAGATGAAGCTTTTTAAGCTTTGGTACTTCTCCATGCTGTAGCTTAATAAAACAACCGAGGTGATTTAATTGATTTAAAACAGAGGATATCGAAAAGTATCCCCCAAGTGAGAGTGGTGACATGCAGGTGTACCTGGCATGTGCATGGTGGTGATGGTGGTGGTGGTGATCAGGGTGGTGGTTGTCTCCTCCTCTGCGGGCAGCGAGGACATGGTATTCCTGGGTCCTGTCTGGCCCGCAGCAGAAGAGGAGCTCAAAGCTGTGGTGAGCAGCCCCGGTGATATGACTGTCGCCGTGGACTCGGTCTGCCCAAGCCCCGGCACCGCCTGCGTCGGGTTGGTGGTAGTCCCTGCAAATTCAGAAGGTTGAATTCAACGTCTCCAAAGGGGTCGTATAGTCTGGTAAGCGCATTACATAAAACATTAGTGTTAGTGTTGTACCTGTGCCTGCTGAAGCCTCGCCTAAGTACTCCTTACTCTGCAGGGCGGCGTGGATCAGGCCAAGCAGAGGGTGCGAGTCTGGGGTTGATGTTGGTGGTGAATCAGGCTCAGGGGTCATGAAGCTCATACCTGGAATATATGATGTTATTTAGTAGTTTTAAAATGCAAATAAAAAGAAAACTGATCGACTTTATGTTTCCTCTTCTCGATTTGAGATTCAAAACATTCAGTGTGCATGCATTAGAGACAACACACATGCACAAACAAACACACATTTACCTGACACAAGGGGCATCAAGGTGACCAGCAGCATCACAGAGAGGCGCGTGAACCTCATGGCTTTGGATGAAACTGAATGACCTGAGAAGGTTAAAGCCAGCCAGATTGATTTGCAATTTATTATGTAACAGAATACACAGAGCCGTCACTGTATCTTGTTGCTGTAATGCATTTTTACTATCTCTTTATTTCACTGAAGCAGAAACAGATATAATGCTGTGTTGGCTGGTGTGGAAACGCAGAGGGAATGATTAGTCAGATCATTAAAAATTCTCTCGCACTTCAGCTCCTGAGCATCTGTTTACATCACACAGGCCTCAGTCAATCGGATTAGAGGATCATTCCGAAGTGATCATGTAAAAGCTCAGCTTCATCAATCTGTACAACATGCATTCAATAGATATAAAAAAATGTTAATGACATATTGTATATTTTTCAAACAGGTATCGGAATGGCAGGCAGGTAGACGGCGCACACGGTTTAAGGTTAAATATTCAGGCTCTCCCCCAAATCTGCAACAACATGCCCGAAAATGCGCTATTCCAAAATTCAATGAACGAACCGCAGGTCGGCTGTGATCCTGATTCTGATTCTGTCAACCTGTTAATGGTGATGTGTCAGAAAGAGCCTCCACGCTCAGTCGAGGCGTTTCCTCGCAGAAATGGTCATCCTGGTGTGTGACAAAATGATGGGGCTCAACGAGGCAGCATCACTCGCACCTCCCCCGGCCCTCTTTGTGCGGAGGACGATTTTTTTTTGGCATCAGTCATTACAACTGTGACACCGACAACCATTTCAGCACCGTCTGAAGGTGCCTGCCTGCTTACCTTTTTCTCCTGCACACTGCTTCCTGCGCTCCGCTGCTTAGACTGTATCCTGTTGCTTTAGGCCCCGGGAACACGGTGGGGTTTGTGCTGGTGAGATGCCCCTAGCTGGTTACCGTGTGGTTGACGCATTCGGCTATGATGTGAGGGCATTTGTGTTGGAAGCTCCAGGTGCGCTCTAGCGGCCGCTTACTGGAACTGCAGCGACGCGCGGGAGACGTCCACATTCTGTCTGTGGGCGCTGGAGGAGCTGTCCACCGACACGGTGCTGAAGTGTGTCCCAACAACCCGCACGGTTGATCAAGGTAAACAGACAGTGCTATGTGCGTGTACGTGTTTAAAAAGCCTGCATGTACAAAAAAAGAAAAGCATGGCGAGGACCATTTATTGGCACGTTTTCCTTTGGTGGGTGGCTGTTTGCGGTTACGCGGAATGCGGACATTAAACATGAGCATGCTGAGCCGTGGAAGCTGCTGCAGAGCGGAAACAAAATGAATACTGAAGCAAACTGCAAAACAAACCAAATCCACAGTTCATGGGACACGTTCACGATGTTAAACCGTGCTGTCACTCAAAACCGATTGCAGTGTTATCAGGTAGCGTGTAACTGATGGCGACAACGTAGAGAGAAAACGCCTATAAGGACAGAGCCCTCCCACTTAAACACATCTGCGCACATGCACGTACACAGACGTGCACGCATGATTTATGCCTTCAGTAACAAGTCAGTCAGTGTGTCTCCCTGTACACACACCAGGGGCGTGCTCACACTGTTTTGACTGGGGGGGGGGGGGGGGGGGGGGGGGGTTGGGGGTAGAGAGAGACTTACACACACAAACGTCCAGCTGGGATCTAAACATGGGTTGAATGATTGTTGTCTTCATGAGTTCAGAGGTTTCACTTTTACTTGATGAGCTGAGCTGCATGCTGGCAAAAAGAACTGTCTGAAATGTAGACTTTAGACTTTTTTGGGACTTTTTATTTTATTGTCCCCGAGGGGAAATTCTTTTTCACCAGTATACAGTTTTAAGGGCAGCGCGCCGACAGAGGGTGAACACAGGGAGATACATGTGGGACAACAGGACATACAGAGACAGGACATACAGTGCATATGGTTATGAGGGGACCGGGGATCGGGACTGAGGTGGATTTTTATTGAGGGCTGAAATGACTGCAGGCACCAGGCTTCTGCCGTATCGCGCCCTCCTGCACAGCAGGGACCTGTACCTGCGTCCAGAGGGCATGATGGAGAGGTGGCAGTTGATTGGTTGGTGATGTCCAGTGTTATTGTGTGTGCGATGCGTGTGATGGCCTTTGAATTGAGTTCTGACAGGGTGGGAGTGGGGAGACCGATTAATTTGGCTGCAATGTTTGTGACACGGGTGAGTTTGGTTCGGTTTTTGACAGTGAGCAGGTTGAAGAAGCAGGTGGAACAGTAGAGCAGGATGGGCTGGACGATGCTTTGATACAACAGGAGGAGGAGATGGGGGGGCACATACAGTCCTTTGAGTTTCCGGATGGCGTGCAGTCTTTGGTGGCTCCTTTTTTGAATGTCCGTTGTCGGCTGGTCGAAGGTGAGTTTGTAGTCTAATGTGAGTCCGAGGTATCTGAAGCTGTCAACAGTTTCAACTGTGTTGTTGTTGATGAGGGAGGGGGGCTGGGGTGATGGGGTGCCTATTATTATTTCTTTTGTTTTGTTTACGTTGAGATGGAGGAAGTTATCAACAGTATCAACAGTAAACAATAAAAATAAGATGTTAATTAAACAAAGTGAAATTCATTTGTGTTGTTTGATTTAATTCGGGGTTCTTGTCTGTACTTTAAATTTTAAAGTGCCAGACGCCAAACTTTGTGTAGTTTCTTGTTTTAATTTCGGGGCACGTCTTGTTTCTTTTGCTGTTTGAACTGACCTGCACCTACACATGCTGTGCATCGAACCAACCCTCCTCTTCTTCAAAACTATGGATCATTAAAGTAGAGAAAAAACATTTTCACATCCTTATTTTAAAGCCTTTAATGGGGTGTGGTTACAGCAACATCGCAGGGTTGGCTGAGGCTGCAGGTGGAGGCGCCCAGAAATCCTGGAGACAAGGAAAAATAAGACTTTGTTCATGACACACGAACAGCATTTAAACTGAAGGAGGAAGATCGTTTTAAAAAGGAGCAACCAATATGGACCTTTCATACGTGGATGAACCCAAGCCTGATGACGTTGTAGACCTTAAAGGGAAACTTGTACACTGTCGATAAGCTAATGAGAGGCATGGCTGCAGAGTGGAGATGCATGCGGGGAAATCGTCAGCTCCATCCGCAGCTAGTGTGCCCAAAGAACAAGGGGTCCAAGATCAGGACTTACATAACAGCACGAAGTCAGCAGCAACTAAACCAATGAGTCAGTGGATCCGTGATGGACCGGTAACCTCTCATTAATGTTTCACTTGTGCATGCTGGGGCTGGCCTCAGCTCCCTGTGACCCTGGAGGAGATTAAAGTGAAGAAAATAAATGAGTTGGCTGTTTGAAAGAAGCATCATGGCACTAAGGCTGTGCTTATCAGCAAAAACAGAGAGCCTCTCCATCCTTTACTGTGCAAGACTTTGACGAGCAAAACAATGTCTTCTGATTGTATAGAAACTGTCCAAGAACAATAAAGACACATTTTGTATTTTATTAAGACCCCTAATGAGCCCAGATGAATTCACAGTACTAACCTCAGTCACTCTCTCTGTTTCAGGACTTTAAAGGATGCACTGGTCCATGAACACACTGCCCTTGCCTCCGTATGTCGAGCTGGGGGTGCACTCGCTGAGCGGCCTTCTCTGGACTCTGCTCCTGCTTTTCCTTTGGCACTGTTACCGGATTGGCTCAGACCTGCCGATCCCAGGCCACGCACATGCTGGAAAGCTCAAGTCAGGCTGCAGGCGGTCCATGATGTCCCGTCGGGGAAGCTGCGCTGGGACAAAGTGTAGTGCTCGATCCAAGCTGTCAAGAAGTGATCAAATGGCTCCTTTTATTTCCATGGAAACGGAAGAGGACGAAGAGCAGGGGCATGGCTACCTCACTCCAGTGCTGAGTCATGCTTTGTTCCCCGCTCAGGCCTCTGCAGAGGCTAAGAAACTCTACGCAGCTCTGCAGGAGTACGCCAAGCGCTACAGTTGGGTGGGCATGGGTCGCATTCATAAAGGCCTCCGTGAGCAGGTAGACTCACTGAAACCGTCATATGAGCTGTTTACGTCTGTTAGCTCGTTAACTACATCTTTATTGATTCATCTGATGGCAGAATTTAAAGACAACTAAACTACCTGCTCATGTGAAACACACATTAAATGGTCAAAATGTTTCTCAAGTTTGATGAAGAAATCAAATCAATTCAGAATTCATTATTAATTTAGTCGTTTTTCCTTCTTCAGATCAGACTGAATGATCACTCAACCATACAGAAGCCTCACCTCTTCTTCCTCCCCGATGTCCCGAGTGTTCCTTTCTTCCCCCGTGATGCTCATCGACACGACATCGAGGTCTTAGAGGCCAACTACTCTGCGATCCTGGCTGAATTTAAGAGTGTTTATCAGCGCGGCGTTGAATCAAAACAAGGGTGGACCTGTCTGGGACCAAAGGTACGCAAAGGGATTTCTGTCAGGGAAACTTAAAAGGGGGTAGCGTAAGAAACACTTGTGCCTGAACTAAACTAGAGAAACACTATTTAACCTTTACGACTTAAAAAATGAGTTCCAAAGATTATCCTAAAGTACTAAAACTGGGAACAGGGGGAACGGCGTCTCTCTCATTTCCACAGAGCTCCTGTGTCACCTCTGCAGCAGATCTGATCATGAATACGTCCCATGATGCATCAGTGTCACCTGGGTCACATCTTCACTGCAGCTCCGTTTTTTGTCTTTCAGGGTCAGGCGGTGTTTTCTCTGTACAGTGCTGGTGTCTGCGTGGCAGGAAACTGTCGCTCCTGTCCCTGCACGTATCGCACACTTCTCTCTCTTCGGACATTCATAAGCAGCAACTCTTTGGGGTCTGCTGGATTCTGGCTGCTGGGGCCCGGAGCGACGCTGGGGAGCTCGTACGGACCGACCAACACACGACTGAGATGTCATCTTGGTGAGTGAAAAGATGACATTAACAAACATGTATGATAGGGTTTTCCCCTTCTTGGTTTATTAAAGTAATTACTGTTAATGCAGATTTCTGTGAGTCATGCTTGAGGCTAGATTACCCTTGAGCCCACTTGTGCAGCGCTCCATCTCTGTCTTTAATCCTCTGTTTCAAACACACACAGGGATGAAGTCCATGCTCTTCTTAGATGAGTATTTTTGTGCCAAGCTGTACAAACACACATCTCATTGGTAGGTCTGCAGACTCCTCGCTCGTGTGAGCTGGTGGTTGGAGGAGAGCCTCAGTGCTGGTCAGAGGGACACTGCCTCCTGGTCGATGACTCCTTCCTTCACACCGTCTCCCACAAGGGTTTGTGAATCATGTCATTTTATCTCATTATACTCGTTTCATTGTAACGTGTGACTACTTATCACATTTTTGGTGAGTGGGAAATTTACTGGATGTTTTCCCTTTTGGATTTTCATCTAAAAACAATGCGACTGTGACTCACTTGGTCGAGGGTTCGATCCCCAGCTCCTGCAGCGGTGTAAAGGCGCCTTGAGTAGTCAGAAGACTAGAAAAGCGCAATACAAGTTCGAGTCCATTCTCAAAAATAAAAGTATAATATTGTAATCATAATTTCTGGGTGCTGGAGCTGGAGAAAGTTTTGGACTCTGGAGCAAACATTTACCAGATTTACTTCTTCAGTGTCTTTGTTTTGAATATATTCTTGCTCCACACGTTATGATCTAAATTCTTTTTGTTTTTTCCTCTCAGGGCCGTCAGATGCCGGACCTCGAGTCATTTTAAGTGTAGATCTGTGGCATCCAAACGTGGCTGCAGCAGAGAGACAAGCTCTGGACTTCATGTTCAGCCCTGACTGCTGAAGTCGCTCCCGAACGTCTCAAACACAACACATACAGATGCCTTACTCTCCCCCTGCTCCCCCTGTGGGTCATGCATCTCATTCGATGAATCACTGTGTGAATCTGACCTCAGAATTACACAGAGCCATTAGCCCCGCCCTCGAGGTGGGGTTGGATTCATGGCCTGCACCAGGAAGTGCCACATAAAAGCATTAGTAAAGATGTCGTAGCCGATACAGATTTAGCTTGAAACAACAAAGTGACATCATTTGAAAGCACAGCGGTATCAAGAGGAGCAGATGTGGCGTTGTAAATCTTATCCTCACTTCATATATACTCTGCTAGTGAATGCTCTCTGCATGCTGAACCTCCTCGTCCTGATTACTGGACTTGCATGTGCTCTGAAGCCTTCAGGAAGTCGTGGACAAAGTCTCAGCGGGTTGCTTTATTTTGAAAGGTAAATAGATTACTTATAGCTTAACCAAAAAACTGTGAAAAAATTAAAAAGTCATATTTATGAAGATTTGATTTATTTTTGTTTCCAGAATGTATGCCAAACTTGTATAAACCTTTGCACACTGTGGTGATTAATTCTCTTTGTATTCGTAACTTCTGTGTACTGTGTAACTTCACGTTTGTATCAATAAATAAAATGAAATATATGAACATATTTCTCTTTATTTGTGTTAGCCGTGGTTTTCCAGCGTGTTCTACATTTAATGCAGAATGCAACCAAAAAACAAGCCAATGCAGAAGTGCAAAGACGTGCAGTTCCCCGTAATAAAGCCCATTATTACAGAGCACATGAACATGTTAGCAGCCTGAAACAACAATAATGTTTGACTGAATAGTTTATGCATCTATCGGACCCCTCTGTACCAAGATGAACCTTCCAGTTGTGAGACGACCAGCTTGACCACCTGAGCCACCTCAGCCGTCGCCGTGAAGGATTGTGGGTAACCCTAACCCTAAAAAGAGTTTGGAGTCTTCAAAACATTTTAAATTCATGATGGTAAGTCAGTGAATAACATTTAAAACTCTTCCTCATTCATTAAGCTCCTGTGGTGATTTTTGGTCACTTTTGTTCGTCAGCTGATGAGAAGCACAGCAGTGAGTCTGTCTTATCCTCCATCTGTTCATCGGAGGCTCCCATGACAAGGATTACAGAGACTGAACTAATCCAGCCCAGAGAGACAGATTATTCCTCAGATTGTTAATATGTCGTTGGATGTTTGTAGCTGCATGATGTATGACTCGTTCTACGCCTGACGTTTCATCCACGAGCTTTGCTTGTTAATTTTACAATGACCTATGGCTTTGCATCCAATTCCACAAATAATACTCCAACACAAATCTCCAATTTAATAATAATAATAATAATAATACTGTCATTAATTCAGAGTCTTAGAAAGAACCGTATGCTTAATCAGTTCTCCTCCACATCTCCACAAGGAAGGAACCTGCACCTTTATATGCGACTGCAAAAGGATAATAATCATTTAATAAATATTGCACAAGTCTTGTGTAAGTACTCAAATATGCTTAACAAAGAACAACAACAAAACAAAACAAAGAAGAAAGAGTCTGAGAGAAGGCGGATTTGTTGAAGGTGGATTGTGGGGGTGGGGGGGGGGGGGGGGGGAGCAGCATGAAGTCGCTGTCCCCCCCAGGACTGATGTCTGGTACTGCAGGGGTTGGGTTGGATTGGGTTGGGTTGGATTGGGTTGGGTTGGGTTGGGTTGGGTTGGGTTGGATTGGGTTGGACTGGGTTGGACTGGGTTGGATTGGGTTGGATTGGGTTGGATTGGGTTGGGTTGGATTGGGTTGGGTTGGGTTGGATTGGGTTGGGTTGGATTGGGTTGGGTTGGGTTGGGTTGGGTTGGGTTGGGTTGGATTGGATTGGGTTGGATTGGGTTGGATTGGGTTGGATTGGGTTGGGTTGGATTGGGTTGGGTTGGGTTGGGTTGAATTGGGTTGGACTGGGTTGGGTTGGGTTGGGTTGGGTTGGGTTGGATTGGGTTGGGTTGGGTTGGGTTGGATTGGGTTGGGTTGGATTGGGTTGGGTTGGGTTGGATTGGGTTGGGTTGGATTGGGTTGGGTTGGGTTGGGTTGGATTGGGTTGGATTGGGTTGGATTGGGTTGGGTTGGGTTGGGTTGGGTTGGGTTGGGTTGGGTTGGGTTGGATTGGGTTGGGTTGGGTTGGGTTGGGTTGGGTTGGGTTGGATTGGGTTGGGTTGGCTTGGGTTGGATTGGGTTGGGTTGGATTGGGTTGGGTTGGGTTGGATTGGGTTGGGTTGGATTGGGTTGGGTTGGGTTGGATTGGGTTGGGTTGGGTTGGATTGGGTTGGATTGGGTTGGGTTGGATTGGGTTGGGTTGGATTGGGTTGGGTTGGGTTGGGTTGGATTGGGTTGGGTTGGGTTGGGTTGGGTTGGATTGGGTTGGATTGGGTTGGGTTGGGTTGGATTGGGTTGGATTGGGTTGGGTTGGGTTGGGTTGGGTTGGGTGGTTTAGTTTGAGGAGCTCAGACAGGTAGAGGGGAGCCAGGCTATGGGGGGCTTTAAAGGTGATGATGATGATGTTGAAGTGGACACACTGGGGGAAGGGGAGCCAGAGGAGGTTATGAATGACGGGGTTGATGATGTTGTCTTTATTATGCAACAGCTTTATCAACAGAGGGATTACATTCACTAAGAGACAGACGTCAAATGAACAGAGTGGTTAGAAAATAAATCTGCGATTGTTATTGTTTGCAATCTAATTTCTAGACCCAGCACTCATATTTGTAGAGAATTGGATTAACCCAGAGCAGCTCTCAGCAGACACGCATCATTACATTTTATTTAACTCAGTGATCTCAGTGTGTTCATCTTATTATCTTGAGATAACACTGGTTTCCCCATGAGTGGCAGTAGCACAGTTTGTACACACTTAGGTTTGGAACCGGAGAGTCTGGACCAAATCTGGAATCTGGTCTGGTCAAGTAGTCGTAGAGGTGCCAGTTCACTTCTTGAGCACTGCTGAGGTGCCCTTGAGCATGACACTGAACCTCTCCACCAGCTCAGGAGTGCTTGCTGTGTGCAGCCCGCTCACTCTGTCATCTCTCCATTAATGCAGGTCCAAAGGATCCTGTTTGTGAATGTGTGTGTGTGTGTGTGTGTGTGTGTGTGTGTGTGAAGCTTGTTTCTACAACAGAGTGTAAAATGGAATTTTCTCTTTGAGAGATTCATACGGTATATCTTCTTCTTCATAACACACATTTCAGCTGTTTCATCAAGATCTCGAGAATTGGACTTGTTAGAACAGGAAACACTTGTTAGATAATGAGATTAATTTGTTGAAATCTTCAGAAAATGGCTGAAATTCATCACATGAACACTTGCGTTCTGAGAAATTGAGGAAATCAAGCATTGATGAAATCTGAGGAAAATGTGGGGATGTATGTCCCCATAGGGCCTCCGTATTAATCTGCTTGATCTATATGGTATTTTATTAATCTAAGTACAGTTAAGCTGTATTTCAAAGAGCAAGCCTTTTACAGTATGCACAGTCCATCAGGACTGACACATTCACGCAATGATTGAACCGCAAAACAGATCAGATTTAGAGTTCAGACAATCCCATCAAAGGAATGTAAATGAAAATGCATTTTCCAATACACTTCGCTTAAAATCAAGTGGATGCAACGCGCACAATGCTTGAACAAAGTGTTAATTTGTTTTGACGTGACATGTTGTGCTTTACATAATCATCCAAGATCATCCTCTTTGGGAGTCATGATATTAACGCTGGACTGGAGACCGTCCTGTCTGCTGCTCAGGAACAGATTGTTGAATGGATGGACAGATGAATAAATGACCCAGTGTGGGTTTTTTTAGGAGCTGCTTATATTTTCAGAGCCGCATTATTTAGAACAAAATGTATTCAAGTGTGTTAGCACAGGATCAGCTTCATTGTATCATAACAAAAAAAGTGCTTTACCTCTGTGCACTTCCTACAATTATTCATTTATTAGATGCTTTTATCCAGAGTGACATCAGAGAGTGAGAACGACACAAGCAAGGATCGAATCTAGAGAGGAGGAAACAACGTCAGGAAGTGCAAACAAACACCTCTAAATCTGATCAGACACACGGGTGCTGACAGGAAGTGATCAGAGGCAAAGGTTCATAAAGAGCTGAGTCTTTTCCTGCTGAAAACGTTCCCGACTCATTCAAAACAATTGAAAAAAAAAAAAAAGCTGGCGATCAGCAAAAACACCAAGTGGACATTCTGTCTTACTCACCTGTAGTGCTTTTAGCAGCCATCACATAATACACACATCTGATATTCATTAGCTCGTATCTCTTTATTTGATGTGCACACTCAGAGAGACTAATGGGAAAGTTACAGACATCAAACCTGGTTGAGTTTTCTGAACAGAAATACACAGAAACTTGGATCAAACAGATGTGAGAGCCAAACCCTCAAAACAGACTTAAAGTTTAAAAAAAAAACACATTTCCATTTACAGGCTGAGGTCACTTAAATGACAGTTAATTAACATACAATTACCACCGTTTATTAAGGTGTCATCAGCATATAGTTCATTACAAAATGCACTCTCTCCTCTCTCAGTCGCCCATTTAGATTTGTCGTCCTCATTTCTGCGACATCATTTTCACAAACTCTGTCAAGAGAACAGAGGAGGCTGATTAGTTCTTCTTTCATAACAACTAAGAAAAAAAGAAGAGCTTTGCCAGCTCAACACTTTGTCACTGACGTTAAGGTTTAAGTAAAGTACGTCACATTTTTCATGTTTAAAAATAAATAAAAACAATCTAAATGTGATGATTTTTCAGACAGACTTCTTCATTTTATTTTGGCCTTGGAGGGTAAAATGGAGCAAGAAAAGGTGAGTCTCTGACAACACATGCCTGCTGCTGTGAAGTGGTTGGAGATTAGTGTCTTAAAAATGTTCAAGAGAAACAAGATTCACTTCAATTATTCCTCATTTTTAGAGCTTAAAAGCTAAAAGTAGATTTTCCGAGTTCAGACATAACCTACTGTACGTAAAGCGACGCCATCGAAGAATATGGGATGGTTATAACGGTATTTGTCATATCAGCAGAAGCATCGGTGGAGTGCTGTGAGCCATTCAAGGGACTACAATACAAACTGCCCTGTTCACTCCTTTAAGTTTTATTTTACACATTTGATCTGTGTCCATCTAATCTCAGCTTCAGGAACTCAACTTTTACACTTCAGTTCTGAATATGAGGCTCTTAAAGGACCACATTGGTCTTTTTTGGGAGGGGGTTTGTGTGTTTGGATCTTACCCTCAAAGTCAACGGTTCCGTCTCCGTTGTTATCAGCTTGTCTGACCACTGCCTCGATTTCCTTTGAGCAGGCATTTTCTCCTAATAACTTCTTCATGGCATGTCTCAGCTCATCGGATGTGATGGAACCGTCGCCGTCAATATCAAACTGTAGAAACATTGCAAGGCTTTAGTGCACGGTGGTTTCCCCACCTGCTTTAACAGGTAACATCCACCATGTGGTGCCAAAGACCACCTCACCTCTCTGAACGCCTCTTTGAGCTCCTTCAGCCCAATCATCCCGGCAGTTTCAGCCAGAAGCTTGGGCGTCATAAGTTCCACAAAGTCCTCAAAGTCCACCCGTCCCCCCACTGTGATGAGACAAACAATACAAAACTGAAAGCAGCTCTGAGAAGGCGTGACTGCAATGGTTGAATCAATGCAATGAAATGTGTGTGAGTGTCAGGCAGGTTGAATAAATGAAGATGGTTGAATGTTCAAACTGTCAGCTCTGCATCATAACTTCATAAACAACATGCGATGGATCCCAGCTGGACTGAACCGTCTACTTTACAGACGGAAATATGAAAATAAGTCGTCTCTGGGGAATTTTTATGAAACTGCTCAGACGTGAAAATGTTTTGCATTTAACCAAAAACTTATGAAACCCACGGCACATCCAGAGTGAGAGAGAAAGAGAGAGAGAGAGAGGTTGTGCAAGAGCATCCTGTTGTGTTCTTACATTCTCTCATCTTTTTCTCTCAGTTGTGTTTTCATCCAACTCTTGTGCAATAAGGGGAATGTGCAGTACATGTTGTTTTACTTTTGCATGTGCTGTTCTGTCTACATGTGGAGTTTTGTTTGTTTCTAATCGTTATATTGAGTCTACATGTGGAGGCAGCTGAGCGTGTGCAATGGCCTCCCACAGTTTGTTTATTAAAGTGCAGGTAAACTATGCACTGATGAGCGGACATCACTCACTATTCATGTTGATGTTTTGTCCCAGTTCTATGAGCTCCATTTCAGTGGGCATGTAACCCATCGTCCTCATCAGATTGCCCAAGTCCTTACAGGTGATCAGACCGTCTTTGTCTTTATCGAACTCCACAAAAGCCTCACGTAGCTCTAGACGAAACACAGACACGGGAGTTACACCTCTGAAGAAAGATGAATCTGAGAGTCCGTCTGAAAGCTTAAAAAACAGACGTTACCTTCGATCTCATCAGGCGTGAGGGATCTTTTCTGCAAAACAACAACAACACATTCATAAACGACACATCAGTGCGTTAACATTCAAACTACTGCAGTGTTTATGTTAACCCCTCATAGAAATGTGCTATTTTAAACAAGCTTGTAAATCATTGTGCTGAACATGATTTCATCTCATCAAATACTGAATGAACTGACTTACAGACTTGTCTTCTAGATTTCCTTATTTAATAATGAGATGAACATCTGGACACAGGAACATTTCTACTGCAGGAGGGACCGAGCACTAAGACGTTCACCATCAACAAACTTCTGTTTCTGATCAGCTCACAGGTATTAAATATTTCTCTTCATTTGGTGAGTTCCATCGTGTAAATGCTACTAATCTGTTAAATCCTTAACTTAAGTTTTTAAAATCTCTCAGTAAGCTTTCTGTTTTTTAAAAATTATTATTATTAAACCTTTATTTAACCAGCAACACAGGTAACAGAGTTTGAGACAATCAAGGAGCAGTCATACAAAAATACATCACAAATAAAACTTTGGGCAATTGAAAAACACAAATAAGAGATCTGAGCAGGAAATGTTTGTCAAAATTATCCATAAACATATCAGGAAAAACATCTACTGCCAGATTTAACTTCCTCTTAAAAGCATCCAACGAGAGGACGATAAAAATATATGAGACTTTTTGTTTTCTTTCCACCTTCCACAAGTCACCGCCTCAGAGACCTCGACAGAACCCGACACACCGTGAGCACGCCAGCCTCCATTCTTTATTACAACAGTCAGCCCCATGTTAACATTTTATTTACTTTTCAAAACTGACGTGTGCAGAGTTTAACCCCCCCCCCCCTGCACTTCAACTTAAATCCTTTTTGTCCCAGTAACCTAAAGTAACAGGAGGAAGGACCGTACTTTAAAAAGTACACTGCACATACTTCAGTTAAAGAAATGCAAATATGAATGAAAATATTCTGTAACTTACTTTTCTGCTTGGTCCTCCTCTGAGAAAGATGCAGGCTTGTTTAACATTCATGATGAAAGTCTTGTGTTTGTGATTTTCTTTGCTTGAATAAAAATGGAAGCGCGCTTGTTTTAGACGTTGCCGTATCAATCGGACTCTCTGTTTCTGTGCGAGCTCGTGTTTGAGTAAACCCTGATCAGTGGGGATCTGTGGATGCCTGAGAGGCGGGATGAGGTCTCTTATGGATTATCTCTGCAGCTTTGGTCTGGGGAATAAAAATAGGCTTAATGCTGTGCATGTACACATTTTTCTGAACACTCAAACATTACTATCATGTATTTATAAAAACTCTCCATAAAGAATCAGCGCTTTGAAAAAGTTAGAAAGGCAGTTCACATGATGAGAGCGCTGACTTCTCTACTTAGATTAGAATAGAAACATTCTCGTTTATTTCAGGTCCTTTTCATCTGGAGAAAAGGAAACCTCATCTGTCTCATCTGTTTGTTTGTTGTCTGCAGTTTGTCGGCTCCTTTCAGCCGGTCGTTGCTGCTGGTTTTCTAAAACGACGGCCTGGATAAAGCTTTCTGTCTGATATCAATAAATGAAATAAAACCCGAAGCAACAGATGGGAAAGTGAAGACTATTTCTGTTCCACTGTTAAACACAGGATTACACATTCACAGATTTACAAAGTGCTTTGATGTGAATCAAAAGGAATCAAAAAGAAGAAAACAAAATAAACCAAACAGAAACAACAGCAAGAACATAGATGAAGCAAAATAACCAGAACAATAAAAGACAAATCAACAGCAAACATAATTTAACCCAACCTTCGGAAGAACCATTAAAAGAACCAGGGATTCATCGTAAAATCGATTTAAAGGTACCAAACGTTCACATCAGTACTCTGAAAAATGAATCTCAATAATAAAGTGAGCGTCAGCAGCTGCAGAGCAAGATTTAGAAATTGAGGAAGCACCATTGTCTTTTAAATCAGAGGTGTGGAAACATTTTGGATTCAAGACAGAAAATGAACGAGGTGAGAAAAAAGCTGTGTGCAAATACTGCACTAAGATGGAGAACTACACAAACAGCACAACCAACATAAAAACCTTAAGAGGTCAAGGGTCAAGGTTTCTTTATTCATTGAAAGGTCAGACCACACTGACAAGCGGCTTAGCAGCTCTTAAAGGAATCTGTTTCACTCATCATTTATCGACAGGCTGATTTTGTAAAATTGTGAGTTTAGTGAATCGTTACATCCCTGATAGGAACTCAACAACACGAGAGCAAGAGGACCAAAGACAAAAACAAACAGATGACAGCGATAAAAACTTACAAGCCAGTTAATAAATGTTAAGAATAACGTTAGTAAGATAAAAAGAGAGAACCTGTTAGAGCATCAAAATGAATAAGAGCAGCTCAGGGATATTAAACAGTAATCTGAGGTAACAGAATATATAGAGAGACAGCACAAACATGAAAAGGGAAGACGAGCTGTGTTAAAGCAACAGAAGGAAAATGGCTAAAGCTTTAAAAAGAATAGTAAGAGATGAGATAACATTAAGAAGTAGAAGAAGATTACGATTGTAAAGAGGATAAGAGGACGACGTAAAAGGAAGTCTATACATGTTTTAAGAAGAGATTTAAAAGAGCGAGCTTCATCTCCTCGGGAAGGACGCGTCGTAAAGAATATGGATCTTTGTGCATCAGAAAATCTGTTTAAAGATGTAGCTGAAATATAAAATGTTAGATGTTTGTATGTATTTGACATTCATGCAAACAGATTCAGGAAGTGTTTGTGCTGCACTTACAAGTCTTGTTCATTCTGTTTTCATATAGAAAATACGTCACCAACATATTACATAACCTCTGTGCATTTTAAGAAGATTCTCAGTTGGCATGAAACGCTGACCGTTTAATCTGAATACTTGGCTGCGTTGCACGAGAGGCCCATGATGTACAGACACAAAAAGCACACCAGCATTTTGAATTGACAAAAACAATGGACTCAAATGTGGGGAATTTATTGTGTGTGTGTGTGTGTGTGTGTGTGTGTGTGTGTGTGTGTGTGTGCGCGCTGAATGTAAACAGGATGTAGATTACAGGACATCATGGTTTACATAACATCCTGTTCACACACGTACAGCACATCCAGGCAGGTCAAGTTCACCGTGTAGAGCAGAAACGTTAATGAGAGATGCGTTCCACCTTACTTACTCTCATCCTAATGCTTCACACACAGAGACAGAAGCTGTGTTGCATCACTTACAGTTTAACGGTGCATTCAAAGGGATTTTTGTCAGAGTTACAGAACAGGGATGAAAGTAAAGATTTTTTTATATTGGCGTAAAGCATTGCAAGAGTCCTGCAACATAAAACCTAATGAGACCTCAAATCCAGAGAGTGGTATTTCAAAATGTGATTTTAAAAGGGGGGGGTCTACACGGTGGTACATCGGTTGCCAAACAGCGAGGAGGTTCCTGGTTTGAATCCCAGTCGAGCAGGGAGGGCCTATCCGTGCATGTTCTCCCACTGCACGTGTGGGTCCTCGTCTTGTAGTTCTTGAAATGACTCTCAGTCACAAGATTTTTTGAAGGTCTCGGTCTTGTCTTGTAATAAAAAAAAAAAGTCTGTCTTGTCTCAGTTTAGGATTGGGCAGACTTTTAAATCAAGACCACCACTGACAGACTATCTTTCCACGTTGTTGCTGTGATTGGAAGGAGAACACCCATTTACTTTAATTCATCTTATTTAGATTTCCTTCCCCCGTTATGGCAGCAGCCTTTTCGAGTGTTACGGTCTAAGTGAGTGACACATATAAGATGAGGATTTGATATTTACGGTCTTGGTCTTGTGTCGGTCTCCCCTGCCTTGATCTCTAAATGTCTTGGCCCTTCGACCAATGACAGCTAGGCTCATCATCAGCCCTGCGACCTCAAACAAAGGAGAGAAGCTGATAGGTCGATTTCTGGGTGCTTGCACAATTAACTCCGTGTGACTGCAGTGGTTTCTTTTGGATTGATTTTACAATATTTCAGGTGTTCATGTAGTTGAATGAAACCTTTTTTGTTACGGGGGAATCTGTCTTGCATCGAGAGTATAAAAATATAATATTAGTGACAAATGACTGCACAGGACAGTAAATGAAAACATACAGAAAAATCTATGAATTAAGCATCCAGGACGGCATCAAGGGATTTTAAGAAGCAAGTTCAATAAAGTGCAGAGTGCAAAGTTCATGCTGTGTAGTGTGTTTACCAGCTGTCTGCTCGCTGTTATAAACACATTTTAGACCAGCGAGCTGAAACAGGAACAACCAAAGAGGCATGTTGAAAGGTTTGTTGTTTCCTTGAGTCAGGTATGAACGATAACTAAGCTTGAACACGGTCGGCTCAGTGACCATCTGGAAACTAAAGAAAAGCCAGAGCTCAGACTACAGCAGGTCATTATGCTATAGATACAATACACATTTACACATTAACCTTTTGTTTCTTCATCAACTGGATTACGTGTCCATAAAACATCCACAATTCATGGTAAGTATTGATGACCCTGAGCTTTCAGCTTCCCCTGCTCGGCTCTCTTGTTTTTAAAAAGGGGGCTTGTCAGATGCAAATCCCAGAGGAGTTTTTTTTAAAATTATTATTATGCAAGTTTAACACTAATCAGCACCCACCCTCACAAAATCCAAATGCAAATCAGAGGATCTACTTGTATCGTCTCTCTTTGACTGACTGTCCACTAAGTGTCTTGGAAGCTGCTGAGTTGACATCTTTAATCTCAAGATGATGGACAAACTGTCTGTCCTGCTCACAGTGATCTGTCTGCCCTGTAAGTTGTATCTTGCTGCAGTTCTGATCTGACATGCACATTTTAATAATAATTTTCAGGCTTTGAATCCTCTGTTCTCTGTTTGTTTTATGTTCCTCTGCAGGTTTGAACAGTCAGGCTCTGGAGTCCATTCCCTCCACTTCAGTGTTGAAAAAACCTCAGGAAAGCCTCAGTCTTTCCTGCCGGGGATCAGGTTTTGATTTTAGTCAGTTTGGGATGCACTGGATCAGACAGCCTGCAGGAAAAGCTCTTGAATGGATGGGGCTTATTTACTATGATGCAAGTAAAACATACTATGCCAGCAGTGTTGAAGGACGTATAGAAATCACCAGAGACAACAGCAACAGCATTGTGTATCTGAGTCTGTCCAACCTAAGGCAGGAGGACTCTGCTGTGTATTACTGTGCTCGATAGCCACACTGATTCATTAAAAGGGTGAAGCCGTACATAAACCTCAAACATCCTGTTCTTGTAAACACCACTAGGGGGCAGTATATCATCAATCTCGAACATGAAAAACTGATACAGCAGAGAAAAAACAGGATGAAAACAGCAGCTGGGCCTGTGGTTGGAGATCTCTTTTTTTTTTTTAATGTTTTTTTTATTAACATGTTTAAAAATAATCATTCAGTTCAACTGATGGGAAACGTATTCTGTTATGTTTAAAAGATTTAAAGAAAGAATTATAATTTAAGGATAATCTTTTCACAAATCCACCATCTAAACAAAGAAAGATGATACCAAATGACTTCTTTAAGAGGCTGTTCTATCAAGAAATAAAAAACAATATTAACGGTCATAGTATTGGAGTTAGTTAGAGGGAAGAGAGTTCGAGTTAAAAAGTCTTTTTCTCTTAAAACTTAGACTGAGTCAGATCTTCTGTTCTCATTGATCCAAACCAATTTAAACAAAACACTTTGATGGCAATTTTGCATTTTGTCAAACAGGTTTCACTTCCTCAGCAGCTGTTTTCCACTGAAGGCTGTGAGAGTTTCTCCAAATGTCTTTGTGCTCAAACATCTGCGAACACTGAAACAAAACTGTCAGAATCCAGAGTCTCAATGCAAATCACATCTGACGAGTTCAAACAGCAGGAACACAAAACCTAAAAACACGTTTAAATCGCTCACATGCTGTAACTTACAGTCATAAAAATCTGCATCACAATGTCAGCCATGACTTTGCTGCTAATGGATCATGAATAATGTTCAGATCAAGTCAGTTAGCAAGAAATGGAAAGCGTGTGTCATCCAGGAAGGTTTCTGAAGATGGACTTTGATTCACATCGTTGCATGTTTGGATCAATAAAGTGTTCGGACCACAATCCGGTGTGGCTGCCAGTCGTTTGGAAAGGTTGAGTGCAAACGAAGGTGAAGTGTTTCAGCCATGTCACTCCTGGATCAAGGTTCTCAATCACTCAGTACTAGTCTGACCTCCGTTAACACGAAGCATTAAGTTCAAATGATATGAAATGGAAAATATTTTATCAACTTTATCAAAACTTCAAATTTACACTGATCTTTTTTTGTAAAACTGTGAAAAGTTTCTGTCCATGCTCTGATTTGATTTGTTTACAGCTCCTTCTTCGACAGGTGAGTCAGGTCAGCCACAGGTGAAAACAATAAGGGGCGGGGCACACAATCAAAAAGGCCAGAAAACAAATAAAGGATCTACATAGGAGGGAAAACAAACATATCAAGTATCACAGAAAAGATAATCATTGAAATACAAAACTTCTCATGAAAAAGAGAGCAGTATCAGAAAAATGTTGAGTCAATGCAAATCTGTGATGTGTTCCTCCTCTACTTATGTGAGTGCAGAGAGGACGACAGAGGACAGTGGACACACACTTGAACATGATGGACTATAGGACAGGACTGCTGCTTTTTACTGTCTGCTGGGCAGGTGATGATCATCACTCATCTTGACTGGAAAAAGTCTTCTGAAAGTGTCACATCTGATGGTTTTCTTTTCTGTCTCTTCAGGTGTTGATGGTCAGACTCTGACACAATCTGAACCAGTGGTTAAAAGGCCTGGAGAATCCCACAGACTGACCTGTTCAGCCTCTGGATTCACATTCAGCGACTACGCTATGAACTGGGTCAGACAGGCTCCTGGAAAAGGACTGGAGTGGATCGCTTATATATACACATCCAGTTATATCTATTACTCCTCATCAGTCAAGGGCAGATTCACCATCTCCAGAGATGACTCCAGCAGTAAACTCTATCTGCAGATGAACAGTCTGCAGACTGAAGACACTGCAGTGTATTACTGTGCCAGAGATCCACAGTGACACAACCCATCAGTAGAGCTGAACAAAAACCCCTCAGAGCCTGAACAGCAGTAACATGAAGCCACCAGAGGAGGAGCCCTCACACCAATAATGATTAAAACAACAGATCAGTGGCACAAACAGTCTGTAGAAAGAGTGCACGTGGCAATAAAATGAGGAACTGATGCCAAAAGATTTATAACCCTTTTGGTAGTATGAGACTTTCCCAATAAGATAAACATTTTGAATAGAATAATCATATCTCATATGGGTAAATTATGATATTTTTGCTTAAGTCTTCGATATTTGACAATTTCTAAATCTGTGTGCAGGATGAATTCCTGTAGTTTCTAATAAATATCACTCAGATGAACTCTGTTACTTTGGATCAAACAAAAGTTGCAGTGAAACTTAAACATTTGTCATCCTCTATGCAGTCTCTTTCCAAAGTGTGTAACACAATGAGGCTGACTTGTCCTCTCATGATGGATCTTTTCTTCTGATACTTTATTAATATTTTTTGCATCAGTTCCTCATTTTATTGTCATGTACACTTTAACTACAGACTGTTTGTGTCACTCTGAACTGTCATTATTGGTGTGAGGGCTCCTCCTCTGGTGGCTTCATGTTACTGCTGTTCAGGCTCTGAGGGGTTTTTGTTCAGCTCTACTGATGGGTTGTGTCACTGTGGATCTCTGGCACAGTAATACACTGCAGTGTCTGCAGGCTGCATATTCTGTCCGTTTAGAGTCACTCTGTTACTGGAAGAGTCCAAGTCGATACTGAACTGGTTCTTCAGTGAATCTTTGTAGTGAGTGCCGCTAGTGTATCTCATTCCGATCCACTCCAGTCCTTTCCCTGCAGGCTGTCTGATCCAGCCTGTGTAGTAGGTGCTAACAGAATAAGAGACCTGACAGGTGATGGTCAGACGCTGACCTGGCTGCACAGTCACAGAGAATGGCTGTGTCAGCTGTTCACCCTTCACACCTGTTAAACAGAGAACATGTTTAGTCAGAAATGATCAAGTGAAACTGCAGAAGAAGAACTGTTGACTTTGACAGATGCAGACAGACTCACATCCAGCTGCCAGCAGCAGCAGCAGAGCTACAGAAAACATGGTTGATGTTGAAAGTGAGGTGCTGTGAACTCCACTGACGGCCTGATGGGAAGTTTTTATAGCTGAGTAACAAGGAAGCTCACTGAGTTTGCATACAATCAAACACATGAAGCATCAGTGATGGTCTGACTGGAGCCAATAGAAGAGTCTGTTCACTGTTTTTATATCTTCAGAGTGAAAAGATGACTGGAAATCATCTCTGCTTTACATATGATAACAGATATAATATATGTGATCATATTATAGGATCAGATTGGTTGAAAGTCTTTACTAATAACTGGTGTTCATTCATTTTAAGATTTATCTTATCAATGAAAGCAGCAACAATCAATAAATAGGTGATAATGAGATGCAATTAGAAAGAACCTTTCTACTCTTATGTGATGTCAATCATATTGTGTGGATGTGATTATATATAATCACTCATTAATCATGTTGGTGTACTATCTTTATATCATGAGGAATATTTTAAATCTTTACATGTTTCCACCACGTGTTGATCTCTATGCTTGGAGTTCAAACCAAATGTAGACACAGTTTCCCCAAACAGATACAAAGAATTTAATCAGCTGCATTGAATAAAATCATAAGTATTCTTTTGCAAAGTCTGCAAACATCACTACCAAAGAAAAACGTTTTTTTAATTATGGAGGTGGAAACTGAATTTTCATCTCTTCCAGTTAATCATAGTATCAGTGCTGAAAAAATACGAGTGTTCCAAGTGATGGTCGTAAAAAGAGGAAGTAATTGTCCTTCAGTTTTACTCATGGGATGTTTCACTGTGGATCTCTGGCACAGTAATACACTGCAGTGTCTGCAGGCTGCATATTCTGTCCGTTTAGAGTCGCTGTGTTTCTGGAAGAGTCCAAGTCGATACTGAACTTGTTCTTCAGTGAATCTTCGTAGTATGCGGTGGATCCATGTTTGTGACCGATCCACTCCAGTCCTTTCCCTGCAGGCTGTCTGATCCAGCCTGTCCAGTAGCTGCTAACAGAATAAGAGACTTGACAGGTGATGGTCAGACGCTGACCTGGCTGCACAGTCACAGAGGCTGGCTGTGTCAGCTTTTGACTCTTCACACCCAGCTTCCCCCGGGATCTGTGAAAAGCTTGTCCGGAGGTGGGAGTTGAAGACCTCGCTAACAGAGGGTTCAGCCAGACGTTCCCAGCAGACCCTCACTACACGTTTGGGCCTGCCGAGTCTGACCGGCTTCCTCCCCTGCCAGCGCATCCAACTCACCACCAGGTGGTGATCAGTTGACAGCTCAGCCCCTCTCTTCACCCGAGTGTCCGAGACACACGGCCGAAGGTCAGATGACACGACCACAAAGTCTATCATCGACCTCCGGCCTAGGGAGTCCTGGTGCCACGTGCACTTATGGACATCCCTGTGCTCGAACATGGTGTTTGTTATGGACAAACTGTGACTAGCACAGAAGTCCAATAACAGAACACCACTCTGGTTCAGATCAGGGAGGCCGTTCATCCCAATCACCCCACTCCAGATCTCACTGTCGTTGCCCACGTGAGCATTGAAGTACCCCAGTAGAACAATGGAGTCCCCAGTCGGAGCACTGTCCAGCACCCCTCCCAGGGACTCCAAGAAGGCCGGGTACTCCACACTGCCGTTCGACAGTGAGAGACCTGTCCCCTACCCGACGGCGCAGGGACACGACCCTCTCGTTCACCGGGGTGAACTCCAACACCTGGCGGCTGAGCTGTGGGGCTATGAGTAAGCCCACACCAGCCCGCCTCCTCTCACCGCGGGAAACTCCAGAGAAGTAGAGAGCCCAAGCAGTGCGTGGAGGTGAGCCCGACTATATCTAGCCGGTACCTCTCAACCTCCCGCACAAGCTCAGGCTCCTTCCCCCCCAGTGAGGTGACGTTCCACGTCCCAAACGCCAGAAGCTGCGTCCGGGGATCGGGTCGCGGAGGCCCCCGCCGTCGACTGCCGCCCGATCCACATTGCACCCGACCCCTACGGCTTCCTCTGCGGGTGGTGAGTCCACAGGAGGACGGGCCCGCGTCATCCTTTCAGGCTGAGCCCGGCCGGGCCCCACGGGCAAACCCATCAGTAGAGCTGAACAAAAACCCCTCAGAGCCTGAACTGCAGTAACATGAAGCCACCAGAGGAGGAGCCCTAACACCAATAATGATGAACACCAAGCACTGAACCAGGGGAACAGAAACTCCCATTGCTGCCCCTCTCCCTCTGGATCTCTCTCCCCAAACACACCTGAGACTGAACCGACCTGCCACAATTCAAATCACTGAGAAAAACATTTTAACCACTCATTAATTTCTATGTTTCTTTTTGTAGCATTAAAAAAGTGTTTTCCTGTTAATGTGATTCTAAAAAGATAGATAGATAGATAGATAGATACTTTATTGAAAAAGTGTCAATAAGTATTTTAAAAAGCACAATATGAAACAAATGTATATACTCTCTATGAAATGGAGTGGTTTACTGCTCCTCTCTCTTACACTGCTAATGTAAAGCAGAAGTATGTAAATAGTTCTTCCTTTTTATTGAATGACATTTCAAAAAGCAAATTCATCAGGAATAAAGGACAGACACTTTCCCTGTCAGAAATTTTTTTACGTTCGTGATTAGGCTTCACCCCATTTAAAATCAAGACCCACAAACGTCCACACCTCTGAAATCAAAGATCCTGGAAAGGACTCTTAAACCCAACATAATTTCAAATCTTGATAAACAGCAAAGAGAAAACTAATAATTATTGCAGTGTACAATTAGCATACAATTGTCTCACTCTATAAGGTGGACGAACAACAAGAACCACAAACAGGCATAAAACTAAACTGACTAACAAAATAGCAGTCTTTCCCGTCTTAATGATGGGTCTTCAAAGGTTGAGAGGGGGGTCAGGGTTTGTGTGTGCGCTGCCCTCTGATTGTTTTATGAACTGACAAAACAATATAAAACTGACATGTTTAGTTCCTGTGATGAACACTGATTAATATTCTATTAAAATGTGTCTCTCTATGAACAAAACATTTACTGCTTGGTTAAACTTTGTACTATTTGGCCCCTATAGATGATTATTGTCACGGTTAGCAGGCAGGAAACAGGGAGGAGGACCCATGTGCAGAATAAACTAATTTATTTGAACAAAAAGGCAAAACAAAAACTTACTTAACAAACTAAATCCAAAACGTCTCAAAAACCAAAAACCAAAAATCCAAAATCCAGGAAGAGAAAACACAGGGAGCAGGGAGATGAAGCATATTCCAGGACGACAATGACCATAACAATACAATGAACCGACAAGAGACTGAGGAAAAACACAGAGACTAAATAGACAGGGGTAATTGGACACAGGTGAGACTAACGAGACAGGTGAGGAACATCAGGGTAATCAGGAAGGCGGGAAACACAAGGAACAAAGAACACTGAGGACAAGTACAAAGTACAACCTGACACTGACACCACAACCAAAACCAGATATACAAAATAAAACAGGAAACACTAATGACTAGACTTAAAACACAAGACAGGAAATAAACTAACAGGCAACATAGGAGAACACAAGGACACAGGGAAACACACTACGGACTAAATGAAACTAGAAGAACCAGAAACAAAACCATACCATGACAATCATTGAATGTTCGCCATGTTCTCTGTAGCTCTGATACTGTTGCCAACAGCTGGATGCTCTGCAGAGCTTTAAAACTACTAATCACCTTAGACTCAAATAAAGATCTAATGAATGATGGAGATTATGTTGATTTGTGTTTCCACAGGTGTGAACTGTATTGATCTTATCACGCCAGGCTCAATGGTTGTGCAGCCTGGACAGTCTCTGACCCTCACCTGTCAGGTCTCTGGTTACTCTCTGACTGATCATAACTATGCAACAGGTTGGCTTATTGAACAAGTTTAGAGCAGACGCCTATGTCAAACTACATGCACAATACATCACAAACCATTTTTGTGATGCATGTACACAAGGAAGAGTTGTGTGATTTTCACCCAAGCAGACTTCCACTGTAGCCGATATCCCCTTTAGTATATCGTCAAGATAAAAAAATAATAATAATCAGAAAGAGATTATCACTTACGAAAAAAACTATGTTTTGTGATCTCGGCTGGTTCAGTTTTGTCATGACTGTGATATGTCAGAGTTTGCTCTGTTGCTGAAGAGATTCTCTACTTATGTAAATGTATCAGTCACAGTTTCTCTTTTTATCCTGTAGAGGGAGGTCTATGCAAACTCATCCTCTCTTATAAACACTCAGTCAGTAAGTTGAGGCAGATCAATCAGACAGTTCTGAACATTTTTTAAAATCTGAGATCAGACATCACTGAACAGAGGAATGGGTAAAAGTAATATCTGGAGTTTATTACTTGTAGTTACTATTCATGGTGAGAAAATCAATCCTGCTTTGATTCTGCTTTTTTAGATGTCCAACCTGTTTATAAGTTTTATTGATACTGATCAAAATTTCTATGACCACAGGAGTTTGGAGTGAGATCAGACTGGAGCAGCCGGCCTCTGAGGTGAAGAGACCTGGAGAGACAGTGAAGATGTCATGTATCATATCTGGATACAGCATGACGAGCAATAACATCCACTGGATCCGACAGAAACCAGGGAGAGCTCTGGAGTGGATTGGGAGGATGGATACAGGCAACAATTCTCCTATCTATGCAAGCTCCTTTCAAAGTCGCTTCAGTATGACAGAAGATGTGTCCAGCAGCACTCAGTTCCTCCAGATCCAGACTCTGACTGCAGCAGATTCTGCTGTTTACTTCTGTGCTCGTAGAGACACAGTGAGTGAGGACAGTGAAGCAGCTGCACAAAAACCTCCACAGAGAATCAGCAGTGTGATCTCAATGACATCTGTTCTTTCATTGTAGCTGCTGACAGAAGCAACATGTATTTGGTTCATAATTTTCATAGTTGGTGAAGATAAATAAATACAATGCATAAACAGAAGTTCATATTGTACACAAAATGTGATTAAAAAAGGTATGTCTTTGGGTTAATTTATGCAAGTTCATGTACCTTTTTTATTTTGGTTACAAACCCATGTATATTGAGTGGGGAACATATTTTTTGTCCCGGTTGAAGTGTTTGATGTGGAAGGCGTTAATGGAGTCTCGGATTGAAAGAAACTTTATTCCCTTGGAGTTTCTGAGGCCAATGAGGTATGATTATTTCTGATATGTATGTGAAATCAATGTGTTTTCTTGTTGGATGTCAGACTAACTGTAAGTTCTGTTTGCTAATTTTATTAGTTCTGACGGCCTTACTTGGCACTGTTTTGGCATCGTTGGTAACGTGAAGAAGACGTGGCTAAATAAATGTCTGTGAGCAAAACCGAACGACTTGAGCCTTGATTAAGACCTCGGAGGGAGAAACATTCATATTATCATACTAAGAGTTATTGATTTCATGCACCTTCAACCAATTCTGAGAAGCATTGCAGAAACATTGTTGTGTAGAGATAATTGTTCAATTTTAATTGTAAATCCCTGAGATCACTCATCTGTGTTACAGGATTTCCATCGTTAATAATAAAAACAATTTCTTTATATATGGCACCGAATAATTACCAAGTTATCACATAACACTACAAAAAGAGGAGGTTGTCAGTCAGATCCATAACACAGAGATCCCAAAATACACAACTATAAAACATTGATATAAAGTCTGTGTAATCATCAAATGTCGGTACACAGAAATCCGACGAGCGCAGGCAGAGGTATCCAAAAACTGAGGCAACAAGGCTGGTCAGAAAAGAAAAGACAAACATTGCTCAGAAAAAGGCTAGTAATTAGTTCAGCAATATTCTTATTAAATATCAGATTTCATTACATTTCTAGACGTGAAAGCGAAGAATTAATAAGAAATTAACATAATACATGTAAACTATACAAGGAGAGTTCCCACCCATCCACCCACCAAAAATATACTTTTATTTATCTCTCTCTCTGAGGAGGAGTCAATGCAAATCTGTGATGTGTTCCTCCTCTACTTATGTGAGTGCAGAGAGGACGACAGAGGACAGTGGACACACACTTGAACATGATGGACTATAGGACAGGACTGCTGCTTTTTACTGTCTGCTGGGCAGGTGATGATCATCACTCATCTTGACTGGAAAAAGTCTTCTGAAAGTGTCACATCTGATGGTTTTCTTTTCTGTCTCTTCAGGTGTTGATGGTCAGACTCTGACACAATCTGAACCAGTGGTTAAAAGGCCTGGAGAATCCCACAGACTGACCTGTTCAGCCTCTGGATTCACATTCAGCAGCTACTGGATGAACTGGGTCAGACAGGCTCCTGGAAAAGGACTGGAGTGGGTCGCTACTATTAGTCATACCAGTGGTAGCATCTACTACTCTAATTCAGTCAAAGGCAGATTCACCATCTCCAGAGACAACAGCAGACAGCAGCTGTATCTGCAGATGAACAGTCTGAAGACTGAAGACACTGCAGTGTATTACTGTGCCAGAGATCCACAGTGACACAACCCATCAGTAGAGCTGAACAAAAACCCCTCAGAGCCTGAACAGCAGTAACATGAAGCCACCAGAGGAGGAGCCCTCACACCAATAATGATTAACACCAAGCACTGAACCAGGGGAACAGAAACTTTCTCATTGCTGCCCCTCTCCCTCTGGATCTCTCTCCCCAAACACACCTGAGACTGTACCGACCTGCCACAATTCAAATCACTGAGAAAAAACTTTTTGTGATTCTGTAAAGTGTCAATGAGTATTTTAAAAAGTATATCTGATTATCAGGACTACATTCACATTACTAAGTGGACAAGAGGTCTTGAGTTCCCTCTATGCTGATGTTATTTAATCAAAGTTTTAGAAAATTAGATAATAATACTAATTTGCACACTGAAACCCATGTGACAAAATCCTTCAGTGAATGTTGAGAATAGAAGACACCATCAGAGACCATGATGAGGATTAACATCCTGTTAAATGTGAATATTATTGGTACATGTGATCACAGATGTAACTGTATGTTCCCTAACAGTCAAAAAGTGGAGCTAAGTGTTTTTCTGCTTTGTGTTTTTACTGAATAACTGAAAATCTGAAGTTTAACATCTTGAAAGGACATAAGTGGAAAATCTAAGACCAAGAGTGAAGAATTTATATCCAAGTGAAATGATTTTCCTTTTTCTCTCTCTGAGGAGGAGTCGATGCAAATCTGTGATGTGTTCCTCCTCTACTTATGTGAGTGCAGAGAGGACGACAGAGGACAGTGGACACACACTTGAACATGATGGACTATAGGACAGGACTGCTGCTTTTTACTGTCTGCTGGGCAGGTGATGATCATCACTCATCTTGACTGGAAAAAGTCTTCTGAAAGTGTCACATCTGATGGTTTTCTTTTCTGTCTCTTCAGGTGTTGATGGTCAGACTCTGACACAATCTGAACCAGTGGTTAAAAGGCCTGGAGAATCCCACACACTGACCTGTTCAGCCTCTGGATTCACATTCAGCGACTACCATATGAGCTGGGTCAGACAGGCTCCTGGAAAAGGACTGGAGTGGATCGCCTGGGTTGAGAATGATAATGACAGAAAATTCTACTCTAATTCAGTCAAAGGCCGGTTCACCATCTCCAGAGACAACAGCAGACAGCAGGTGTATCTGCAGATGAACAGTCTGAAGACTGAAGATTCTGCTGTTTATTATTGTGCCAGAGAGTCACAGTGACACAGGAGGAAGCATCGCTGTACAAAAACCTAACATGTCTCACTGTCTGTGCATATCTGGTATTCATCCACAGCTTGTTAAACTAAAATGTTAAAAAGTTTTAAATGAAGGGAAACATCTTTACAGTTCATCCTTGTTTGGAATCATTTAATGACTTTTTAGTTTAAGCTGATTTTCTGTCATTAGTGTAAATTAGGAAGCCTAAAAGTTTGTGTTTGAGCATTTGTATGACAGAGGACAGAAGTTCATTTCAGCTTCACCATCATTGATGTTCTCTGTACTGATGCTCACAGCTGCACCCTGACATGAGATTTTAAACTTTTATAAACACATCAGAAAGACATGAAACAAAAATAACATGAGGTGATCGTGCCTTCGCTATTGTAGCCCCCACTCTCTGGAATTAACTCCCACAACCCCTCGGATCTGCTGAATCTCTGGACATTTTCAACAAGTATCTAAAAACCCACCTGGACAGACAATCTATATAAATAAAGACTTATTTACTAATAATTAAATTGATTAATTGATATAATGTTGGTTTGTGTTTCCATAGGTGATACGTGTATTGATCTTATTCAGTAATTCTGGAAGTGGAGGAAACCGATGGACTGGATTTTGTATTTCTTTACAGGAAGAGAATTAAAATACCAACGCTCTGAGGATTTGTATTTTCCGCACATACTTAACACAAATTGTTGATAGTAGACCCTGTTTACACAACAACAATTTCATCCTGGCAATAATGTCCATACACACTGGCCTTGTAAAAAAGAAAACGTATGTAAACCCGAAGTCCACCTCGAGTGAAGAGGCACCATGCAGATCAAGTGTTCTGTGTCTAAGTGAGGGGTGGGTCAGAGTAACACTGCTGCACAATGAGCATGTTCAGACGACCTGCAGAAAAGGTCATGATGGAACTTTTTGCAGTGATGCAACCAAAAGGACATATAGACTGCTGTGAATTACTGTGGGAGATTTCCCCACTAATAAAAGAGGCCAGCAGAAAAATAAAAACTGACCAAAGGCATTTTAACAAAGGCCAACAGAGGGCGATAAAAGATCAAACAGAAGGGCAGAGCATTGTGACAAAGTCTCTTAATACTCAAAGAAAAGAAGGAAACATTCAGCAGCAGTTGACTCGGTGGGTTGAGCCTAACTTTTGGTTTATAATCATGGAGACATTAGAAAGCTTTGTGACCTGCTGACTGTCAGTTCATTGAAGCTGGTGATGTCTCAACCTGAGTTTCTCTCTCGTCAGAATTTTACTGATAGTAAAACTACTTTATTTCAATAAATACGATTTATCAAAATGTCTAATGTTTCCAAATAAATCCTATATCCAGTGTTTCAGTACTCGAGTCCTGGACTGTGACTGATCCTGAAGTACTGGTGATTCAAACCGAATGTCAGCATTGACTGCATTCAAACTTGGAATTTGAGGAAAGGGTGAAGATATTTTAGGTTTTTTGGGTCCTTGGCTCAGTTGATAGAAAAGAAAAAATCATATCTAGCAAATTCTATTTAGTCATAAACACAGACTGACATCACTATGACAACATGTTCAAAATATCTATTGGTGAAATGATCAAATCATGATTGGGAGATAATGATAAAAAAAAATCACACCTGTTTCAAAAACGGATATAATAAAGATACATAAGTTTTCTAAAATGTCAACAAAACCATCTAAGATCAGCGCTAACTATCTCAGAACCAGACAAAATATTTTAGACAAATCACCCTTTCTTTGAGGCAAGCCAAGGCTGTCTCGATGCAAATTGAACTTCCTCACAGTCGGATATAAAAACTCGACATCACGCTGTGAGTCAGAGAAGAAGAGAAGCTCCATCATGTCAGGTTCAACACCAACCATGTTGTATGTAGCTCTGCTGCTGCTGGCTGCTGGATCCTGTGAGTCTCACTGAGGCAGACTCACTGACAGTATGATCACAGCACAATGACTCTGAACATACTGACTCAATATTCAACATGTTTTCATCTACAGGTGTGAAGAGTCAACAGCTGACACAGCCAGCCTCTGTGACTGTGCAGCCAGGTCAGCGTCTGACCATCACCTGTCAGCTCTCTTATTCTGTTAGCAGCTATGCTACAGCCTGGATCAGACAGCCTGCAGGGAAAGGACTGGAGTGGATTATAATAGGTGGTGTGGGATATAACACATATACTAAAGATTCACTGAAGAACCAGTTCAGCATCAACTTTGACTCTTCCAGCAACACAGTGACTCTAAACGGACAGAATATGCAGCCTGCAGACACTGCAGTGTATTACTGTGCCAGAGATCCACAGTGAGAGACAATAACAGAAGAACTGTACAAAAACTACTTCCTGTTTTTACAACAAACACTGAACATTTATTTTAGTCAGTGTTTGTACATTTGTGGTTAACAATATACAGTTGTAGAATAATCCAACGTTGCAATCAAATATAACCTTTTAATTTAATTTATATATAGTATGATTGATTTGCTCATTTACACAAAAGGGAACAAACGTAACTTACATGTATTCAAAGTGACTGATTTAAATGTGGGTAATGAGATCCTGAGACCTTGTCTGCTTTGCAACACAGTTGTTGGTGTTATGAGGATGAGATGGTGTCTTATCGTCTTTAGTTTTAGTTTATATTAAGCAGAATAATTCTTCCTTGATCTTGGTTTACAGTTTTTCTGTCTTGTTAACAGTCTTTATCCGACAATAATAAGTATTAAAACTTAATAAAAATGTTTCAGATATTCCATCTGTAGTTTTCCTTGTTCAAATTTATACAATTTTTAAAAGTCTGAACCTTTGAAAAACCATAAAAACTACACTGACAATTGTCAGAATCAAATGCTATTTACATCACCACCAGAAACGTTGTTCATTAACTAATTTAATGAAGTTGTTTCCGAATTTATATGAAATGGTGATCATGACATGATTTAAATTAAGTATATATGACTGCAGTTCCAACTTTCCTTTCAACGAGGGAACCGGAAGGGAAACACTAGAACACCTCCCCAAGTCAGTTGATTTACAACCCACTAAATGTAAATTGGCCTCCATGTGTTGCTATATAAATAAGTGGTGTGTATGAGCATCAGTGAGAGGACAGACGAGCCCACATCAGATCAGCTTCATCATCAGCCATGTTCTCTGCAGCTCTGATTCTGCTGCTGACAGCTGGATCATGTAAGGAGCTTTAGAACTAATGATCACATCACACACAGAGAATAATCAGATGAATGATGGAGATTATGTTGATTTGTGTTTCCACAGGTGTGAACTGTATTGATCTCATCACGCCAGGCTCAATGGTTGTGCAGCCTGGACAGTCTCTGACCCTCACCTGTCAGGTCTCTGGTTACTCTCTGACTGATGACAGCTATGCAACAGGTTGGATCAGACAGCGTGAAGGGAAAGCGATGGACTGGATCTGTCATAGGTGGGGTGGTGGAACCTTTCGACAAAATAATGCTCTGAAGAACAAATTCAGCTACAGGACAGACACGTCTACCAGGACAGTGACTCTAACAGGGCAGAATATGCAGCCTGCAGACACTGCAGTGTATTACTGTGTGAGAGAGACACAGTGACACAACCCATCAGTAGAGTTGAACAAAAACCCCTCAGAGCCTGAACAGCTGTAACATGAAGCCACCAGAGGAAGATACCTCATACCAATAATGACCATATCTGTCATGATCTGGTTCTGTTAGTGCCCTCCCACTTGTGTGTGTGTGTTGTCTGTTTTCCCCATGTCTGTCTGTTCCTCCTGTGTCTCCTCCCCCGGTCTGCAGCAGCAGCAGCAGGTGCAGCTCGTTCTCATCAACCCCAGTATATAAGCCTGAGCTCAACTGTCAGTCCCTGTCGGATTATTGTCAACACAAGTGGGAACTAGTATCTTGGATCCTGAACTTTGTTAAAAAAGGTTTATTAGTTGAAGATTCCTGTGCTTAACTCATCGTGTTTGTTTCCTTGCTCATCAGCAGTTAAATATTCACTCCTGCTTGCCTGCCTGCTGCTCTTCCGTTCAAGCCTTCACCTCACGCGTTTGGTAATTGAGAACTGTCACCGGGATTTCACCGCTCACTGGAGAGCGAGGACTTTGCACTTTTCACTGTACATTGTTTATTTAGTTGTTTATTAAAACGACTCGTTACACCGCTATCTGTCTCTGAGTTGTGCGTCTGGGTCCGAAATTGTTCACACGTGAGTGTACCGTAACAATATCACCAGATCAGTGGCACAAACAGTCTAAAGTTAAAGTGTACATGACAATAAAAAGGGGAACTGTTGGAAAAAGATTCATAATCCTTTTAGAAGTATGAGACATTCCCAAAAAGATAAATATTTTGAATCAAATTATCACACCTCTATGGTTTAAATATGTATAAATATATTGCTCAGCTGTTCCAATAATGCATCATTGTTTACCTATAAAAAATAACCCCAACTCTGTGTGGGGATGAAACAGTCCAACACTTTTCTCATCATCAAGTTCATCTCTGCTTTCACTCTGCTGACATGATACAGCTGATGACCTTTCAACTTAAAGTATCCAAGACAGAAGTCAAATGTTGTTGCTCTCTGAGGAGGAGTCAATGCAAATCTGTGATGTGTTCCTCCTCTACTTATGTGAGTGCAGAGAGGACGACAGAGGACAGTGGACACACACTTGAACATGATGGACTATAGGACAGGACTGCTGCTTTTTACTGTCTGCTGGGCAGGTGATGATCATCACTCATCTTGACTGGAAAAAGTCTTCTGAAAGTGTCACATCTGATGGTTTTCTTTTCTGTCTCTTCAGGTGTTGATGGTCAGACTCTGACACAATCTGAACCAGTGGTTAAAAGGCCTGGAGAATCCCACACACTGACCTGTTCAACCTCTGGATTCACATTCAGCAGCTTGTATTTGAACTGGGTCAGACAGGCTCCTGGAAAAGGACTGGAGTGGATCGCTTATATATACACATCCAGTTATATCTATTACTCCTCATCAGTCAAGGGCAGATTCACCATCTCCAGAGATGACTCCAGCAGTAAACTCTATCTGCAGATGAACAGTCTGAAGACTGAAGACACTGCAGTGTATTACTGTGCCAGAGATACACAGTGACACAACCCATCAGTAGAGCTGAACAAAAACCCCTCAGAGCCTGAACTGCAGTAACATGAAGCCACCAGAGGAGGAGCCCTCACACCAATAATGATGAACACCAAGCACTGAACCAGGGGAACAGAAACTTTCTCATTGCTGCCCCTCTCCCTCTGGATCTCTCTCCCCAAACACACCTGAGACTGACCGACCTGCCACAATTCAAGTCACTGAAAAAACTTTTTGTGATTCTGTAAAGTGTCAATGAGTATTTTAAAAACAAGATGAATAAAATCTATAATTATCATTAAACATGATAAACACCAGAACACGTATAAAGAGAAGAGAAATACAAGCTTTAAGACAATATGAAGATACCGTTGTTTTCAACAGTATATCTGATTATCAGGACTACATTCACATTACTAAGTGGACAAGAGGTCTTGAGTTCCCTCCAAGCTGATGTTACGTAATTAAAGTTTTAGAAAATTAGATTATCATGCTAATTTGCACACTGAAACCCATGTGACAAAATCCTTCAGTGAATGTTGAGAACAGAAGACACCATCAGAGACCATGATGAGGATTAACTACCTGTTAAATGTGAATATCATTGGTACATGTGATCACAGATGTAATTGTATGTTCCCTAACAGTCAAAAAGTGGAGCTAAGTGTTATTCTGCTTTGTGTTTTTACTGAATAACTGAAAATCTGAAGATTACCATCTTAAAAGGACACAAGTTTAGAATCTAAGTCCAAAAGTAAAAAAGAAAAATCCAAGTGAAATGATTTTCCTTTCTCTCTCTGAGGAGGAGTCAATGCAAATCTGTGATGTGTTCCTCCTCTACTTATGTGAGTGCAGAGAGGACGACAGAGGATAGTGGACACACACTTGAACATGATGGACTATAGGACAGGACTGCTGCTTTTTACTGTCTGCTGGGCAGGTGATGATCATCACTCATCTTGACTGGAAAAAGTCTTCTGAAAGTGTCACATCTGATGGTTTTCTTTTCTGTCTCTTCAGGTGTTGATGGTCAGACTCTGACACAATCTGAACCAGTGGTTAAAAGGCCTGGAGAATCCCACACACTGACCTGTTCAGCCTCTGGATTCACATTCAGCGACTACCATATGAGCTGGGTCAGACAGGCTCCTGGAAAAGGACTGGAGTGGGTTGCCTGGGTTGAGAAGGATAATGACAGAAAATTCTACTCTAATTCAGTCAAAGGCCGGTTCACCATCTCCAGAGACAACAGCAGACAGCAGGTGTATCTGCAGATGAACAGTCTGAAGACTGAAGATTCTGCTGTTTATTATTGTGCCAGAGACCCACAGTGACACAGGAGGAAGCATCGCTGTACAAAAACCTAACATGTCACACTGTCTGTGCATATCTGGTATTCATCCATATCTTGTTAAACTAAAATGTTAAAAAGTTTTAAATGAGGGGAAACATCTTTACAGTTCATCCTTGTTTGGAATCATTTAATGACTTTTTAGTTTAAGATGATTTTCTGTCATTAGTGTAAATTAGGAAGCCTAAAAGTTTGTGTTTGAGCATTTGTATGACAGAGGACAGAAGTTCATTTCAGCTTCACCATCATTGATGTTCTCTGTACTGATGCTCACAGCTGCACCCTGACATGAGATTTTAAACTTTTATAAACACATCAGAAAGACATGAAACAAAAATAACATGAGGTGATCGTGCCTTCGCTATTGTAGCCCCCACTCTCTGGAATTAACTCCCACAACCCCTCGGATCTGCTGAATCTCTGGACATTTTCAACAAGTATCTAAAAACCCACCTGGACAGACAATCTATATAAATAAAGACTTATTTACTAATAATTAAATTGATTAATTGAGATATTGTTGGTTTGTGTTTCCATAGGTGATACGTGTATTGATCTTATTCAGTAATTCTGGAAGTGGAGGAAACCGATGGACTGGATTTTGTATTTCTTTACAGGAAGAGAATTAAAATACCAACGCTCTGAGGATTTGTATTTTCCGCACATACTTAACACAAATTGTTGATAGTAGACCCTGTTTACACAACAACAATTTCATCCTGGCAATAATGTCCATACACACTGGCCTTGTAAAAAAGAAAACGTATGTAAACCCGAAGCCCACCTCGAGTGAAGAGGCACCATGCAGATCAAGTGTTCTGTGTCTAAGTGAGCGGTGGGTCAGAGTAACACTGCTGCACAATGAGCATGTTCAGACGACCTGCAGAAAAGAACATGATGGAACTTTTTGCAGTGATGCAACCAAAAGGACATATAGACTGCTGTGAATTACTGTGGGAGATTTCCCCACTAATAAAAGAGGCCAGCAGAAAAATAAAAACTGACCAAAGGCATTTTAACAAAGGCCAACAGAGGGCGATAAAAGATCAAACAGAAGGGCAGAGCATTGTGACAAAGTCTCTTAATACTCAAAGAAAAGAAGGAAACATTCAGCAGCAGTTGACTCGGTGGGTTGGGCCTAACTTTTGGTTTATAATCATGGAGACATTAGAAAGCTTTGTGACCTGCTGACTGTCAGTTCATTGAAGCTGGTGATGTCTCAACCTGAGTTTCTCTCTCGTCAGAATTTTACTGATAGTAAAACTACTTTATTTCAATAAATACGATTTATCAAAATATCTTGATGTTTACAAATAAATCCTATATTCAGTGCTTCAGTACTCGAGTCCTGGACTGTGACTGATCCTGAAGTACTGGTGATTCAAACCGAATGTCAGCATTGACTGCATTCAAACTTGGAATTTGAGTAAAGGGCAAAGATAGTTTAGGTTTTTTGGGTCCTTGGCTCAGTTGATAGAAAAGAAAAAAACATATCTAGCAAATTGTATTTAGTCATAGACACAGATTGACATCACTATGACAACATGTTCAAAATATCTATTGGTGAAATGATCAAATCATGATTGGGAGTTAATGATAGCAAAAACGGATATAAAAAAGATACATAACTTATCTACAATGTCAACAAAACCATCTAAGATCAGCGCTAACTATCTCAGAACCAGACAAAATATTTTAGACAAATCACCCTTTCTTTGAGGCAAGCCAAGGCTGTCTCGATGCAAATTGAACTTCCTCACAGTCTGATATAAAAACTCGACATCACGCTGTGAGTCAGAGAAGAAGAGAAGCTCCATCATGTCAGGTTCAACACCAACCATGTTGTATGTAGCTCTGCTGCTGCTGGCTGCTGGATCCTGTGAGTCTCACTGAGGCAGACTCACTGACAGTATGATCACAGCACAATGACTCTGAACATACTGACTCAATATTCAACATGTTTTCATCTACAGGTGTGAAGAGTCAACAGTTGACACAGCCAGCCTCTGTGACTGTGCAGCCAGGTCAGCGTCTGACCATCACCTGTCAGGTCTCTTATTCTGTTAGCAGCTACTGGACAGCCTGGATCAGACAGCCTGCAGGGAAAGGACTGGAGTGGATTATAATAGGTGGTGTGGGATATACCACATATACTAAAGATTCACTGAAGAACAAGTTCAGCATCAACTTTGACTCTTCCAGTAACAGAGTGACTCTGAACGGACAGAATATGCAGCCTACAGACACTGCAGTGTATTACTGTGCCAGAGATCCACAGTGACACAACCCATCAGTAGAGCTGAACAAAAACCCCTCAGAGCCTGAACAGCAGTAACATGAAGCCACCAAAGGAGGAGCCCTCACACCAATAATGATGAACACCAAGCACTGAACCAGGGGAACAGAAACTCCCATTGCTGCCCCTCTCCATCTGGATCTCTCTCCCCAAACACAGCTGAGACTGTACCGACCTGCCACAATTCAAATTACTGAGAAAAAACATTTTCAGCACGAAATACAAATTTCTTGCACCATTTACAAAAACTGCACGAGAGGTCTTGAACTTCCTCTATGCTGATATTATTCAATCAAACGGCTAGAAAAGGAGATTTTAAAACCATTTTTGTACTTTGATACCCTGAAACCCATGTGGTAAAATCCTCCCACAAATGTTGAGAATAGAAGACACCATCAGAGACCATGGTGGGGATTAACGTCCTGTTAGATGGGAATATTTTTGGTACATGTGATCACAGATGTTACTGTATGTTCCCGAACTGTCAAAAAGTGGAGCTAAGTGTTATTCTGCTTTGTGTTATTGCTGAATGGCTGAAAAACCTTAAGTTTAACATCTGAAAACGACACTTTAGTTTAGAATCTAAGTCCGAAAGTGAAGAATTTATATCCAAGTGAAATGATTTTCCTTTTTCTCTCTCTGAGGAGGAGTCAATGCAAATCTGTGATGTGTTCCTCCTCTACTTATGTGAGTGCAGAGAGGACGACAGAGGACAGTGGACACACACTTGAACATGATGGACTATAGGACAGGACTGCTGCTTTTTACTGTCTGCTGGGCAGGTGATGATCATCACTCATCTTGACTGGAAAAAGTCTTCTGAAAGTGTCACATCTGATGGTTTTCTTTTCTGTCTCTTCAGGTGTTGATGGTCAGACTCTGACACAATCTGAACCAGTGGTTAAAAGGCCTGGAGAATCCCACAGACTGACCTGTTCAGCCTCTGGATTCACATTCAGCAGCTACTATATGAACTGGGTCAGACAGGCTCTTGGAAAAGGACTGGAGTGGATTTCTCGTATAGGCACATCCAGTTCTCCTATTCAGTACATCTCATCAGTCAAGGGCAGATTCACCATCTCCAGAGATGACTCCAGCAGTAAACTCTATCTGCAGATGAACAGTCTGAAGACTGAAGACACTGCAGTGTATTACTGTGCCAGAGACTCACAGTGAGAGACAAGAGCAGGAGAGTCTCACAAAAACTACTTCCTCTTTTTCACTACATCACTTAAAACTATCAAACATTATCCAGGGTTTCTAGTTCGGAGGCCTATGAATCTGCTTTTTGCAGATGATGTAGTTGTGTTGACTTCCTCATGCTGGGACCTCCAGCAGGCATTGGGGCGGTTTACAGCTCAGTGCGATGAAGGTAGTTTGCTCTCTATGGGTGGGGAGTGAGTCCTAGTTGAGGTTTGCCAGGCATGCCCAACTAGAATAACACCCCAGGGTAGACCAAGAGCTCACTGGAGGGATTAAATATCCTTTCTGGCCTGAGAACACCTAGCAATCCTTCAGGAGTTGCTGGAAAACTAGCTGGAGAGGGAAGTCTGGGTTGACTTACTTTAATGCACTTGCTGCCACCGCAACCTGACCTGGAATAAGAAGAAGTAAATGTGTGGATTGACAGATGTTCCAGTACCAATCGTACTGCACTGCTGATATGAACGAATAATGGTTTTCAGTATTCATGATCAGGGCCTCTTCACACAGGGTTCATTAAAATCAATTTCAAACTTATGTCGTGGAAATTCCCCTTGGTGGTGCCAAAGTGGAACATCCTTAACAACACTTTCCCTCCATTTTTCTGCCATTATTTTAGCAGGACCTGAAAGAGGGTTATCTAGCATTTTTAAATTCCAGGTTTTATTCCCCATGTTTTTCAGTGACTCACTGGGACAGATGTGCTTAAACGTTCAATGGGCTTATCACTCACACAGACCACACAATCACACTGATCTTCCCATACAGTGTATGGTTGGATCTTATCAAACACACACTAAAACTTTGCGCAAACTTAATTCAGCCAGGTGGTTTGTACGACACATAAGTTCCGAGCAACGCACCTCAATAGCATACAATCTGCATGCCAGACACTGAATGTCGCAAAAAAGTTTTTATTTTTGATTATCACTCATACGCCCATTTTATTTTAGTGGGGCCTTGTATATCTATAATAATCGTTGTTTCGCATGTTTTATTCTTTAAGTGCAGACAGCCTTGTGCTGTTCGTTAGATATTTTAGTTTCATTTTTCGTTTATTCTTTTTCTTAACTTTTCTCGTTTTAAGACATACTTAACACACAACATAAAGTTCCAAGACCACCCAGGTTTTACATGGACATACGCTTCTATACTTGAGCCTTTAAACACACAACATACAACATAAACCTCCAAAACCGGTATTACATGGGCAAGGCGTCCATAAAAACTATATGGACCCGAAATGCATAACTGAAACCACCCCAAAGGACTTAAATTACGTTTCAGCTACCTAGGTTTTTACAAATTGAGCAAATGATTCAAACGCCGTACTCACTTAGATAGAGCGTCCGCTGTCTGCACCCTGTACCTGACGTCAGGTGGGATCCAAAATCTCCGTTTGTCGGAGCGGAATTTTCCCCGGCCGGCAGCTTCCTTCAGATCAGTCTCAGGTAGCAATCAGCGAAACGTCTATCCCATCCTGTTGTCGCCATAATGTCGTGGAAATTCCCCTTTGCGAGGTGGAGAGTTGCTAAATCTCAAGGAAGAACTTCACGGCTGCGCTTGAATCAGATCTCTTGGTTTAATACGTGCAGCACGGAGGAGAGGCCAGAGCATCTTCTGTCTAACCTTTACATTTCAAGTCCTTTTATACAATACCGAGGGATATGGGGAGGTGACCTTACACTTAAACAAATGGTGTTCTCTACATTACAATGGTTGTTTGAAGTTTAGTGTATTCTGTCTGTCTGGAGACAGTGACTGTGATAATGAAATAACATTTACATTCGTATGGTGTTGTCTGCGAAGGAGGAGGCCCTCCTGTGGCTCTCTGACACCTCTGTTCAGAGGTGTCTCCTGAACGTCTAGGTAATTTCCCACACTTATGACATTTACATCAATGTTTGACGCTTGCTCTTCTTGAATGTGTCTATATTTAAAAACTTAAATATGGCCACATTTGCTGAAATGTCATGAAAACAGCAACATTTGGCAGTCAGTCAGGGTCTAACACAATGTTATATTTACTCAGATAAGACCATGTCAACACTTACAGAAGAATCCAACAGATTATATAGAAGTGCAGAGAGATTCTTTTGCACGACCTGGTGGATCTCTGTTAACTATAAATACTACTTCTCTATACATGCAGGGTTTTCCATGTCTTTTCCTAAACAAAGCCAACAAACAGAAATCAATTGAATATAGTTAGTAGGAACAGAAGTTTTATGAAAGGGTTTCTTGGTCTCTGTGAGACAGGATATCTTCAGACAGACAGGAAATGATGGGATGCATCAGGATCAGGGGTTGAACTCTGACCAGTACAAAAAGATCTATAACCATAAAGGATGCCGAATCGAGCAACTGAGCTGAGAAGGCGACATCGGACATCAAGTTTAGCATGACCAGGACAAAAAATAGAATTTTTCATGATTTATCAAACTCATTTCTGAATGCTAGAAAGTAAATAAAAGATAATTTTCTATCTGTTTTCGATCTTTGGCCCATCACTCTAAGAGAACAGGACATAGATAAGTAGTTCTACACCTTTAATTTCTATTAATTCAGATTTTTAGTTGATGACAGTTTACTCTTGGATCAGATAACAATTCAGCATCTCTGCTTTGGATCCCACATGCTGAAAGTCTAACATATAAAAAGAAACCAGTTTCTTCAATGACTATTTTGTGACGTTCATGACTATCCCTTTTTGTATGTCATAGTCTATACTGGAACCTCTCTGACTCTATTGGCTCCAGTCAGACCATCATTGATGCTTCATGTGTTTGATTGTATGCAAACTCAGTGAGCTTCCTTGTTACTCAGCTATAAAAACTTCCCATCAGGCCGTCAGTGGAGTTCACAGCACCTCACTTTCAACATCAACCATGTTTTCTGTAGCTCTGCTGCTGCTGCTGGCAGCTGGATGTGAGTCTGTCTGCATCTGTCAAAGTCAACAGTTCTTCTTCTGCAGTTTCACTTGATCATTTCTGACTAAACATGTTCTCTGTTTAACAGGTGTGAAGGGTGAACAGCTGACACAGCCAGCCTCTGTGACTGTGCAGCCAGGTCAGCGTCTGACAATCACCTGTCAGGTCTCTTATTCTGTTAGCGGCTACTACACAGCCTGGATCAGACAACCTGCAGGGAAAGGACTGGAGTGGATCGGAATGAGATCCACTGGAGGCTCTTACTACAAAGATTCACTGAAGAACCAGTTCAGTATCGACTTGGACTCTTCCAGTAAAACAGTGACTCTAAACGGACAGAATATGCAGCCTGAAGACACTGCAGTGTATTACTGTGCCAGGAGAGACACAGTGACACAACCCATCAGTAGAGCTGAACAAAAACCCCTCAGAGCCTGAACAGCAGTAACATGAAGCCACCAGAGGAGGAGCCCTCACACCAATAATGATGAACACCAAGCACTGAACCAGGGGAACAGAAAGTTTCTCATTGCTGCCCCTCTCCCTCTGGATCTCTCTCTCCAAACACACCTGAGACTGTACCGACCTGCCACAATTCAAATCACTGAGAAAAACATTTTAACCACTCATTAATTTCTATGTTTCTTTTTGTCTTTTCCTGTTAATGTGATTCTAAAAAGTGTCAATAAGTATTTTAAAAAGCACAATATGAATCAAATGTATTATCAGTTTTATTATACATATGAACCACAAGTTCACTTCTAAATCAAACTTTGAGATAAAGAAAATTCTATATCATTTTTGAACTTCAATATCCTGAAAGCCATTTGACAAAATCCTTCAGAGACCATGATGGGGATTAACTTCCTGTTAGATGTGTATAATTTTGGTACATGTGATCACAGATGTTACTGTTTGTTCCCTAACTGTCAAAAAGTGGAGCTAAGTGTTTTTCTGCTTTGTGTTAATTCCTGGATAACTGAAAACCATAAGTTTAACATCTTGAAAGGACATCAGTGGAAAATCTAAGTCCAAAAGTGAAGAATTTATATCCAAGTGAAATGATTTTCCTTTTTCTCTCTCTGAGGAGGAGTCAATGCAAATCTGTGATGTGTTCCTCCTCTACTTATGTGAGTGCAGAGAGGACGACAGAGGACAGTGGACACACACTTGAACATGATGGACTATAGGACAGGACTGCTGCTTTTTACTGTCTGCTGGGCAGGTGATGATCATCACTCATCTTGACTGGAAAAAGTCTTCTGAAAGTGTCACATCTGATGGTTTTCTTTTCTGTCTCTTCAGGTGTTGATGGTCAGACTCTGACAGAATCTGAACCAGTGGTTAAAAGGCCTGGAGAATCCCACACACTGACCTGTTCAGCCTTTGGATTCACAATGAGGAGCTACAATATGAACTGGGTCAGACAGGCTCCTGGAAAAGGACTGGAGTGGATCGCTTACATTAGTAGTGGTAGTGGTAGCATCTACTACTCTAATTCAGTCAAAGGCCGGTTCACCATCTCCAGACACAACAGCAGACAGCAGCTGTATCTGCAGATGAACAGTCTGAAGACTGAAGACACTGCAGTGTATTACTGTGCCAGAGAGTCACAGTGACACAACCCATCAGTAGAGCTGAACAAAAACTACTTCCTCTTTTTACAACCATCACTGGGAACACTTATAACCTGTTTATTGACAATATTTTATGTGTTTAACAATCAGTTGAGGAAACTCTGAGTGTTGACCAAATACTAAAGTCTTATTCAGGTATCGTTCAATCAAGTCATCAACATCATTCATCATCATCATAAAACACAATTAATATCTTCACTATATCTGAGCACCAAGTGTCATTAATGATAAACAGAGTTTCTCCCCTTGTGAACACTTGTTCCTTAAAGCCACCAGAGGAGGAGCCCTCACACAACTAATGATTTTAACTTCATGTTGCTGTTACAGTAAAGAGAGAGACAAACAGTCTTCAGGCTTCATGAACTATTGTAATAACATCATCACTTAAATATTGTTTAAATCAATATCCCTGATAAATTGTGAGATATGAAGTAATAGTGAATTTTATCAGGAGTTTGAATGATTTGAATAAACATCGTCACCGGGTTTACCATCCTATGTGTATGTAAATTAGCCTCCTCTTGTTGCCATATAAGAAAGTCCACTTGGTGTGTTGATGCTTCAAGTTCTCACATCAGATCAGCTTCATCATCAGCCATGTTCTCTGCAGCTCTGATTCTGCTGCTGACAGCTGGATCATGTAAGGAGCTTTACAACTAATGATCACATCACACACAGAGAATAATCAGATGAATGATGGAGATTATGTTGATTTGTGTTTCCACAGGTGTGAACTGTATTGATCTCATCACGCCAGGCTCAATGGTTGTGCAGCCTGGACAGTCTCTGACCCTCACCTGTCAGGTCTCTGGTTACTCTCTGACTGATGACAGCTATGCAACAGGTTGGATCAGACAGCGTGAAGGGAAGCCGATGGACTGGATCTCTCATCAGTGGGGTACAAGCGGACTTCGACAAAATAATGCTCTGAAGAACAAGTTCAGCTACAGGAGAGACACGTCTGCCAGGACAGTGACTCTAACAGGGCAGAATATGCAGCCTGAAGACACTGCAGTGTATTACTGTGTGAGAGTCCCACAGTGAGAGACAATAACAGGAGAGACGTACAAAAACAACTTCCTCTGTTTACAACCATCACAGGGAACATTCAGCTGTATCACCAACTTTAATTTCAGTTACAAACATTCTATGTAGTTATTGACTAAATATCGTAGACCATGGTCAGGCTTTGCTCTATCCCGATTGGTCACAGATCCTTGATTTACTTCTCACTTTGAAAAGTTCTGGCCTCCAAGCAGTTCCTGATAATAAACAAATGATCACTTGCTCCTCATTGTTCATGTTTTTTAAGTACTTTCAGAAAAAATCTATGACGACTGATGTTGCCCTGCTAAATATTTCGTTTATTATTACTGTGAAAGACAGAGTTCATCAATGCAAGTCAACATAGAAAAATCAAGGAGAATTATCCCTAAATGAGAGACAAAAAAATAAAGAGGGAAGAAAAAGGAAGTGGCATAAGCATCGGGACTCTGGCAAACATGATGGTGATGGCATCATGATTGAATGAAGGTCATCAAACACAAAACTTTAGCCTCATGTAGACATTGAATCACATCATGCAAAACCATTCAACGTTTCAGTTCCAGCTGAACCAGAGAGAAAACAAGATTCATGTTGAATCAGTCCATGTGAGGAGGAGTCAATGCAAACCTCTGATATGTTCCTCCTCTACTTATGTGAGTGCAGAGAGGACGACAGAGGACAGTGGACACACACTTGAACATGATGGACTATAGGACAGGACTGCTGCTTTTTACTGTCTGCTGGGCAGGTGATGATCATCACTCATCTTGACTGGAAAAAGTCTTCTGAAAGTGTCACATCTGATGGTTTTCTTTTCTGTCTCTTCAGGTGTTGATGGTCAGACTCTGACACAATCTGAACCAGTGGTTAAAAGGCCTGGAGAATCACACAGACTGACCTGTTCAGCCTCTGGATTCACATTCAGCAGCCACTGGATGGCTTGGGTCAGACAGGCTCCTGGAAAAGGACTGGAGTGGATTGCTGCTATTAGTAATGGTGGTGGTAGTAGCATCTACTACTCCTCAACAGTCAAAGGCCGGTTCACCATCTCCAGAGACAACAGCAGACAGCAGCTGTATCTGCAGATGAACAGTCTGAAGACTGAAGACACTGCAGTGTATTACTGTGCCAGAGACTCACAGTGACACAACCCATCAGTAGAGCTGAACAAAAACTACTTCCTCTTTTTGCAACCATCACTGGGAACATTTGGCTGTCTCAGCATCACATTATAAAAATTTACTTGGATTATAAGTCAGAAATACAAATATCAACAAGCGATCGAGTCAATATCAGAGTCCTACATACATCATGGTCCGGGGGTATTACTTTACTGTGATTGGTCCCAGAGTGTCAAATCATTTCTCACTTTGACAGATTCTGCTCACAGTTGTCTGTAAGTTCAAGGTGATGGTTATTTTGTGAAGTAATTCAAAACCACAATCAGATGCAGAGAAAAGTCCAGGACACAAAAACAGTTAGGAAGTTCATTCATCGAATGTCGTCAGTTCAAATAGAAAGAGACAGACAACAAGGAGAGAAAAATCTAACGGGGGCAAAATTGAAAAGATTCCAAAAAAGTTAAAAACCTAACAAAGAAAAAACTGAAAATATGGCTGAAATGAATAAACACACTCAGGACACAATGACAGGGCTGGTGGAAACACAGGTGTGTATATATAAACGTAGGACTGATTGAAAATGAAACAAAGGTGTGTTGGGACAAAGGGAGGGAAAATTTGAGGAAAAAGCAGAATGTGGAAATGATCATATTAAACATAAGTTCGTTTCTACATTTCCAGACCATGCTGTAGAGACAATACAGGAAAAAAAGCTGAAGATAAATAGATAACACATCCTCGACCAAAACAATACACATTTATTTTCAGGAGTTGAAGCACATGTGAAGCAGAGATGATTTCCAGTCATCTTTTCACTCTGCAAATAAAAACAGACAACAGACTCTTCTATTGGCTCCAGTCAGACCATCACTGACGCTTCATGTGTTTGATTTTATGCAAACTCAGTGAGCTTCCTTGTTACTCAGCTATAAAAACTTCCCATCAGGCCGTCAGTGGAGTTCACAGCACCTCACTTTCAACATCAACCATGTTTTCTGTAGCTCTGCTGCTGCTGCTGGCAGCTGGATGTGAGTCTGTCTGCATCTGTCAAAGTCAACAGTTCTTCTTCTGCAGTTTCACTTGATCATTTCTGACTAAACATGTTCTCTGTTTAACAGGTGTGAAGGGTCAACAGTTGACACAGCCAGCCTCTGTGACTGTGCAGCCAGGTCAGCGTCTGACCATCACCTGTCAGGTCTCTTATTCTGTTAGCAGCTACTACACAGCCTGGATCAGACAGCCAGCAGGGAAAGGACTGGAGTGGATTATAGCCGCTTGTGTGGGATATACCACATATACCAAAGATTCATTGAAAAACAAGTTCAGTATGAACTTGGACTCTTCCAGTAACAGAGTGACTCTAAACGGACAGAATATGCAGCCTGCAGACACTGCAGTGTATTACTGTGCCAGAGAGCCACAGTGACACAACCCATCAGTAGAGCTGAACAAAAACCCCTCAGAGCCTGAACAGCAGTAACATGAAGCCACCAGAGGAGGAGCCCTCACACCAATAATGATGAACACCAAGCACTGAACCAGGGGAACAGAAACTCCCATTGCTGCCCCTCTCCCTCTGGATCTCTCTCCCCAAACACACCTGAGACTGTACCGACCTGCCACAATTCAAATCACTAAGGAAAATGTTTAACCACTCATTAATTTCTATGTTTCTTTTTGAACCATTAAAAAGTCTTTTCCTGTTAATGTGATTCTAAAAAGTATCAATAAGTGTTTTCAAAAGCACAATATGAATCAAATGTATTATCAGTATTATTATACATATTAACCACAAGTTCACTTTAAAATCAAACTTTGAGATAAAGAAAATTCAATAACATTTTTGTACTTCAATATCCTGAAAGCCACGTGACAAAATCCTTCAGAGACCATGGTTGGGATTAACTTCCTGTTAGATGTGAATAATTTTGGTACATGTGATCACAGATGTTACTGTTTGTTCCCTAACTGTCAAAAAGTGGAGCTAAGTGTTTTTCTGCTTTGTGTTAATTCCTGGATAACTGAAAACTGTAAGTTGAACATCTTGAAAGAACATTAGTGGAAAATCTAAGTCCAAAAGTGAAGAATTTATATCCAAGTGAAATGATTTTCCTTTTTCTCTCTCTGAGGAGGAGTCAATGCAAATCTGTGATGTGTTCCTCCTCTACTTATGTGAGTGCAGAGAGGACGACAGAGGACAGTGGACACACACTTGAACATGATGGACTATAGGACAGGACTGCTGCTTTTTACTGTCTGCTGGGCAGGTGATGATCATCACTCATCTTGACTGGAAAAAGTCTTCTGAAAGTGTCACATCTGATGGTTTTCTTTTCTGTCTGTTCAGGTGTTGATGGTCAGACTCTGACACAATCTGAACCAGTGGTTAAAAGGCCTGGAGAATCCCACACACTGACCTGTTATGCCTCTGGGTTTACAATGAGCAGCCACCTGATGGCTTGGGTCAGACAGGCTCCTGGAAAAGGACTGGAGTGGGTTTCAACTATTGATGTTACTAGCACCTACTACTCTAATTCAGTCAAAGGACGGTTCACCATCTCCAGAGACAACAGCAGACAGCAGCTGTATCTGCAGATGAACAGTCTGAAGACTGAAGATTCTGCTGTTTATTATTGTGCCAGACACCAGTCACCACAGTGACTGAAATTGGTTAAACAGCTGTACAAAATCCCTTGCTATTTACTGTATGTGTAGTGGATAGATGGAGCTCAATTGGACTTCTGCCATTTCTAAAAATAAGAAAAAAATAGCGGGTTTACACTGTAAAATGAGACAAAATTCACCATCAGGCATAAAGTCGTAAAATCAGGCATAAAGTCCTTGACATCCAGACTCAAACCAAAATCGACTAACTAAACCAAACAACTCATTTGGGTAAAATGTCATGACAAAAAATGAGGATAGAATTTTTTGCTCTCTATGAAATGGAGTGGTTTACTGCTCCTCTCTCTTACACTGCTAATGTAAAGCAGAAGTATGTAAATAGTTCTTCCTTTTATTGAATGACATTTCAAAAAGCAAATTCATCAGGAATAAAGGACAGACACTTTCCCTGCCAGAAATTATTTTACGTTTGTGATTAGTCTTTACCCCATTTAAAATCAAGACCCACAAACGTCCACACCTCTGAAATCAAACATCCTGGAAAGGACTCTTAAACCCAACATAATTTCAACTCTTGATAAACAGCAAAGAGAAAACTGAGAATTATTGCAGTGTACAATTAGCATACAATTGTCTCGCTTTCTAAGGTGGACGAACAATAAGAACCACAAACAGGCATAAAACTAAACTAACAAAATAGCAGTCTTTCCCGTCTTAATGATGGGTCTTCAAAGGTTGAGAGGGGGGGTCAGGGTTTGTTTGTGTGCTGCCCTCTGATTGTTTTATGAACTGACAAAACAATATAAAACTGACATGTTTAGTTCCTGTGATGAACACTGATTAATATTCCATTAAAATGTCTCTCTATGAACAAAACATTTACTGCTTGGTTAAACTTTGTACTATTTGGCCCCTATAGATGATCACTGAATGTTCGCCATGTTCTCTGGAGCTCTGATACTGTTGCCGACAGCTGGATGCTCTGCAGAGCTTTAAAACTACTAATCACCTTAGACTCAAATAAAGATCTAATGAATGATGGAGATTATGTTTATTTGTGTTTCCACAGGTGTGAACTGTATTGATCTCATCACGCCAGGCTCAGTGGTTGTGCAGCCTGGACAGTCTCTGACCCTCACCTGTCAGGTCTCTGGTTACTCTCTGACTGATCATAACTATGCAACAGGTTGGCTTATTGAACAAGTTTAGAGCAGACGCCTATGTCAAACTACATACATAATACATCACAAACCATTTTTGTGATGCATGTAGACGAGGAAGAGTTGTGTGATTTTCACCCAAGCAGACTTCCACTGTAGCCGATATCCCCTTTTGTAAATCGTCAAGATAAAAAAAAAATAATAATCAGAAAGAGATTATCACTTACGAAAAAAACTATGTTTTGTGATCTCGGCTGGTTCAGTTTTGTCATGACTGTGATATGTCAGAGTTTGCTCTGTTGCTGAAGAGATTCTCTACTTATGTAAATGTATCAGTCACAGTTTCTCTTTTTATCCTGTAGAGGGAGGTCTATGCAAACTCATCCTCTCTTATAAACACTCAGTCAGTAAGTTGAGGCAGATCAATCAGACAGTTCTGAACATTTTTTAAAATCTGAGATCAGACATCACTGAACAGAGGAATGGGTAAAAGTAATATCTGGAGTTTATTACTTGTAGTTACTATTCATGGTGAGAAAATCAATCCTGCTTTGATTCTGCTTGTTTAGATGTCCAACCTGTTTATAGGTTTTATTGATAATGATCAAAATTTCTATGATGACAGGAGTTTGGAGTGAGATCAGACTGGAGCAGCCGGCCTCTGAAGTGAAGAGACCTGGAGAGACAGTGAAGATGTCATGCATCATATCTGGGTTCAAGATGACGAGCTACTATATCAGCTGGATCCGACAGAAACCAGGGAGAGCTCTGGAGTGGATTGGGAGGATGAACACTGGCAACAATTCTCCTAGCTATGCAAGCTCCTTTCAAAGTCGCTTCAGTATGACAGAAGATGTGTCCAGCAGCACTCAGTTCCTCCAGATCCAGACTCTGACTGCAGCAGATTCTGCTGTTTACTTCTGTGCTCGTAGAGACACAGTGAGTGAGGACAGTGAAGCAGCTGCACAAAAACCTCCACAGAGAATCAGCAGTGTGATCTCAATGACATCTGTTCTTTCATTGTAGCTGCTGATAGAATGATGTATTTGGTTCATAATTTTCATAGTTGGTGAAGATAAATAAATACAATGCATAAACAGAAGTTCATATTGTACACAAAATGTGATTAAAAAAGGTACGTCTTTGGGTTAATTTATGCAAGTTCATGTACCTTTTTTATCTTGGTTACAAACCCATGTATATTGAGTGGGGAACATATTTTTTGTCCCGGTTGAAGTGTTTGATGTGGAAGGCGTTAATGGAGTCTCGGATTGAAAGAAACTTTATTCCCTTGGAGTTTCTGAGGCCAATGAGGTATGATTATTTCTGATATGTATGTGAAATCAATGTGTTTTCTTGTTGGATGTCAGACTAACTGTAAGTTCTGTTTGCTTATTTGATTAGTTCTGACGGCCTTACTTGGCACTGTTTTGGCATCGTTGGTAACGTGAAGAAGACGTGGCTAAATAAATGTCTGTGATCAAAACCGAACGACTTGAGCCTTGATTAAGACCTCGGAGGGAGAAACATTCATATTATCATACTAAGAGTTATTGATTTCATGCACCTTCAACCAATTCTGAGAAGCATTGCAGAAACATTGTTGTGTAGAGATAATTGTTCAATTTTAATTGTAAATCCCTGAGATCACTCATCTGTGTTACAGGATTTCCATTGTTAATAATAAAAACAATTTCTTTATATATGGCACCGAATAATTACCAAGTTATCACATAACACTACAAAAAGAGGAGGTTGTCAGTCAGATCCATAACACAGAGATCCCAAAATACACAACTATAAAACATTGATATAAAGTCTGTGTAATCATCAAATGTCGGTACACAGAAATCCGACGAGCGCAGGCAGAGGTATTCAAAAACTGAGGCAACAAGGCTGGTCAGAAAAGAAAAGACAAACATTGCTCAGAAAAAGGCTAGTAATTAGTTCAGCAATATTCTTATTAAATATCAGATTTCATTACATTTCTAGACGTGAAAGCGAAGAATTAATAAGAAATTAACATAATACATGTAAACTATACAAGGAGAGTTCCCGCCCATCCACCCACCAAAAATATACTTTTATTTATCTCTCTCTCTGAGGAGGAGTCAATGCAAATCTGTGATGTGTTCCTCCTCTACTTATGTGAGTGCAGAGAGGACGACAGAGGACAGTGGACACACACTTGAACATGATGGACTATAGGACAGGACTGCTGCTTTTTACTGTCTGCTGGGCAGGTGATGATCATCACTCATCTTGACTGGAAAAAGTCTTCTGAAAGTGTCACATCTGATGGTTTTCTTTTCTGTCTCTTCAGGTGTTGATGGTCAGACTCTGACACAATCTGAACCAGTGGTTAAAAGGCCTGGAGAATCCCACAGACTGACCTGTTATGCCTCTGGATTCACATTCAGCAGCTACAGGATGAGCTGGGTCAGACAGGCTCCTGGAAAAGGACTGGAGTGGATCGCTTATATATACACATCCAGTTATATCTATTACTCCTCATCAGTCAAGGGCAGATTCACCATCTCCAGAGATGACTCCAGCAGTCAACTCTATCTGCAGATGAACAGTCTGAAGACTGAAGACACTGCAGTGTATTACTGTGCCAGAGATACACAGTGACACAACCCATCAGTAGAGCTGAACAAAAACCCCTCAGAGTCTGAACAGCAGTAACATGAAGCCACCAGAGGAGGAGCCCTCACACCAATAATGATGAACACCAAGCACTGAACCAGGGGAACAGAAACTCTCTCATTGCTGCCCCTCTCCCTCTGGATCTCTCTCCAAACACATCTGAGACTGTACCGACCTGCCACAATTCAAATCACTGAAAAAAAACTTTTTGTGATTCTGTAAAGTGTCAATGAGTATTTTAAAAACAAGATGAATAAAATCTATTATTATCATTAAACATAATAAACACCAGAACACGTTTAAAGAGAAGAGAAAAAAAAGCTTTAAGACAATATGAAGATACCGTTGTTTTCAACAGTATATCTGATTATCGGGACTACATTCACATTACTAAGTGGACAAGAGGTCTTGAGTTCCCTCCATGCTGATGTTATTTAATCAAAGTTTTAGAAAAATAGATTATCATGTTAATTTGCACACTGAAACCCACGTGACAAAATCCTTCAGTGAATGTTGAGAATAGAAGACACCATCAGAGACCATGATGAGGATTAACTACCTGTTAAATGTGAATATCATTGGTACATGTGATCACAGATGTTACTGTATGTTCCCTAACAGTCAAAAAGTGGAGCTAAGTGTTATTCTGCTTTGTGTTTTTACTGAATAACTGAAAATCTGAAGTTTAACATCTTGAAAGGACACAAGTTTAGAATCTAAGTCCAAAAGTAAAAAAGAAAAATCCAAGTGAAATGATTTTCCTTTTTCTCTCTCTGAGGAGGAGTCAATGCAAATCTGTGATGTGTTCCTCCTCTACTTATGTGAGTGCAGAGAGGACGACAGAGGACAGTGGACACACACTTGAACATGATGGACTATAGGACAGGACTGCTGCTTTTTACTGTCTGCTGGGCAGGTGATGATCATCACTCATCTTGACTGGAAAAAGTCTTCTGAAAGTGTCACATCTGATGGTTTTCTTTTCTGTCTCTTCAGGTGTTGATGGTCAGACTCTGACACAATCTGAACCAGTGGTTAAAAGGCCTGGAGAATCCCACAGACTGACCTGTTCAGCCTCTGGATTCACATTCAGCAACCACTGGATGAACTGGGTCAGACAGGCTCCTGGAAAAGGACTGGAGTGGATTGCTATTATCAGATACGACAGTGCTAGCATCTACTACTCTAATTCAGTCAAAGGCCGGTTCACCATCTCCAGAGACAACAGCAGACAGCAGCTGTATCTGCAGATGAACAGTCTGAAGACTGAAGACACTGCAGTTTATTACTGTGCCAGAGACTCACAGTGACACAACCCATCAGTAGAGCTGAACAAAAACTACTTCCTCTTTTTACAACCATCACTGGGAACACTTATAACCCGTTTATTGACAATATTTTATGTGATTAACAATCAGTTGAGGAAACTCTGAGTGTTGACCAAATACTAAAGTCTTATTCAGGTATCATTCAATCAAGTCATCAACTTCATTCATCATCATCATAAAACACAATTAATATCTTCACTATATCTGAGCACCAAGTGTCATTAATGATAAACAGAGTTTCTCCCCTTGTGAACACTTGTTCCTTAAAGCCACCAGAGGAGGAGCCCTCACACAACTAATGATTTTAACTTCATGTTACTGTTACAGTAAAGAGAGAGACAAACAGTCTTCAGGCTTCATGAACTATTGTAATAACATCATCACTTAAATATTGTTTAAATCAATATCCCTGATTAATTGTGAGATATGAAGTAATAGTGAATTTTATCAGGAGTTTGAATGATTTGAATAAACATCAGCTGATTTACCATCCTATGTGTATGTAAATTAGCCTCCTCTTGTTGCTCTATAAGAAAGTCCACTTGGTGTGTTGATGCTTCAAGTTCTCACATCAGATCAGCTTCATCATCAGCCATGTTCTCTGCAGCTCTGATTCTGCTGCTGACAGCTGGATCATGTAAGGAGCGTTAGAACTAATGATCACATCACACACAGAGAAGAATCAGATGAATGATGGAGATTATGTTGATTTGTGTTTCCACAGGTGTGAACTGTATTGATCTCATCACGCCAGGCTCAATGATTGTGCAGCCTGGACAGTCTCTGACCCTCACCTGTCAGGTCTCTGGTTACTCTCTGTCTGATGCCTACTATGCAACAGGTTGGATCAGACAGCATGAAGGGAAACCGATGGACTGGATCTCTCATCAGTGGGTTACAAGCAGACTTTATCAAAATAATGCTCTGAAAAACAAGTTTAGCTCCAGCAGAGACACGTCTGCCAGGACAGTGACTCTAACAGGGCAGAATATGCAGCCTGAAGACACTGCAGTGTATTACTGTGTGAGACTCCCACAGTGAGAGACAATAACAGGAGAGACGTACAAAAACAAGTTCCCCTTTTTACAATCATCCCTGCCAAACCTGAACTCTGGTATCACTTGTTTGCAATAATGATTTAAACAAACATGACATGCTGAATGGTTATTTAATTTCTCTTTTGAAGTGTTGGGATGAGAGAGTGGAGGATGACAAGCAGCAAAGGGTAAAGCTTGGATTCAAACACATGGCTGCTGTATTACTATAATTGCTAATGCTATAATATGAATAAAACCAACTGAAACAGCAAAATACCTCCCCAGACATTAAAAGAGTATTTCTAATTGTAATACATGTAGGATATATTTGCACAAATACAAATGTTTTGATATGAAGTGAAATAAATGGAAGTGAAATAATACATGTGCAGTTTATTGGATTAACCAAAGAAGATGTTTATCTGCAGGAAACAATAATTCTGTGGTTCTGTTTCTGGATTAGCAGCAGAAGAGAAAAGCTGAATGAACTTTAACCTGACAATATTTATGAAATCTGAACATGAGAAATTAAAGATGCTGAAAACGAGTCCTCAGATAATGACAACAACAAAGCATCACTGATGGAAACACAGTATAGATTCAAGTGGGCGCTTGTAACCAGAAGAGGAGCCATCAGACCAACAATGAACTCAACATCAGTTCAAGAAAAACAAAACAATCTTTAGATATCCTGAAATCACTCGTGTGATTTTAACAATGAAACTCATAACTGAACAGACTTCTATTGGCTCCAGTCAGACCATCACTGATGCTTCATGTGTTTGATTGTATGCAAACTCAGTGAGCTTCCTTGTTACTCAGCTATAAAAACTTCCCATCAGGCCGTCAGTGGAGTTCACAGCACCTCACTTTCAACATCAACCATGTTTTCTGTAGCTCTGCTGCTGCTGCTGGCAGCTGGATGTGAGTCTGTCTGCATCTGTCAAAGTCAACAGTTCTTCTTCTGCAGATTCACTTGATCATTTCTGACTAAACATGTTCTCTGTTTAACAGGTGTGAAGAGTCAACAGTTGACACAGCCAGCCTCTGTGACTGTGCAGCCAGGTCAGCGTCTGACCATCACCTGTCAGGTCTCTTATTCTGTCACCGGCTACTGGACAGCCTGGATCCGACAGCCTGCAGGGAAAGGACTGGAGTGGATCGGTAGCAGAGTTGGAACCAGCACATACTACAAAGATTCACTGAAGAACAAGTTCAATATTGACTTGGACTCTTCCAGTAACAGAGTGACTCTAAACGCACAGAATATGCAGCCTGCAGACACTGCAGTGTATTACTGTGCCAGAGATCCACAGTGACACAACCCATCAGTAGAGCTGAACAAAAACCCCTCAGAGCCTGAACAGCAGTAACATGAAGCCACCAGAGGAGGAGCCCTCACACCAATAATGATGAACACCAAGCACTGAACCAGGGGAACAGAAAGTTTCTCATTGCTGCCCCTCTCCCTCTGGATCTCTCTCCCCAAACACACCTGAGACTGAACCGACCTGCCACAATTCAAATCTCTGAGAAAAACATTTTAACCACTCATTAATTTCTATGTTTCTTTTTGTGATTCTAAAAAGTGTCAATAAATATTTTAAAAAGCAGAATATGAATCAAATGTATTATCAGTATTATTATACATATTAACCACAAGTTCACTTTTCAATCAAACTTTGATATAAAGAAATTTCAAAGTCATTTTTGTACTTCAATATCCTGTAAGCCATTTGACAAAATCCTTCAGAGACCATGATGGGGATTAACTTCCTGTTAGATGTGAATATCATTGGTACATGTGATCACAGATGTAATTGTTTGTTTCCTAACTGTCAAAAAGTGGAGCTAAGTGTTTTTCTGCTTTGTGTTAATTCCTGGATAACTGAAAACCATAAGTTGAACATCCTGAAAGGACATTAGTGGAAAATCTAAGTCCAAAAGTTAAGAATTTATATCCAAGTGAAATGATTTTCCTTTCTCTCTCTGAGGAGGAGTCAATGCAAATCTGTGATGTGTTCCTCCTCTACTTATGTGAGTGCAGAGAGGACGACAGAGGACAGTGGACACACACTTGAACATGATGGACTATAGGACAGGACTGCTGCTTTTTACTGTCTGCTGGGCAGGTGATGATCATCACTCATCTTGACTGGAAAAAGTCTTCTGAAAGTGTCACATCTGATGGTTTTCTTTTCTGTCTCTTCAGGTGTTGATGGTCAGACTCTGACACAATCTGAACCAGTGGTTAAAAGGCCTGGAGAATCCCACACACTGACCTGTTCAACCTCTGGATTCACATTCAGCAGCTACCCTATGAACTGGGTCAGACAGGCTCCTGGAAAAGGACTGGAGTGGATTTCACGCATAAGCACATCCAGTTCTTATATCTCTTACTCCTCATCAGTCAAGGGCAGATTCACCATCTCCAGAGATGACTCCAGCAGTAAACTCTATCTGCAGATGAACAGTCTGAAGACTGAAGACACTGCAGTGTATTACTGTGCCAGAGAGTCACAGTGAGAGACAAGAGCAGGAGAGTCGTACAAAAACCACTTCCTCTTATTTTCACTACATCACTTAAAACTATCAAACATTATCCAGGGTTTCTAGTTCGGAGGCCTCAGAATCTGCTTGTTGCAGATGATGTAGTTTTGTTGGCGTCCTCATGCTGGGACCTCCAGCAGGCATTGGGGCGGTTTACAGCTAAGTGTGATTAAGGTAGATCACTCTCTATGGGTGGGGAGTGAGTCCTTGCCCCAAGTAAAGGACATTAAGTATCTCAGGTTCTTGTTCACATGTTTGGGTAGAATGGACTGTGAGATAGACCAGTGGATTGACTCTGCATTGGGTATTATAACGCAAGTGCTATGCCAGAATGTTTTGATGAAGAGGAAGCAGAACCCAAACGAAAAGCTCTCGATTTACCAGTCGATCCTTTGTTCCAAACCTTATCTATGATTATGAGCTACGTGTAGTGAGCAAAAGGATAAGATTGCAGATACAAGCAGCTAACATGTAGTTCTTACAGGGGTGGCTGGGCTCAGCATTAGAGACAGGGTTAGGGAACTTGGACATTTGGGGGAGCTCAGAGTACTGACACTACTCCTTCTCCTCGATCAAGTCAGTTCAGGTTTGCGGGGCATGCCCAACTAGAATAACACCCCTGGGTAGACCAAGAGCTCGATGGAGGGATTAAACATCCTGTCTGACCTGGGAACACCTAGCAATCCTTCAGGAGTTGCTGGAAAACTAGCTGGAGCACCATGTGAATCAAGTGTATCATAATTATTATTATGATACATATTAAACACCAGTTCATTTTACAATAAGGAGAACAACAACAGTTTTCAACAGTATATCTGATTATTATAAGGATCACATTCACACTAGCAACTGAACCAGAGTTCTTGTTGCGACTTCAGCTGTCAAGGAAGGTGGACGCTTTTTCTCTCCCTCCCTTATCTCGTCCTTGTGTGTGTCCCCATTGCTTCCGTCTTGTCTGATACTGGAGTGTTTCTTCTCTCTGTCTCTCCGGAATTTAGCTAATATGGAATTAATAAGCTGGTCTCTCAACGCAATTGACAAGATCTTTTCTTCAAGATCAACTGGACCGGGGGAGTCTACCTGCCCGGACGGAACGAACGCTGCTGGGTACGTGATGGATCTGTGGAGTACATGGAGAGTCATGTGCCTGGGAGTGCTTTCGGTGGAAGATGTTGAGGATGTGTACATATTCGGCTTAATGTTCACCAGGCTTGTGCTGATTGGCCTTGGCATAGCTCTGGTGTACCGTAAAATTGGGAAGACGGCAGCTCTGGCGGGAGCACCGAGGCTGCCGGTCATGATGATCGAGATGGGCAAAGCTGTTGGAGCACAGACTGTGGCACTGGCAGAGCTAGGCCGAAGGATGGATGGAATCTGGGAAAGCTCACTGCGATGCGAGGCGAGTTGAACCTGTTGAGAGCCGGACTTGAAAAACTTTAGGGGGGACAGACAAACATGTGTCCCCCCGTCCTAAAGGAGTTTGTTGGATTTAATTTGGTTCCCACAGACGGAAATTTTCCTCCATGGATGGACAAGGACGGAGACACGCTCCCAACGCTACCCACCCCAACCCCCCGACATGCACCTGTTGTTTCTGCCGGAGGAGCCCAGGCCAAGGACGTCTCCACTGAGTGAGACTGTGTTTTCGCAATGTTATCAGCGAACTCTGAGAGGCGTTGAGGTTGTCTCCGGAGCACACACAGTGTTTTCGCCGGCTATCGCGAATGAGAACATTCTGACCTGAGCGAGCCCGGGGAAGCCAGGCACACACGCACACACAAACATATGACGCACGCTCCCTGCACACACCGTCTTCCCTCCCACCCTTACACACTCTGCTACTGTATGTTTGTGTTAAGGGCAATGTTTTTTCCCTGCATTCAATCTGTGCCTCCCTCTACAGGCATAGCATGGAAGTAGTGTTTTTTATGCCCCCCCCCTCCCCCTGCATCCTACCTGCAACACGCCCTCTCCAAAGGTTCCAAGATGAAGCCAGGTCAGCGCGAAGTATCGCTGCAGACCGGTCCTCTTTGACCAAAGCAATTTCGTTGTACTTGTACTTGTACCTGTATCAATGACAAATAAATCTGATTCTGATTCATTGTGTCCCTTTCAAAAATAACCCCAACTCTGTGTGGGTGAAACAGTCCAACACTTTTCTTATTATCAAGTTCATCTCTGCTTTCACTCTGCTGGCATGATACAGCTGATGACCTTTCAACTTAAAGTATCCAAGACAGAAGTCAAATGTTGTTGCTCTCTGAGGAGGAGTCAATGCAAATCTGTGATGTGTTCCTCCTCTACTTATGTGAGTGCAGAGAGGACGACAGAGGACAGTGGACACACACTTGAACATGATGGACTATAGGACAGGACTGCTGCTTTTGACTGTCTGCTGGGCAGGTGATGATCATCACTCATCTTGACTGGAAAAAGTCTTCTGAAAGTGTCACATCTGATGGTTTTCTTTTCTGTCTCTTCAGGTGTTGATGGTCAGACTCTGACACAATCTGAACCAGTGGCTAAAAGGCCTGGAGAATCCCACAGACTGACCTGTTCAGCCTCTGGATTCACATTCAGCAGCTACCCTATGAACTGGGTCAGACAGGCTCCTGGAAAAGGACTGGAGTGGATCGCTTTTATACACACAGGCAGTTCACCGATCTATTACTCCTCATCAGTCAAAGGCAGATTCACCATCTCCAGAGATGACTCCAGCAGTAAACTCTATCTGCAGATGAACAGTCTGAAGACTGAAGACACTGCAGTGTATTACTGTGCCAGATAGACACAGTGAAACAACCCATCAGTAGAGCTGAACAAAAACCCCTCAGAGCCTGAACAGCAGTAACATGAAGCCACCAGAGGAGGAGCCCTCACACCAATAATGATGAACACCAAGCACTGAACCAGGGGAACAGAAACTTTCCCATCGCTACCCCTCTCCTTCTGGATCTCTCTCCCCAAACACACCTGAGACTGACCGACCTGCCACAATTCAAATCACTGAGAAAATTTTTTTAACCACTCATTAATTTCTATGTTTCTTTTTGTAGCATTAAAAAGTCTTTTCCTGTTAATGTGATTCTAAAAAGTATCAATAAGTATTTTAAAAAGCACAATATGAATCAAATGTATATACAGTATTATTATACATATTAACCACAAGTTCACTTTTCGAAATCCTTCAGAGACCATGATGGGGATTAACTTCCTGTTAGATGAGAATAATTTTGGTACTTGTGATCACAGATGTTACTGTTTGTTCCCTAACTGTCAAAAAGTGGAGCTAAGTGTTTTTCTGCTTTGTGTTAATTCAAACATTATCCAGGGTTTCTAGTTCGGAGGCCTCAGAATCTGCTTTTTGCAGATGATGTAGTTTTATTCGCTTCCTCATGCTGGGACCTCCAGCAGGCATTGGGGCGGTATGACGCTAAGTGTGATGAAGGTCGATTGCTCTCTATGGGTGGGGAGTGAGTCCTTACCCCAAGTTAAGGACGTGAAGTATCTCAGGTTCTTTTTCACATGTTTGGGTAGGATGGACAGCTATGCAACAGGTTGGATGAGACAGTGTGAAGGGAAACCGATGGACTGGATCTGTCATAGGTGGGGTGGTGGAGACTTTTACCAAAATAATGCTCTGAAGAACAAATTCAGCTACAGCAGAGACACGTCTGCCAGAACAGTGACTCTAACAGGGCAGAATATACAGCCTGAAGACACTGCAGTGTATTACTGTGTGAGAGTCCCACAGTGAGAGACAATAACAGGAGAGACGTACAAAAACGACTTCCTCTGTTTACAACCATCACAGGGAACATTCAGCTGTATCAGCAACTTTAATTTCAGTTACAAATAGTCGATGTAGTTATTGACTAAATATCGTAGACCATGGTCAGGCTTTGCTCTATCCCGATTGGTCACAGATCCTTGATTTACTTCTCACTTTGAAAGGTTCTGGCCTCCAAGCAGTTCCTGATAATAAACAAATGATCACTTGCTCCTCATTGTTCATGTTTTTTAAGTACTTTCAGAAAAAATCTATGACGACGGATGTTGCCCTGCTAAATATTTCGTTTATTATTACTGTGAAAGAAAGAGTTCATCAATGAAAGTCAACACAGAAAAATCAAGGAGAATTATCCCTAAATGAGAGAGAAAAAAAGAAAGAGGGAAGAAAAAGGAAGTGGCATAAGCATCGGGACGCTGGCAGACATGATGGTGATGGCATCATGATTGAATGTAGGTCATCAAACACAAAACTTTAGCCTCATGTAGACATTGAATCACATCATGCAAAACCAGTCAACGTTTCAGTTCCAGCTTAACCAGAGAGAAAACAAGATTCATGTTGAATCAGTCCATGTGAGGAGGAGTCAATGCAAACCTCTGATGTGTTCCTCCTCTACTTATGTGAGTGCAGAGAGGACGACAGAGGACAGAGGACAGTGGACACACACTTGAACATGATGGACTATAGGACAGGACTGCTGCTTTTTACTGTCTGCTGGGCAGGTGATGATCATCACTCATCTTGACTGGAAAAAGTCTTCTGAAAGTGTCACATCTGATGGTTTTCTTTTCTGTCTCTTCAGGTGTTGATGGTCAGACTCTGACACAATCTGAACCAGTGGTTAAAAGGCCTGGAGAATCCCACACACTGACCTGTTCAGCCTCTGGATTCACATTCAGCAGCTACGCTATGGACTGGGTCAGACAGGCTCCTGGAAAAGGACTGGAGTGGATCGCTTTTATACACACATCCAGTTCTCATATCTATTACTCCTCATCAGTCAAAGGCAGATTCACCATCTCCAGAGATGACTCCAGCAGTAAACTTTATCTGCAGATGAACAGTCTGAAGAATGAAGACACTGCAGTGTATTACTGTGCCAGAGATCCACAGTGAGAGATGACAAGAGGACAGTCGTACAAAAACTACTTCCTCTTTTTACCACCATCAATAAACATTTCAGCACTGATTCTGTTTTCTACTGGAAGAGATGAATATTTAGTTTCCACCTCCATTATTAAAACATCTTTCAAATTAATTGTTTGCAGACTTTGCGATACTACTTCGGTTTTTATTCAATGCAGCTGATTAAATTCTTTGTATCTGTTTGGGGAAACTGTGTCTACATTTGGTTTGAACTCTAAGCGTAGAGATCAACACGTGGTCGAAACATGTAAAGATTTAAAATATTCCTCATGATATAAAGATAGTACACGAACATGATTAATGAGTGATTATATATAATCACATCCACACAATATGATTGACATCACAAAAGAGTAGAAAAGCTCTTTCTAATAGCATCTCATTATCACCTATTTAATGATTGTTGCTGCTGTCTCTGAAAAGATGAATCTTAAAATGAATGAACACCAGTTATTAGTAAAAACTTTCAACCAATCTGATCCATAATATGATCACATATATTATATCTGTTATCACATGTAAAGCAGAGATGATTTCCAGTCATCTTTTCACTCTGCAGATATAAAAACAGTGAACAGACTCTTCTATTGGCTCCAGTCAGACCATCACTGATGCTTCATGTGTTTGATTGTATGCAAACTCAGTGAGCTTACTTGTTACTCAGCTATAAAAACTTCCCATCAGGCCGTCAGTGGAGTTCACAGCACCTCACTTTCAACATCAACCATGTTTTCTGTAGCTCTGCTGCTGCTGCTGGCAGCTGGATGTGAGTCTGTCTGCATCTGTCAAAGTCAACAGTTCTTCTTCTGCAGTTTCACTTGATCATTTCTGACTAAACATGTTCTCTGTTTAACAGGTGTGAAGGGTGAACAGTTGACACAGCCAGCCTCTGTGACTGTGCAGCCAGGTCAGCGTCTGACCATCACCTGTCAGGTCTCTTATTCTGTTACTGGCTACTGGACAGCCTGGATCAGACAGCCTGCAGGGAAAGGACTGGAGTGGATCGGTCAAAGAGTTGGATCCACTCAATACTACAAAGATTCACTGAAGAACCAGTTCAGTATTGACTTGGACTCTTCCAGTAACAGAGTGACTTTAAACGGACAGAATATGCAGCCTGCAGACACTGCAGTGTATTACTGTGCCAGAGATCCCACAGTGACACAAACCATCAGTAGAGCTGAACAAAAACCCCTCAGAGCCTGAACAGCAGTAACATGAAGCCACCAGAGGAGGAGCCCTCACACCAATAATGATGAAAACAACAGTTCAGAGTGACAAAAACAGTCTACAGTTAAAGTGTACAAGGCAACAAAATGAGGAACTGATGCAAAACAATTCATAATCCTGTGGGTGGTATGAGACATTCCCAATAAGATCAATATTTTGAATCAAATTATCACACCTCGATGGCTTAATTATGTATAAATATATTGCTCAGCTGTTCCAATCATGCATCATTGTTTACCTATAACAAATAACCCCAACTCTGTGTGGATGAAACAGTCCAACACTTTTCCTATTATCAAGTTCATCTCTGCTTTCACTCTGCTGACATGATACAGCTGATGACCTTTCAACTTAAAGTATCCAAGACAGAAGTCAAATGTTGTTGCTCTCTGAGGAGGAGTCAATGCAAATCTGTGATGTGTTCCTCCTCTACTTATGCGAGTGCAGAGAGGACGACAGAGGACAGTGGACACACACTTGAACATGATGGACTATAGGACAGGACTGCTGCTTTTTACTGTCTGCTGGGCAGGTGATGATCATCACTCATCTTGACTGGAAAAAGTCTTCTGAAAGTGTCACATCTGATGGTTTTCTTTTCTGTCTCTTCAGGTGTTGATGGTCAGACTCTGACACAATCTGAACCAGTGGTTAAAAGGCCTGGAGAATCCCACACACTGACCTGTTCAGCCTCTGGATTCACATTCAGCAGCTTCGCTATGAACTGGGTCAGACAGGCTCCTGGAAAAGGACTGGAGTGGATCGCTCTTATTAGTAGTGGTAGTAGTAGCATCTACTACTCTAATTCAGTCAAAGGCCGGTTCACCATCTCCAGAGACAACAGCAGACAGCAGCTGTATCTGCAGATGAACAGTCTGAAGACTGAAGACACTGCAGTGTATTACTGTGCCAAAGAGACACAGTAATAGATGACAAGAGGACAGTCGTACAAAAACTACTTCCTCTTTTTACCACCATCAATAAACATTTCAGCACAGATTCTGTTATCTACTGGAAGAGATGAATATTTAATTTCCACCTCCATTATTAAAACATCTTCTTTCAAATTAATTTTTTGCAGACTTTGCGATACTACGTTGGTTTTTATTCAATTCAGCTGATGAAATTCTTTGTATCTGTTTGGGGAAACTGTGTTTACATTTGGTTTTTACTCTAAGCGTAGAGATCAACACGTGGTCAAAACATGTAAAGATCTAAAATATTCCTCATGATATAAAGATAGTACACCAACATGATTAATGAGTGATTATATATAATCACATCCACACAATATGATTGACATCACATCTCTTTATCACCTATTTAACAATTGTTGCTGCTGTCTTTGATAAGATGAATCTTTAAATGAATGAACACCAGTTATTAGTAAAAACTTTCAACCAACGTGATCCTACAGTATGATCACATATATTATATCTGTTATCATCTGTAAAGCAGAGATGATTTCCAGTCATCTTTTCACTCTGCAGATATAAAAACAGTGAACAGACTCTTCTATTGGCTCCAGTCAGACCATCACTGATGCTTCATGTGTTTGATTGTATGCAAACTCAGTGAGCTTCCTTGTTACTCAGCTATAAAAACTTCCCATCAGGCCGTCAGTGGAGTTCACAGCACCTCACTTTCAACATCAACCATGTTTTCTGTAGCTCTGCTGCTGCTGCTGGCAGCTGGATGTGAGTCTGTCTGCATCTGTCAAGGTCAACAGTTCTTCTTCTGCAGTTTCACTTGATCATTTCTGACTAAACATGTTCTCTGTTTAACAGGTGTGAAGGGTCAACAGCTGACACAGCCAGCCTCTGTGACTGTGCAGCCAGGTCAGCGTCTGACCATCACCTGTCAGGTATCTTATTCTGTTGGCAGCTACTACACAAGCTGGATCAGACAGCCTGCAGGGAAAGGACTGGAGTGGATCGGTAGCAGAGCTGTATCAACCCAATACTACAAAGATTCACTGAAGAACAAGTTCAGTATTGAGGTGGACTCTTTCAGTAAAACATACACTCTAAACGGACAGAATATGCAGCCTGCAGACACTGCAGTGTATTACTGTGCCAGAGATACACAGTGACACAACCCATCAGTTGAGCTGAACAAAAACCCCTCAGAGCCTGAACAGCAGTAACATGAAGCCACCAGAGGAGGAGCCCTCACACCAATAATGATTAACACCAAGCACTGAACCAGGGGAACAGAAACTTTCTCATTGCTGCCCCTCTAAATCTGGATCTCTCTCCAAACACACCTGAGACTGACCGACCTGCCACAATTCAAATCACTGAGAAAAACATTTTAACCACTCATTAATTTCTATGTTTCTTTTTGTACCATTAAAAAGTGTTTTCCTGTTAATGTGATTCTAAAAAGTGTCAATAAGTATTTTAAAAAGCACAATATGAATCAAATGTGTTATCAGTTTTATTATACATATTAACCACGAATTCACTTTTCAAAATCCTTCAGAGACCATGATGGGGATAAACTTCCTGTTTGATGTGTATAATTTTTGTGTGATCACAGATGTTATCGGTTGTTCCCAAACTGACAAAAAGTGGAGCTAAGTGTTATTCTGATTTGTGTTTTTACTGAATAACTGAAAATCTGAAGATTAACATCTTAAAAGGACACAAGTTTAGAATCTAAGTCCAAAAGTAAAAAAGAAAAATCCAAGTGAAATGATTTTCCTTTCTCTCTCTGAGGAGGAGTCAAGGCAAATCTGTGATGTGTTCCTCCTCTACTTATGTGAGTGCAGAGAGGACGACAGAGGACAGTGGACACACACTTGAACATGATGGACTATAGGACAGGACTGCTGCTTTTGACTGTCTGCTGGGCAGGTGATGATCATCACTCATCTTGACTGGAAAAAGTCTTCTGAAAGTGTCACATCTGATGGTTTTCATTTCTGTCTCTTCAGGTGTTGATGGTCAGACTCTGACACAATCTGAACCAGTGGTTAAAAGGCCTGGAGAATCCCACAGACTGACCTGTTCAGCCTCTGGATTCACATTCAGCAGCTACTCTATGAACTGGGTCAGACAGGCTCCTGGAAAAGGACTGGAGTGGATCGCTTTTATCAGACATGACAGTGCTTATATCTACTACTCTAATTCAGTCAAAGGCCGGTTCACCATCTCCAGAGACAACAGCAGACAGCAGCTGTATCTGCAGATGAACAGTCTGAAGACTGAAGACACTGCAGTGTATTACTGTGCCAAAGATCCACAGTGACACAGCCCATCAGTAGAGCTGAACAAAAACCCCTCAGAGTCTGAACAGCAGTAACATGAAGCCACCAGAGGAGGAGCCCTCACACCAATAATGATGAACACCAAGCACTGAACCAGGGGAACAGAAAGTTTCTCATTCCTGCCCCTCTCCCTCTGGATCTCTCTCCCCAAACACACCTGAGACTGAACCGACCTGCCACAATTCAAATCACTGAGAAAAACATTTTAACCACTCATTAATTTCTATGTTTCTTTTTGTAGCATTAAAAAAGTGTTTTCCTGTTAATGTGATTCTAAAAAGATAGATAGATAGATAGATAGATACTTTATTGAAAAAGTGTCAATAAGTATTTTAAAAAGCACAATATGAAACAAATGTATATACTCTCTAAGAAATGGAGTTGTTTACTGCTCCTCTCTCTTACACTGCTAATGTAAAGCAGAAGTATGTAAATAGTTCTTCCTTTTTATTGAATGACATTTCAAAAAGCAAATTCATCAGGAATAAAGGACAGACACTTTCCCTGTCAGAAATTTTTTTACGTTCGTGATTAGGCTTCACCCCATTTAAAATCAAGACCCACAAACATCCACACCTCTGAAATCAAAGATCCTGGAAAGGACTCTTAAACCCAACATAATTTCAAATCTTGATAAACAGCAAAGAGAAAACTAATAATTATTGCAGTATACAATTAGCAAACAATTGTCTCGCTCTCTAAGGTGGACGAACAATAAGAACCACAAACAGGCATAAAACTAAACTGACTAACAAAATAGCAGTCTTTCCCGTCTTAATGATGGGTCTTCAAAGGTTGAGAGGGGGGTCAGGGTTTGTGTGTGTGCTGCCCTCTGATTGTTTTATGAACTGACAAAACAATATAAAACTGGCATGTTTAGTTCCTGTGATGAACACTGATTAATATTCCATTAAAATGTCTCTCTATGAACAAAACATTTACTGCTTGGTTAAACTTTGTACTATTTGGCCCCTATAGATGATCACTGAATGTTAGAGAAAAATGTGAATGGTGTTCCCTTACAGTTTCTATAAAAACACCTGATGGCAGTCAGAGTCAAGTTGCTCTGAGGCCTGTTGTTCTAAGGAAATATTCAGATCTGCTTTTCTCACTGTTGACTGACTGGTGACTGTTGTCAAAAACAAAAAAATGCAACATTTTCAGTTCAGGATGTTTCTCACATACTCAATCTCTCTCTACTTCTGATATCCCTTCACCTTAGTTTTTCAATAATATATATTAAGCACGATTGAGACTGTATTTACAAATTTTCTGATACATGCATAATTCAAAGATTGATTGCGCAGAGCACATCAATACCGCTGTGACAATTTATATCCCTCATCCTGGAGGACAGCTCATCATCAGCCATGTTCTCTGTAGCTCTGATACTGTTGCCGACAGCTGGATGCTCTGCAGAGCTTTAAAACTACTAATCACCTTAGACTCAAATAAAGATCTTATGAATGATGGAGATTATGTTGATGGTGTGAACTGTATTGATCTCATCACGCCAGGCTCAGTGGTTGTGCAGCCTGGACAGTATCTGACCCTCACCTGTCAGGTCTCTGGTTACTCTCTGACTGATAACAGCTATTTAACAGGTTGGCTTATCGAACAAGTTTAGAGCAGACACTTATATCATACTATATACAGAACACATCACAAACCAATAGAGGATTTTTGTGATGCATGTACACAAGGAAGAGTTGTGTGATATACACCCAAGCAGACTTCCACTGTAGCTGATATCCCCTTTTGTATATCGTCAAGATTTAAAAAATTATAATAATCAGAAAGAGATTATCACTTACGAAAAAAACATGCTTTTGTGATCTCGGCTGGTTCAGTGTTGTCATAACTGTGATATGTAGAGTTTGCTCTGTTGCTGAAGAGATTCTCTACTTATGTAAATGTATCAGTCACAGTTTCTCTTTTTATCCTGTAGAGGGAGGTCTATGCAAACTCATCCTCTCTTATAAACACTCCGTCAGTAAGTTGAGGCAGATCAATCAGACAGTTCTGAACATTTTTTAAAATCTGAGATCAGACATCACTGAACAGAGGAATGGGTAAAAGTAATATCTGGAGTTTATTACTTGTAGTTACTATTCATGGTGAGAAAATCAATCCTGCTTTGATTCTGCTTGTTTTGATGTCCAACCTGTTTATAAGTTTTATTGATACTGATCAAAATTTCTATGATGACAGGAGTTTGGAGTGAGATCAGACTGGAGCAGCCGGCCTCTGAGGTGAAGAGACCTGGAGAGACAGTGAAGATGTCATGTATCATATCTGGATACAGCATGACGAGCAACGATATCCACTGGATCCGACAGAAACCAGGGAGAGCTCTGGAGTGGATTGGAAGGATGAACACTGGCAACAATTCTCCTCGCTATGCAAACTCCTTTCAAAGTCGCTTCAGTATGACAGAAGATGTGTCCAGCAGCACTCAGTTCCTCCAGATCCAGACTCTGACTGCAGCAGATTCTGCTGTTTACTTCTGTGCTCGTGAAGACACAGTGAGTGAGGACAGTGAAGCAGCTGCACAAAAACCTCCACAGAGAATCAGCAGTGTGATCTCAATGACATCTGTTCTTTCATACTATTATTCTTAGACCTGGGCAATATGACTAAAAATGTTTCATATCAGTTGATATCAATAACTATCACATCTTGATTTCTTTCTAATAAAAAACAAATACTTACTGCAGTGATACAATTGTTTTGCCTTCTAAGGTGGAAGTACAATTAGAACCACAAACAGGTCGGATCATAGAAAGGATCCCCGTTCATAAGAGCAGATAATTAAACTTACTTACTTTCAATCCACTGAGACACAAATTATCTACAGACCAGCTCAAAGAATCCAGAGCGATGCAACTGGACCACACATAAAGTTGACTTTATGAAGACAACACTCCGATAAGTATGATGTGAGCGTTCTTTGTGTATTCAAACATTGTTGTTGCATGATGTATTAAAGGAAGAATTGCGTTTGAAACGTCCAGGCAGACTTCCACTTCTATCAGTACAGAACAAAATGTGGAGAAGATTCATTTTTTTTTTTTTTTTTTTAACTTTTTTTTATTGGTTTTTTATAAGTGCAGAACATAAAATACAAGACATACATAATGGGCATGCAAAAATGTAAAGTAAATAAGAGTGATTAAAGGCTGCAATAGCGTTGACAATTATACAAATGGAAAAACTAACAATCGGAAACTAAATTTTAAGAATAATAATAATAAAATAAACAACAAAAAGAAGACAAACAAGAAAAAACAAACAAACAAGCATCAGCATGTTACAAAGTAAGTTTGGGACAGCTCTATAACATAAATGTCGTCTAAGATGCCGTTCTGGAGGGTTCAAGCGCAATGCGAGGCGGCGTGAGGGGGGGATCTATTGGAGGTGGTCTGCCATTTATCCAAGAGAGGCTTCCATGTTTTCATAAAAGCATTTTCTCTGTTAGCCAGTTTGTAGCGTAATCTCTCCAGGTGCAAAATATTCCCCAATTCTCTGAGCCATTGTTGGAATGAAGGACCTGCTTCCGATTTCCACATTTGTAAGATAAGGCGTTTAGCCAACAATGTGCATAAGGAGATTGCTTGGCCTAAATATTTATCAACGCATGGGTTTGAGTCTACTGAACCGAAGATAGCAAGAAATGGGTCTGGGGTAATAATTTTGTTAAATGCCTTTGATATGTAGTCAAACACAAGGGTCCAGAAGGAGGCTAATTTAGGAAAGGACCAAAACTGGTGGGCAAGTGTTCCGGTGTATTGTTTGCATTTGTCGCATAGCGGGGAAGTGTTAGGGTATATGGCATGGAGTCTTGCTTTGGGGTAGTGTAGTCTGTGTACCACTTTGAATTGTATCAAGGTGTGTCTAGCGTTAACAGAGCTGAGGTGTATGTTCGAAAGGGTCCTCTCCCATAACTCTGCTGAGATTGCAGCATTCAGTTCAAGTTCCCACTGAGTTTTCAGTTTGTCATTAGGTAATTTTACATGGGATTGTAGAACATGATAAAAAAAGGAAACTGATCCTTTTGCCCCGGGTTCATGTTTGAGAATGCTGTCCAGCATGGCATGTGCAGGTTTGTGCTTATAATTTGTGCAATGGGTTCTCAAAAAATTTCTGATTTGCAGGTATCTGTAGAAATGTGTTGCTGATACGCCGTGCAGCTCTTGAAGTTGTTGAAAAGACATAAATTTGCCACCATGGTATAAATCTTTAATAGTAACAATGTTTTTGTCCTTCCACTTAAGAAAGGTTGGGTCTGTCAGGGCTGGAGAGAAGGCATGATTATGGCAAATTGGGCTATCTGTGTATACCTTGGGTAGGTTGAGAAATGCCTGCACATGTTTCCAAATTTTAAGAGAATGGAGAACAACTGGGTTTTTTATATGTACTGGTATTTTGATCTTATCAGGGTTATTCAAAAGTGCTGGAAGAGAGGTTCTACCACATGAAGCTAGTTCCATTTGGAGCCATGAGGGTCTACTCGCTTGTGGGTCGTTTGCAGACAAACAGTTGCGCCAAAAGGATAGCACATTCAGGTTGGCTGCCCAATAATAAAATTTAAACTGAGGTAGGCTGAAGCCTCCTTCTCGTTTATATTTACACAGGTGGTTTTTGGAAATTCTGGCTATTTTGTTATTCCACAAGAAGGGTGTAACAATAGAGTCCAGCATTTTGAAATAAAAGAGGGGGATACATACTGGGATGCACTGAAAGACATATAAGAGTCTTGGGAGAAATACCATCTTTATGGCATTAATACGGCCAACCATAGAGATAGGGAGTGTATTCCAAAATTCGATGTTACGTTTCAATTGTGGCTATTATGCCGAGGTATTTAAGCTGTTCACTTTCTAATTTAAAAGGCGTGGAGCGCAGGAAGTCAAGGTCTACTTTTTCAGATATTGGCATCAGTTCACTCTTTCTGAAGTTTATTTTGTATCCTGAAAATGTTCCGAACGTATCAATTAATTGTAATAACGGAGGAATTGAAGATTTTGGGTGAGACAAAAATAAAATTACGTCATCTGCAAAAAGAGATAAGGAATGCGATGTGTTATGAACCTGAATTGGAGCAATATCATGACTGGCTCTGATTTGACAGGCTAGAGCTTCAATTGACATATTGAAGAGGTATGGGGAACAAGAGCAGCCCTGACGGACACCTCTCTGGAGCTGGAATGGTTTTGACAACTCTCCATTTGTAATTATGGAAGCTTGAGGATGGGCATAAATAATACTTATCCAATGGATAAATTTTTTACCGAAGCCAAAGTGTTGTAGGGTGGAAAGCATATACTTCCATTCTATGTGGTCGAAAGCCTTTTCTGCGTCCAGGGCAATTACTACTGATTCCTCTTCGTGTTTATGGTACATAATGTTAAAGAGGCGGCGCAGGTTGGAGTATATGTGTCGACCAGGAGTAAATCCTGTTTGGTCCGGATGTATAATTGAGGCCATGTGTCTGGAAAGCCGGTTCGCAAGCACCTTACTAAGTATCTTCATCTCCATTTGTAGTAAGGAGATTGGGCGGTATGAGGACATTTCCAGTGAGTCTCTATCTTTTTTTAAAATAAGTGTAATATTGGCATTGTATAATGAGGGGGGTAGTTGAGATGTTTCTTTTGAGTGTTTGAACATGCGCAGAAGTAGTGGAGCAACAGTAGATAAGCAGGTCTTATAGAACTCAATGACAAATCCGTCAGGGCCGGCAGCTTTGTTATTTGGAAATTGGGATATGGCAGTTTTAACTTCATTTAAGGTAATCTCAGCATCCAACATCTTAACTGCTTCTTCGTTTAATGTGGGAAGGTGGCTGTTTTCTAGAAATTGATTCATGGTTTGGGTGTCAGTGGGTTTGCTTTTGGACTGGTACAAATCTTCATAAAATTGTGCAAAGCACTCGTTAATTTCAGCCGGATCTGTTGTAAGTTTGCCATTCTTGTTTTTGATCTTATGGATGGCTCGGCTTGCTTGAGACTGACGCAGCTGTCTCGCTAATAATCTGTGAGGTTTGTCTCCCAGCTCGAAATATTGCTGTTGAGTTTTGAAAAGCATTACGCCAACTCGATGGGATAGGATGGTGTTATATTCAAATCTTAATTTAGTAATTGACTCGAGTGTGGCATCACTCTGATTGGATTTATACAAATTTTCTAAAGTAAATATTTTGCGCTCTATTTCTTTAAGTCGATTGTTTTCTTTTCTCTTCTTATTGACTTCGTAGGATATAATATGGCCCCTCATGACAACTTTTAAGGATTCCCACAAAACAGAGTCGTTTACCTCACCAGTATCGTTTTCTGCGAGGAAGTGGGAAATGTGTATTTTTAAGTATTCAGTAAACTCCCTATCAGATAGCAGTGTGGGATCGAGACGCCATTGCCGACACTGCGTTTTCTGCCCTTCGACTTTTAATACTAATGCTAGAACTGAGTGGTCTGAAATTAAAGCGGGCTGATATGTTACTTTTTCCACATAAGATAACAATTTGGAATCTAACAGAAAATAGTCAATACGGGAATAAGATTTATGGACTGGGGAGAAGAAGGAATAGTCTCTGTCTTTAGGGTGAGTGAGTCACCATATGTCAACACAATTTAGATTATTCATTAGCGTGTTCAGGAGGATACTTGAGTTTGACTTCTGGAGAGATTTTGATTGTTGTTTATCTAGGAGTGGGTCGAGTGTGCAGTTGAAGTCCCCGCCAATGATCACATTAGTATCTGTGAGATTCGGGATAGCATTAAAGACCTTCTGGAAGAACTGGGGGTCATCGAAATTAGGTGCATAAATATTTACAAAAGTAACAGGTAAAGAATGTAATTTACCGGAGACTATCAGAAACCTGCCGTTGGGGTCGCAAATGTTTTTTCTGAATAGGATTGCAACCCCTCTAGCTTTGGTATTAAAATTGGCTTGATATATTTGGTCTACCCAGCTGACTCTAAGTCTGCCTTTAGCATTCTGTTTAATGTGTGTTTCTTGTAAAAACACAATATCTGCGGATAGTGACTTAAGGTGTGAGAACACTTTGGCTCTCTTATTAACATGACCCAATCCTCTCACATTCCAGCTTAAGATATTGTAGCCCCCCACATGCGCTTGCCCTTCAACTGGGTGTGACATTGTCGCATGTTTTGGCAAAGACAGCTGATGCAAAAATAAACTTTAGTGACATAAACTCGAACAAAGGAAAAATACATAAACAAACAGAGAAGGGGCTACAATCCCAAACACTGTAGCCAAAACACTTACCCCGCCCACGGAGCCGCGGGCGCACCGGACCCCCAGGAGGGGACCCGAGAGCCCAGGCCCCGCTCTCCAATTCCGCCCCAGGAACAGGAGCCAACAGGAGATGAATGGATGTCTCTAACTTCCGGGAGAGCCTGGCTAAGAGCTCCATCCCGCCTAACTCGTGGGGGGAGAGCCCCTGAACTTACAATACTGACCATGTATAAGTAACAATAACTTGGGTACTAAGGGCATGTGGGAATCAAGCCACAGAAATGTGTATGCATAATTACGTACACATACATACCCCCATATGTATACACATATACCCGCGCATTCACACTGAAATCACTGAAATAAAACAAGATGACAGGGCGAAGTTAATGGCAAAATAATGTCACGGAAGGCAGTACAACATCCGGGCGCGCAACAGTATTAGTAGAGGAATTGGGAGCTACGATCAATGGCAAAGCATTTAAGTGTTTTACCCTTAGCCACAGGACAGTATTTCAGATAGAGATCACAGCATAATACAGGGAGTTGTTTCAGGAAGATGTATCCCCTACAGCGAGTAACAGTGAGGAAATTACCTTAGCAGTCGTCAGATCAAGGTGACTGTTCAGAGTCCAAATAAGTCCAAAAGAAAGAACCCCACCGGGGTTAGGTCCGCTGTGAAAAGGTGGGTTAATTCTCCGTTGATTGCTGGAATTTCGATTAAAGTTCCGATCGGTACCAGCCCGAACGCAGAGAGCAGGCTGGAGATAGTCGTTCGGCTCGCCGCAGCCCGTCACCGATCCGATCGCTGCACTGGAGGTCTCAGTCCACGGAATACAGTCAAAGCCTGTCGCGCGTCCAGAGGTCGGCCACCCACAACTGAAGTCCCGTCGTTTTTCAGCGATGTCCCGTGGTGAAATGTTGAACTCAGTCGGAGCTCATGTGCTTGGTGAAAAATTGTTCAGCCTCTTCTGGGGTGTGGAACTTGCGCTCCACCTGTTGGTGTGTTAGGCACAGGACGGCCGGGTAGCACAGTGAAAACTTGATTCCCCTCTGGTACAGCTTGGATTTGATGGGGTTAAAAGTGGCACGCTTCTTGGCGAGGGCCGTGCTTAAATCAGGAAAAATGAAAATCTTGTTACCTTTGTAGATTAGCTGGCTCCTTTTACGGGCAATTGAAAGCACTTGCTCCCTCTCTTGATAACGCAGAAAGCGCATAATAATTGGCCTGGGTCGCGCTCCCTGAGCGGGCATCGCCCTCCAGGCTCGGTGGGCTCTGTCCAGCTCCGGTGGGGTGGTAAAGTTGTCATCCTGGAGGAGGTCGACTAGGAACTTGGACATAAATGCGGTAGCGGCCTTTCCCTCACTGCCCTCTGGAAGTCCTATCACACGAAGGTTGTTGCGACGGGATCGATTCTCAAGGTCCTCCGCCTTCTCTGTCAGCTCCGTGTTCTCGGCTTGAAGTGTAGCCGCTAGCCTCTCCAAGCTAGTTAGCCTGTCGCTGTGATCGGACAGGGAGACCTCCATATCTGCCAGGCGTGGGTCGTAGTCCTCAATTTTTTTGCGAACAGCGTCAAGGGCGAGCTGGATGGGCGAAAGTGAGGCTTGGATTTCGCTGGAAATGGCTGCCCGGTTTTTCTCCAGCTCGGCTTTAAGCTCGGATATAGTCAAAGGTCCCCCGGAGTCCGCCGCCATGTTAGCCGTGTGGTCGGTTGGCGTTGTGGGGTCCGCAGACGCCACGTTTTTCCCCCTCACTGAGGTCGTTTTGTTCTTGCCCGACATGGTGGAGAGAGAGCCAGTCAACTTCAAACCACAAATCCAATAAAGTTTTACAAGTTTTGGTCTTTCAGACTATATAAGTTTAGGAAATGCTCGGAGCTACTCCCCGCACGTCTGGCTCAACCAAGTGCCATACCGGAAGCCCGAAGATTCATTTTTAATTAATATTTATAGTTTATTTCGTGTATTTTGATCCCAAGAAATGCACACGGAAACATTTAATGTTGTGCTTATAGAGTGGGGTAAAAAATATAATCTTGTCACATATCTACGTTAAGAGCATAGCTCCCTGCTGGTCTGAATCCCAATCTGACAGGAGCCTCCCCGTGTGTGCATGGGTTCTCTCCGGGTACTCCGGCTTCCTCCCACAGTCCAAACACATAGTGTGTATTGAAGTGTGGTTGGTTGTCTATTCACAAACATTGTTATGAGGGCTTAAAACCACTTATAAGGATTATTATAAAGCCTAAATGCATAATGAATAATAGGTGGTGGGTTCATGCAAAGTGTTACCCATGTATCGGTTGTTAAATGGTGGTCATTCTTGTGTCAAAGTTATTAAAAAGTTGAAATAAAAACAGTTTATTAAATATTAGGTTTTCTTGTATTTCTAGATGTTAAAGCAGAGACAGGAAAATGAACACAAATTCAAAAAATAGATGTAAAACAAGAAAAGTTACCACCCACCCACCAAAAATATAATTATATTTTTTATCTCTCTGAGGAGGAGTCAATGCAAATCTGTGATGTGTTCCTCCTCTACTTATGTGAGTGCAGAGAGGACGACAGAGGACAGTGGACACACACTTGAACATGATGGACTATAGGACAGGACTGCTGCTTTTTACTGTCTGCTGGGCAGGTGATGATCATCACTCATCTTGACTGGAAAAAGTTTTCTGAAAGTGTCACATCTGATGGTTTTCTTTTCTGTCTCTTCAGGTGTTGATGGTCAGACTCTGACAGAATCTGAACCAGTGGTTAAAAGGCCTGGAGAATCCCACAGACTGACCTGTTCAGCCTCTGGATTCACATTCAGCAGCTCCGTTATGAGCTGGGTCAGACAGGCTCCTGGAAAAGGACTGGAGTGGATCGCTTTGATACACACATCCAGTTCACCAATCTATTACTCCTCAACAGTCAAAGGCAGATTCACCATCTCCAGAGATGACTCCAGCAGTAAACTCTATCTGCAGATGAACAGTCTGAAGACTGAAGATTCTGCAGTGTATTACTGTGCCAGATATCCACAGTGAAACAACCCATCAGTAGAGCTGAACAAAAACCCCTCAGAGCCTGAACAGCTGTAACATGAAGCCACCAGAGGAGGAGCCCTCACACCAATAATGACCATATCACCAGATCAGTGGCACAAACAGTCTGTAGTTAGAGTGCACATGACAATAAAAGGAGGAACTGATGCAAAAAGTTTCATAATACTTTTGGTAGAATGATACTTTCCCAAGGAAGACAGTTTTAAATAAATCTAGATGTATGCAAAATAATGCTTTATGTTGGGACTTTCTCTCTGAGTAGGAGGAGTCAATGCAAACATCTGATATTACCATGCTACATAAGTGTAACAGAGTGAAGGAAGAGATCTCTGACACACACTGTAGATCGGACAAAGACAAAAGTTTTCACCATGACAGAACCTTTGTACTTGGTCATTTTTCTTCTCCTGTCACTAAACTGGGCAGGTAAGAACAGTGACTATTGTTTTCAGACTAACTTGTTGGTTACAGTATCTAACGAGCTGTTTTAATGTCTGCAGGGACTGAAGGTCAAACACTGACTGAGTCTGGCTCTGTGGTTAAAAGGCCCGGAGAGTCCCACACACTGACCTGCACATATTCAGGGTTTTCTACTCATCACTGGAATGCCTGGATCAGACAGCCTGCAGGGAAAGGACTGGAGTGGGTCGCTATTATTAGTGATACCAGTGGTAGCATCTACTACTCTAATTCAGTCAAAGGCCGGTTCACCATCTCCAGAGACAACAGCAGACAGCAGCTGTATCTGCAGATCAACAGTCTGAGGACTGAAGATTCTGCTGTTTATTATTGTGCTCGAGAGCCACAGTGACACAAGAGGAAGCATCGCAGGACAAAAACCTAAACTGTCAACACAAGACAAGAACAACTATCTGGGTGACTTAATTACAAACCTGATTCAGTTAGAAATGAAGTCAGAATGAAAACATCAATTAAATAATGAAGACAGAAAACAACAAATGTAGAGATTAAAGAGTTAAAAAGATTACTTTAAGAAACAATAATACTATGACTACTGCAATGCAAAGCTCTCGATTTACCAGTCAATATTCGTTCCAACACTCAACTATGGTCATGAGTTATAAGAAGTGTATGAGCCTACAGAGAGGGAGACAAGCTCAGACATTTAGGAGGAGCTCGGAGAAGAGCCCAGATCGTAAAGAGTCAGATGAAATGGTTTGAGAATCTAATTAGTATTCCTCCTGGATATGATCAAATCTCAATGACTTAAATCAAAAACATTTGGCCAATGTTCCAATCATGCATCATTGTTTACCTATAAAAAATAACCACAACTCTGTGTGGGGATGAAACAGTCCAACACTTTTCTTATCAAGTTCATCTCTGCTTTCACTCTGCTGACATGATACAGCTGATGACCTTTCAACTTAAAGTATCCAAGACAGAAGTCAAATGTTGTTGCTCTCTGAGGAGGAGTCGATGCAAATCTGTGATGTGTTCCTCCTCTACTTATGTGAGTGCAGAGAGGACGACAGAGGACAGTGGACACACACTTGAACATGATGGACTATAGGACAGGACTGCTGCTTTTTACTGTCTGCTGGGCAGGTGATGATCATCACTCATCTTGACTGGAAAAAGTCTTCTGAAAGTGTCACATCTGATGGTTTTCTTTTCTGTCTCTTCAGGTGTTGATGGTCAGACTCTGACACAATCTGAACCAGTGGTTAAAAGGCCTGGAGAATCCCACAGACTGACCTGTTCAACCTCTGGATTCACAATGAGCAGCTACTGGATGAACTGGGTCAGACAGGCTCCTGGAAAAGGACTGGAGTGGATCGCTTTTATTTATGGCGATAGCAGTGGCCAATTCTACTCTAATTCAGTCAAAGGCCGGTTCACCATCTCCAGAGACAACAGCAGACAGCAGCTGTATCTGCAGATGAACAGTCTGAAGACTGAAGACACTGCAGTGTATTACTGTGCCAGAGATCCCACAGTGACACAACCCATCAGTAGAGCTGAACAAAAACCCCTCAGAGCCTGAACAGCAGTAACATGAAGCCACCAGAGGAGGAGCCCTCACACCAATAATGATTAACACCAAGCACTGAACCAGGGGAACAGAAACTTTCTCATTGCTGCCCCTCTCCCTCTGGATCTCTCTCCCCAAACACACCTGAGACTGTACCGACCTGCCACAATTCAAATCACTGATAAAAATGTTTAACCACTCATTAATTTCTATGTTTCTTTTTGTACCATTAAAAAGTATTTTCCTGTTAATGTGATTCTAAAAAGTGTCAATAAGTATTTTCAAAAGCACAATATGAATCAAATGTATATTCAGTATTATTATACATATTAACCACAAGTTCACTTTTAAATCAAACTTTGAGACAAAGAAAATTCAATATCATTTTTGTACTTCAATATCCTGAAAGCCATGTGACAAAATCCTTCAGAGACCATGATGGGGGTCAACTTCCTGTTAGATGTGAATAATTTTGGTACGTGATCACAGATGTTACTGTTTGTTCCCTAACTGTCAAAAAGTGGAGCTAAGTGCGAGTCTGCTTTGTGTTAATTCCTGGATAACTGAAAACCATCAGTTTAACATCTTGAAAGGACATTAGTGGAAAATCTAAGTCCAAAAGTGAAGAATTTATATCCAAGTGAAATGATTTTCCTTTTTCTCTCTGAGGAGGAGTCAAGGCAAATCTATGATGTGTTCCTCCTCTACTTATGTGAGTGCAGAGAGGACGACAGAGGACAGTGGACACACACTTGAACATGATGGACTATAGGACAGGACTGCTGCTTTTTACTGTCTGCTGGGCAGGTGATGATCATCACTCATCTTGACTGGAAAAAGTCTTCTGAAAGTGTCACATCTGATGGTTTTCTTTTCTGTCTCTTCAGGTGTTGATGGTCAGACTCTGACACAATCTGAACCAGTGGTTAAAAGGCCTGGAGAATCCCACAGACTAACCTGTTATGCCTCTGGGTTTACAATGAGCAGCCACCTGATGGCCTGGGTCAGACAGGCTCCTGGAAAAGGACTGGAGTGGGTTTCAACTATTGATGTTACTAGCATCTACTACTCTAATTCAGTCAAAGGACGGTTCACCATCTCCAGAGACAACAGCAGACAGCAGCTGTATCTGCAGATGAACAGTCTGAAGACTGAAGATTCTGCTGTTTATTATTGTGCCAGACACCAGTCACCACAGTGACTGAAATTGGTTAAACAGCTGTGCAAAATCCCTTGCTATTTACTGTATGTGTAGTGGATAGATGGAGCTCGATTGGATTTCTGCCATTTCTAAAAATCAGAAAAAAATAGCGGGTTTACACTGTAAAATGAGACAAATTCTTCATCAGGCATAAAGTCATAAAATCAGGCATAAAGTCCTTGACATCCAGACTCAAACCAAAATGGACTAACTAAACCAAACAACTCATTTGGGTACAATGTCATGACAAAAAATAAGGTTCGAATTTTTTGCTCTCTAAGAAATGGAGTGGTTTACTGCTCCTCTCTCTTACACTGCTAATGTAAAGCAGAAGTATGTAAATAGTTCTTCCTTTTATTGAATGACATTTCAAAAAGCAAATTCATCAGGAATAAAGGACAGACACTTTCCCTGCCAGAAATTTTTTTACGTTTGTGATTAGTCTTTACCCCATTTAAAATCAAGACCCACAAACATCCACACCTCTGAAATCAAACATCCTGGAAAGGATTCTTAAACCCAACATAATTTTAAATCTTGATAAACAGCAAAGAGAAAACTAAGAATTATTGCAGTGTACAATTAGCATACAATTGTCTCGCTTTCTAAGGTGGACGAACAATAAGAACCACAAACAGGCATAAAACTAAACTAACAAAATAGCAGTCTTTCCCGTCTTAATGATGGGTCTTCAAAGGTTGAGAGGGGGGGTCAGGGTTTGTTTGTGTGCTGCCCTCTGATTGTTTTATGAACTGACAAAACAATATAAAACTGACATGTTTAGTTCCTGTGATGAACACTGATTAATATTCCATTAAAATGTCTCTCTATGAACAAAACATTTACTGCTTGGTTAAACTTTGTACTATTTGGCCCCTATAGATGATCACTGAATGTTCGCCATGTTCTCTGGAGCTCTGATACTGTTGCCGACAGCTGGATGCTCTGCAGAGCTTTAAAACTACTAATCACCTTAGACTCAAATAAAGATCTAATGAATGATGGAGATTATGTTTATTTGTGTTTCCACAGGTGTGAACTGTATTGATCTCATCACGCCAGGCTCAGTGGTTGTGCAGCCTGGACAGTCTCTGACCCTCACCTGTCAGGTCTCTGGTTACTCTCTGACTGATCATAACTATGCAACAGGTTGGCTTATTGAACAAGTTTAGAGCAGACGCCTATGTCAAACTACATACATAATACATCACAAACCATTTTTGTGATGCATGTAGACGAGGAAGAGTTGTGTGATTTTCACCCAAGCAGACTTCCACTGTAGCCGATATCCCCTTTTGTAAATCGTCAAGATAAAAAAAAAATAATAATCAGAAAGAGATTATCACTTACGAAAAAAAATATGTTTTGTGATCTCGGCTGGTTCAGTTTTGTCATGACTGTGATATGTCAGAGTTTGCTCTGTTGCTGAAGAGATTCTCTTCTTATGTAAATGTATCAGTCACAGTTTCTCTTTTTATCCTGTAGAGGGAGGTCTATGCAAACTCATCCTCTCTTATAAACACTGTCAGTAAGCTGAGGCAGATCAATCAGACAGTTCTGAAAAATTTTTTAAATCTGAGATCAGACATCACTGAACAGAGGAATGGGTAAAAGTAATATCTGGAGTTTATTACTTGTAGTTACTCTTCATGGTGAGAAGATCAATCCTGCTTTGATTCTGCTTGTTTTGATGTCCAACCTGTTTATAAGTTTTGTTGATACTGATCAAAATTTCTATGACCACAGGAGTTTGGAGTGAGATCAGACTAGAGCAGCCGGCCTCTGAGGTGAAGAGACCTGGAGAGACAGTGAAGATGTCATGTATCATATCTGGGTTTGATATGACGAGCTACTATATCAGCTGGATCCGACAGAAACCAGGGAGAGCTCTGGAGTGGATTGGGAGGATGAATGCTGGCAGCAATTCTGCTAGCTATGCAAGCTCCTTTCAAAGTCGCTTCAGTTTGACAGAAGATGTGTCCAGCAGCACTCAGTTCCTCCAGATCCAGACTCTGACTGCAGCAGATTCTGCTGTTTACTTCTGTGCTCGTGAAGACACAGTGAGTGAGGACAGTGAAGCAGCTGCACAAAAACCTCCAGAGAATCAGCAGTGTGATCTCAATGACATCTGTTCTTTCATTGTAGCTGCTGACAGAAGCAACATGTATTTGGTTCATAATTTTCATAGTTGGTGAAGATAAATAAATACAATGCATAAACAGAAGTTCATATTGTACACAAAATGTGATTAAAAAAGGTATGTCTTTGGGTTAATTTATGCAAGTTCATGTACCTTTTTTATCTTGGTTACAAACCCATGTATATTGAGTGGGGAACATATTTTTTGTCCCGGTTGAAGTGTTTGATGTGGAAGGCGTTAATGTAGTCTCGGATTGAAAGAAAGTTTATTCCCTTGGAGTTTCTGAGGCCAATGAGGTATGATTATTTCTGATATGTATGTGAAATCAATGTGTTTTCTTGTTGGATGTCAGACTAACTGTAAGTTCTGTTTGCTAATTTTATTAGTTCTGACGGCCTTACTTGGCACTGTTTTGGCATCGTTGGTAACGTGAAGAAGACGTGGCTAAATAAATGTCTGTGATCAAAACCGAACGACTTGAGCCTTGATTAAGACCTCGGAGGGAGAAACATTCATATTATCATACTAAGAGTTATTGATTTCATGCACCTTCAACCAATTCTGAGAAGCATTGCAGAAACATTGTTGTGTAGAGATAATTGTTCAATTTTAATTGTAAATCCCTGAGATCACTCATCTGTGTTACAGGATTTCCATTGTTAATAATAAAAACAATTTCTTTATATATGGCACCGAATAATTACCAAGTTATCACATAACACTACAAAGAGCAGGTTGTCAGTAAGATCCATAACACAGAGATCCCAAAATACACAACTATAAAACATTGATATAAAGTCTGTGTAATCATCAAATGTCGGTACACAGAAATCCGACGAGCGCAGGCAGAGGTATTCAAAAACTGAGGCAACAAGGCTGGTCAGAAAAGAAAAGACAAACATTGCTCAGAAAAAGGCTAGTAATTAGTTCAGAAATATTCTTATTAAATATCAGATTTCATTACATTTCTAGATGTGAAAGCAAAGAATTAATAAAAATTAACATAATACATGTAAACTATACAAGAAGAGTTCCCGCCCATCCACCCACCAAAAATATACTTTTATTTATCTCTCTCTCTGAGGAGGAGTCAATGCAAATCTGTGATGTGTTCCTCCTCTACTTATGTGAGTGCAGAGAGGACGACAGAGGACAGTGGACACACACTTGAACATGATGGACTATAGGACAGGACTGCTGCTTTTTACAGTCTGCTGGGCAGGTGATGATCATCACTCATCTTGACTGGAAAAAGTCTTCTGAAAGTGTCACATCTGATGGTTTTCTTTTCTGTCTCTTCAGGTGTTGATGGTCAGACTCTGACACAATCTGAACCAGTGGTTAAAAGATCTGGAGAATCCCACACACTGACCTGTTCAGCCTCTGGATTCACAATGAGCAGCCACTGGATGAACTGGGTCAGACAGGCTCCTGGAAAAGGACTGGAGTGGGTTGCTACTGACACTGGTAGCCAATACTACTCGAATTCAGTCAAAGGCCGGTTCACCATTTCCAGAGACAACAGCAGACAGCAGCTGTATCTGCAGATGAACAGTCTGCAGACTGAAGACACTGCAGTGTATTACTGTGCCAGAGAGTCACAGTGACACAACCCATCAGTAGAGCTGAACAAAAACTACTTCCTCTTTTTACAACCATCACTGGGAACACTTACAACCCGTTTATTGACAATATTTTATGTGTTTAACAATCAGTTGAAGAAACTCTGAGTGTTGACCAAATACTAAAGTCTTATTCAGGTATCATTCAATCAAGTCATCAACTTAATTCATATTAATCTTAAAACACAATAACTGGCTTCACTCTATCTGAGCACCAAGTGTCATTAATGATAAACAGAGTTTCTCCCCTTGTGAACACTTGTTCCTTAAAGCCACCAGAGGAGGAGCCCTCACACAACTAATGATTTTAACTTCATGTTACTGTTACAGTAAAGAGACAAACAAACAGTCTTCAGGCTTCATGAACTATTGTAATAACATCATCACTTAAATATTGGTTAAATCAATATCCCTGATTAATTGTGAGATATGAAGTAATAGTGAATTTTATCAGGAGTTTGAATGATTTGAATAAACATCATCAGCTGATTTACCATCCTATGTGTATGTAAATTAGCCTCCTCTTGTTGCCATATAAGAAAGTCCACTTGGTGTGTTGATGCTTCAAGTTCTCACATCAGATCAGCTTCATCATCAGCCATGTTCTCTGCAGCTCTGATTCTGCTGCTGACAGCTGGATCATGTAAGGAGCTTTAGAACAAATGATCACATCACACACAGAGAATAATCAGATGAATGATGGAGATTATGTTGATTTGTGTTTCCACAGGTGTGAACTGTATTGATCTCATCACGCCAGGCTCAATGGTTGTGCAGCCTGGACAGTCTCTGACCCTCACCTGTCAGGTCTCTGGTTACTCTCTGACTGATAACAGCTATGCAACAGGTTGGATCAGACAGCGTGAAGGGAAAGCGATGGACTGGATTTGTCATAGGTGGGGTGGTGGAAACTTTAACCAAAATAATGCTCTGAAGAACAAGTTCAGCTACAGCAGAGACACGTCTGCCAGAACAGTGACTCTAACAGGGCAGAATATAGAGCCTGAAGACACTGCAGTGTATTACTGTGCCAGAGACCCACAGTGACACAACCCATCAGTAGAGTTGAACAAAAACCCCTCAGAGTCTGAACAGCAGTAACATGAAGCCACCAGAGGAGGAGCCCTCACACCAATAATGATGAACACCAAGCACTGAACCAGGGGAACAGAAACTTTCTCATTGCTGCCCCTCTCCCTCTGGATCTCTCTCCCCAAACACACCTGAGACTGAACCGACCTGCCACAATTCAAATCACTGAGAAAAACATTTTCACCATTGATTTTAATAACTAATTTTTCTTTTTGTTTGAGTAAAAATAAACATTGACCTGTTCATGTGAGTCGTACAGAAATGCTTCCCTGCCTGAGAGTTCAGGAGCTCCCAGGAAGATTTGTGGTTCTTCTAAATGTTGTGAAGGTGCACTGACAAAGACGATGATTGGGGGTCTAATAATGAATGTGAAACTGACTGTGCACATAAAGATGAATACAACCTACACTCCACATAAGTATCAGGATATGGTCTTCACAACACAATCTTATCATGATTTCTTTTTTCACGATTTTCACAAGATCAAAGTTAATGTATAAAAATGATTCCTTCATTTAAATTCTCTGACAAGGAAAATACTGAATGTTCTCCCTCGTTTTTCTTTCTGAATATAAGTAAGACTAATATATGTTTTTGTTCCTATGTTTAATATGTTGGGTCACGTCAGCTGGCTCTAACATGCTAATCATCATTCTAAATCCTTCAAACACTGCGGGTAGTCATCTCGTTGGATCTTTCCCTCGTTTAGACGAGCGGGGTTAAAATCTGCTTTGCAGCGTTTGTAATTATCATGTTTTTGGTGTTCTGAGCTTCTCATTTGTCGTTCATCAGTATCTTGTAAAGCTTGCACACTGTTTTTAATCTTGTCTGCTCACCTCACATCTACAACCCTAATCTCTAAGGCATGTCTACTAAAGAAACATAAATTAACTATGTACAGTGTGTTAGTGTCGTTCGACATGCAAAATTGAACTTCCTCAAAGTCTGATATAAAAACTCGACATCACGCTGTGAGTCAGAGAAGAAGAGAAGCTCCATCATGTCAGGTTCAACACCAACCATGTTGTATGTAGCTCTGCTGCTGCTGGCTGCTGGATCCTGTGAGTCTCACTGAGGCAGACACACTGACAGTATGATCACAGCACAATGACTCTGAACATACTGACTCAATATTTAACATGTTTTCATCCACAGGTGTGAAGAGTCAACAGTTGACACAGCCAGCCTCTGTGACTGTGCAGCCAGGTCAGCGTCTGACCATCACCTGTCAGCTCTCTTATTCTGTTAGCAGCTACTGGACAGGCTGGATCAGACAGCCTGCAGGGAAAGGACTGGAGTGGATCGGTCACAAACATGGATCCACCGCATTCTACAAAGATTCACTGAAGAACCAGTTCAGTATCGACTTGGACTCTTCCAGTAACAGAGTGACTCTAAACGGACAGAATATGCAGCCTGCAGACACTGCAGTGTATTACTGTGCCAGAGAGCCACAGTGACACAACCCATGAGTAAAACTGAAGGACAATTACTTCCTCTTTTTACGACCATCACTTGGAACACTTGTATTTTTTCAGCACTGATACTGTGATTAACTGGAAGAGATGAAAATTCAGTTTCCACCTCCATCATTAAAATACGTTTTTCTTTGGTAGTGATGTTTGCAGACTTTGCAAAAGAATACTTATGATTTTATTCAATTCAGCTGATTAAATTCTTTGTGTCTGTTTGGGGAAACTGTGTCTACATTTGGTTTGAACTCCAAACATAGAGATCAACACGTGGTCGAAACATGTAAAGATTTAAAATATTCCTCATGATATAAAGATAGTACACCAACATGATTAATGAGTGATTATATATAATCACATCCACACAACATGATTGACATCACATAAGAGTAGAAAAGTTCTTTCTAATAGCATCTCTTGATCACCTATTTATTGATTGTTGCTGCTGTCTTTGAAAAGATGAATCTTAAAATGAATGAACACCAGATATTAGTAAAAACTTTCAACCAATCTGATCCATAATATGATCACATATATTATATCTGTTATCATATGTAAAGCAGAGATGATTTCTAGTCATCTTTTCACTCTGCAGATATAAAAACAGTGAACAGACTCTTCTATTGGCTCCAGTCAGACCATCACTGACGCTTCATGTGTTTGATTGTATGCAAACTCAGTGAGCTTCCTTGTTACTCAGCTATAAAAACTTCCCATCAGGCCGTCAGTGGAGTTCACAGCACCTCACTTTCAACATCAACCATGTTTTCTGTAGCTCTGCTGCTGCTGCTGGCAGCTGGATGTGAGTCTGTCTGCATCTGTCAAAGTCAACAGTTCTTCTTCTGCAGTTTCACTTGATCATTTCTGACTAAACATGTTCTCTGTTTAACAGGTGTGAAGGGTGAACAGTTGACACAGCCAGCCTCTGTGACTGTGCAGCCAGGTCAGCGTCTGACCATCACCTGTCAGGTATCTTATTCTGCTAGCAGCTACTACACAGGCTGGATCAGACAGCCAGCAGGGAAAGGACTGGAGTGGATTGGCATAAGATACACTGGAGCTGCCTACTACAAAGATTCACTGAAGAACCAGTTCAGTATCGACTTGGACTCTTCCAGTAACAGAGTGACTCTAAACGGACAGAATATGCAGCCTGCAGACACTGCAGTGTATTACTGTGCCAGAGATCCACAGTGACACAACCCATCAGTAGAGCTGAACAAAAACCCCTCAGAGCCTGAACAGCAGTAACATGAAGCCACCAGAGGAGGAGCCCTCACACCAATAATGATGAACACCAAGCACTGAACCAGGGGAACAGAAACTTTCCCATTGCTGCCCCTCTCCCTCTGGATCTCTCCCGAAACAAACCTGAGACCCTACCCACCTGCCACAATTCAAATCTCTGAAAAAAAACATTTTCAGCTCTATGTTTAAGTTCGAACTTTTCTTTTTGGATCATTTAAAACAAGTGTGTGCCTGTTCATGTGATTCTGTATAGTGTCAATGAGTATTTCAAAAAGCACTATAAAAATACCTATATATACCGGTATATGTAACTGCACGAGAGGTCTTGAGCCTTCTCTATGCTGACCTCATTCAATCAATCTTTCAGGAAATTAGATTTTAATACCAATTTTGTACTTTGATAACCTGAAACACGTGAAAAAATCCTTTAATGAATGTTGAGAATAGAAGACACCATCAGAGACCATGAGGATGAATTTCCTGTTATATGGGAATATTTTTGGTACATGTGATCACAGATACTGTATGTTCCCTAACAGTAAAAAAGTGGAGCTAAGTGTTATTCTGCTTTGTGTTTTTACTGAATAACTGAAAATCTGAAGATTAACATCTTAAAAAGGACACAAGTTTAGAATCTAAGTCCAAAAGTAAAAAAGAAAAATCCAAGTGAAATGATTTTCCTTTCTCTCTCTGAGGAGGAGTCAATGCAAATCTGTGATGTGTTCCTCCTCTACTTATGTGAGTGCAGAGAGGACGACAGAGGACAGTGGACACACACTTGAACATGATGGACTATAGGACAGGACTGCTGCTTTTTACTGTCTGCTGGGCAGGTGATGATCATCACTCATCTTGACTGGAAAAAGTCTTCTGAAAGTGTCACATCTGATGGTTTTCTTTTCTGTCTCTTCAGGTGTTGATGGTCAGACTCTGACACAATCTGAACCAGTGGTTAAAAGGCCTGGAGAATCCCACAGACTGACCTGTTCAGCCTCTGGATTCACATTCAGCAGCCACTGGATGGCTTGGGTCAGACAGGCTCCTGGAAAAGGACTGGAGTGGATCGCTATCATCAGATACGACAGTGGTAGCATCTACTACTCTAATCCATTCAAAGGCAGATTCACCATCTCCAGAGACAACAGCAGACAGCAGCTGTATCTGCAGATGAACAGTCTGAAGACTGAAGACACTGCAATGTATTACTGTGCCAGAGACTCACAGTGACACAACCCATCAGTAGAGCTGAACAAAAACTACTTCCTCTGTTTACAACCATCACAGGGAACATTCAGCTGTCTCAGCATCACATTATAAAAATTTACTTGGATTATAAGTCAGAAATACAAATATCAACAAGTGATCGAGTCAATGTCAGAGTCTTACATACATCATGGTCCGGGGGTATTACTTTACTGTGATTGGTCCCAGAGTGTCAAATCATTTCTCACTTTGACAGATTCTGCTCTCAGTTTTCAGTAAGTTCAAGGTGATGGTTATTTTGTGAAATAATTCAAAACCACACTCGGGCAAAATTGAAATGATTCCAAAAAAGTTCAAAACTTAAAGAAAACACTGAAAAAATGGCTGAAATGAATAAACACACTCAGGACACAATGACAGGGCTGGTAGAAACACAGGTTTGTATATATAAATGTAGGACTGATAGAAAATGAAACAAAGGTGTGTTGGGACAAAGGGAGGGAAAATTTGAGGAAAAAGCAGAATGATTGCAGTGATGCAACCGAAAGGACATATAGACTGCTGTGAATTACTGTGGGAGATTTCCCCACTAATAAAAGAGGCCAGCAGAAAAATAAAAACTGACCAAAGGTATTTTAATAAAGGCCAACAGAGGGCGATAAAAGATCAAACAGAAGGGCAGAGCATTGTGACAAAGTCTCTTAATACTCAAAGAAAAGAAGGAAACATTCAGCAGCAGTTGACTCGGTGGGTTGGGCCTAACTTTTGGTTTATAATCATGGAGACATTAGAAAGCTTTGTGACCTGCTGACTGTCAGTTCATTGAAGCTGGTGATGTCTCAACCTGAGTTTCTCTCTCGTCAGAATTTTACTGATAGTAAAACTACTTTATTTCAATAAATACGATTTATAAAAATGTCTAATGTTTCCAAATAAATCCTATATCCAGTGCTTCAGTACTCGAGTCCTGGACTGTGACTGATCCTGAAGTACTGGTGATTCAAACCGAATGTCAGCATTGACTGCATTCGAACTTGGAATTTGAGGAAAGGGCAAAGATAGTTTAGGTTTTTTGGGTCCTTGGCTCAGTTGATAGAAAAGAAAAAAACATCTAGCAAATTCTATTTAGTCATAAACACAGACTGACATCACTATGACAACATGTTCAAAATATCTATTGGTGAAATGATCAAATCATGATTGGGAGATAATGATAAAAAAAAATCACACCTGTTTCAAAAACGGATATAATAAAGATACATAACTTATCTAAAATGTCAACAAAACCATCTAAGATCAGCGCTAACTATCCCAGAACCAGACAAAATATTTTAGACAAATCACCCTTTCTTTGAGGCAAGCCAAGGCTGTCTCGATGCAAATTGAACTTCCCCACAGTCTGATATAAAAACTCGACATCACGCTGTGAGTCAGAGAAGAAGAGAAGCTCCATCATGTCAGGTTCAACACCAACCATGTTGTATGTAGCTCTGCTGCTGCTGGCTGCTGGATCCTGTGAGTCTCACTGAGGCAGACTCACTTACAGTATGATCACAGCACAATGACTCTGAACATGCTGACTCAATAATTCAACATGTTTTCATCTACAGGTGTGAAGAGTCAACAGCTGACACAGCCAGCCTCTGTGACTGTGCAGCCAGGTCAGCGTCTGACCATCACCTGTCAGCTCTCTTACTCTGTTAGCAGCTATGCTACAGCCTGGATCAGACAGCCTGCAGGGAAAGGACTGGAGTGGATTATAAGAGGTGGTGTGGGATATAACACATATACTAAAGATTCACTGAAGAACAAGTTCAGTATCGACTTTGACTCTTCCAGCAACACAGGAACTCTAAACGGACAGAATATGCAGCCTGCAGACACTGCAGTGTATTACTGTGCCAGAGATCCACAGTGACACATCCCATCAGTAGAGCTGAACAAAAACCCCTCAGAGCCTGAACAGCAGTAACATGAAGCCACCAGAGGAGGAGCCCTCACACCAATAATGATTAAAACAAAAGCTCAGAGTGACAAAAACAGTCTGTAGTTAAAGTGTACATGACAATAAAAGGAGGAACTGATGCAAAAAGATTCATAATCCTTTTGATAGTGTGAGACATTCCCAACAAGATCAATATTTTGAATCAAATTATCACACCTCTATGGTTTAAATATGTATAAATATATTGCTCAGCTGTTCCAATCATGCATCATTGTTTACCTATAAAAAATAACCCCAACTCTGTGTGGGTGAAACAGTCCAACACTTGTCTTATTATCAAGTTCATCTCTGCTTTCACTCTGCTGACATGATACAGCTGATGACCTTTCAACTTAAAGTATCCAAGACAGAAGTCAAATGTTGTTGCTCTCTGAGGAGGAGTCAATGCAAATCTGTGATGTGTTCCTCCTCTACTTATGTGAGTGCAGAGAGGACGACAGAGGACAGTGGACACACACTTGAACATGATGGACTATAGGACAGGACTGCTGCTTTTGACTGTCTGCTGGGCAGGTGATGATCATCACTCATCTTGACTGGAAAAAGTCTTCTGAAAGTGTCACATCTGATGGTTTTCTTTTCTGTCTCTTCAGGTGTTGATGGTCAGACTCTGACACAATCTGAACCAGTGGTTAAAAGGCCTGGAGAATCCCACAGACTGACCTGTTCAGCCTCTGGATTCACATTCAGCAGCCACTATATGGCTTGGGTCAGACAGGCTCCTGGAAAAGGACTGGAGTGGATCGCTTATATTAGTAGTGGTGGTGGTAGTAGCACCTACTACTCTAATTCAGTCAAAGGCCGGTTCACCATTTCCAGAGACAACAGCAGACAGCAGCTGTATCTGCAGATGAACAGTCTGAAGACTGAAGACACTGCAGTGTATTACTGTGCCAGAGATACACAGTGACACAACCCATCAGTAGAGCTGAACAAAAACCCCTCAGAGCCTGAACAGCAGTAACATGAAGCCACCAGAGGAGGAGCCCTCACACCAATAATGATTAACACCAAGCACTGAACCAGGGGAACAGAAACTCTCTCATTGCTGCCCCTCTCCCTCTGGATCTCTCTCCAAACACACCTGAGACTGTACCGACCTGCCACAATTCAAATCTCTGAAAAAAAACTTTTTGTGATTCTGTAAAGTGTCAATGAGTATTTTAAAAACAAGATGAATAAAATCTATTATTATCATTAAACATAATAAACACCAGAACACGTTTAAAGAGAAGAGAAAAAAAAGCTTTAAGACAATATGAAGATACCGTTGTTTTCAACAGTATATCTGATTATCAGGACTACATTCACATTACTAAGTGGACAAGAGGTCTTGAGTTCCCTCCATGCTGATGTTATTTAATCAAAGGTTTTAGAAAAATAGATTATCATGTTAATTTGCACACTGAAACCCATGTGACAAAATCCTTCAGTGAATGTTGAGAATAGAAGACACCATCAGAGACCATGATGAGGATTAACTTCCTGTTAAATGTGAATATCATTGGTACATGTGATCACAGATGTAATTGGATGTTCCCTAGCAGTCAAAAAGTGGAGCTAAGTGTTATTCTGCTTTGTGTTTTTACTGAATAACTGAAAATCTGAAGTTTAACATCTTGAAAGGACACAAGTTTAGAATCTAAGTCCAAAAGTAAAAAAGAAAAATCCAAGTGAAATGATTTTCCTTTCTCTCTCTGAGGAGGAGTCAATGCAAATCTGTGATGTGTTCCTCCTCTACTTATGTGAGTGCTGAGAGGACGACAGAGGACAGTGGACACACACTTGAACATGATGGACTATAGGACAGGACTGCTGCTTTTTACTGTCTGCTGGGCAGGTGATGATCATCACTCATCTTGACTGGAAAAAGTCTTCTGAAAGTGTCACATCTGATGGTTTTCTTTTCTGTCTCTTCAGGTGTTGATGGTCAGACTCTGACACAATCTGAACCAGTGGTTAAAAGGCCTGGAGAATCCCACAGACTGACCTGTTCAGCTTCTGGATTCACATTCAGCAACCACTGGATGAACTGGGTCAGACAGGCTCCTGGAAAAGGACTGGAGTGGATTGCTATTATCAGATACGACAGTGCTAGCATCTACTACTCTAATTCAGTCAAAGGCCGGTTCACCATCTCCAGAGACAACAGCAGACAGCAGCTGTATCTGCAGATGAACAGTCTGAAGACTGAAGACACTGCAGTTTATTACTGTGCCAGAGACTCACAGTGACACAACCCATCAGTAGAGCTGAACAAAAACACTTATATGGGAACACTTATAACCCGTTTATTGACAATATTTTATGTGATTAACAATCAGTTGAGGAAACTCTGAGTGTTGACCAAACACTAAAGTCTTATTCAGGTATCATTCAATCAAGTCATCAACTTCATTCATCATCATCATAAAACACAATTAATATCTTCACTATATCTGAGCACCAAGTGTCATTAATGATAAACAGAGTTTCTCCCCTTGTGAACACTTGTTCCTTAAAGCCACCAGAGGAGGAGCCCTCACACAACTAATGATTTTAACTTCATGTTACTGTTACAGTAAAGAGAGAACAAACAGTCTTCAGGCTTCATGAACTATTGTAATAACATCATCACTTAAATATTGTTTAAATCAATATCCCTGATTAATTGTGAGATATGAAGTAATAGTGAATTTTATCAGGAGTTTGAATGATTTGAATAAACATCAGCTGATTTACCATCCTATGTGTATGTAAATTAGCCTCCTCTTGTTGCTCTATAAGAAAGTCCACTTGGTGTGTTGATGCTTCAAGTTCTCACATCAGATCAGCTTCATCATCAGCCATGTTCTCTGCAGCTCTGATTCTGCTGCTGACAGCTGGATCATGTAAGGAGCTTTAGAACTAATGATCACATCACACACAGAGAATAATCAGATGAATGATGGAGATTATGTTGATTTGTGTTTCCACAGGTGTGAACTGTATTGATCTCATCACGCCAGGCTCAATGATTGTGCAGCCTGGACAGTCTCTGACCCTCACCTGTCAGGTCTCTGGTTACTCTCTGACTGATAACAGCTATGCAACAGGTTGGATCAGACAGCGTGAAGGGAAAACGATGGACTGGATCTCTCATAGGCGGGATGGTGGAAACTTTTACCAAAATAATGCTCTGAAGAACAAGTTCAGCTACAGGACAGACACGTCTACCAGGACAGTGACTCTAACAGGGCAGAATATGCAGCCTGAAGACACTGCAGTGTATTACTGTGTGAGAAGACCCACAATGAGAGACAATAACAGGAGAGTCGTACAAAAACAAGTTCCCCTTTTTACAATCATCCCTGCCAAACCTGAACTCTGGAATCAATTGTTTGTAATAATGATTTAAACAAACATGACATGCTGAATGGTTATTTAATTTGTCTTTAGAAGTGTTGGGATGAGAGAGTGGAGGATGACAAGCAGCAAAGGGTAAAGCTTGGATTCAAACACATGGCTGCTGTATTACTATGACTGCTAATGCTATAATATGAATAAAACCAACTGTAACAGCAAAATACCTCCCCAGAGATTAAAAGAGTATTTCTAATTGTAATACATGTAGGACATATTTGCACAAATACAAATGTTTTGATATGAAGTGAAATAAATGGAACTGAAATAATACATGTGCAGTTTATTGGATTAATTAATCAATCAATCAATCAATCTTTATTTATATAGCGTCAATTCATAACAGGCGTTATCTCAAGACACTTTACAAAAGCAGGTAAAGGACCTTACTGTTTGTCTGTTAACATTAACAAAAGAGCAGGTAACAAGACCATGCTCATTGTTGTGTTTACATAAAGCAGGTAAAGGACCTTACTGATGGCTATATTACAAGAGCCCAGCTTAATCCGTCATAGCGTGGCAAGAAAAAACTTCCTTTTAACAGGCAGAAATCTTCAGCAGACCCGGATCATGACGGAACAGCCATCTGCTAAACTGAGCTGGGCTTGAAAATGGGATGGGGGAGATGGGGCAAGATGCAGAAAGAAGAATAGGATGGGATAGGTTGGGGGGGGGGGTTTGGGCAGGCCATCCTCGGGGGGAGGGGGGGGGGGTTGTTTGGGCAGGCCATCCTCACCAACAGTCTCAAGGAACCTAAGAGAGCTCAAGGAACCTAAGAGAGCTCAAAAGGAGAGGTTAGAATATAAAGATAGAGACAAGCAGTAATAAGATATGAAAGCTGGGAGAGAAAGAGGGAGAGAGAGATAAGAGATCCTGGTGCCAGTTCCCCCGGTAGTCTAGGCCTATAGCAGCATAACTATGAGCTGGTCCTAAGCCAGCCCTAACTATAAGATTTATCAAAAAGAAAAGTTTTATGTCTATTCTTAAAAGTACCTAGTGTGTCTGCCTCCCGGACCCCGACTGGTAGACGATTCCAAAGGAGCGGTGCCTGATAACTAAAGGCTCTACCTCCCATAGTACTTTTAGAGACTATAGGCACCACAAGCAGGCCTGCATTCTGGGAACGTAATGTTCTTGTCGGATAGTACGGTACAATTAACTCTTTAAGATACGATGGTGCCTGACCGTTTAGAGCTTTGTAGGTGAGCAGAAGGATTTTAAAATCTATTCTAGATTTTATAGGGAGCCAATGGAGAGAAGCCAATACAGGAGTAATGTGGTCCCTTTTCCTTGTTCTAGTAAGAACACGAGCTGCAGCGTTTTGGACGAGTTGGAGGGTCTTTAGAGATATACCATAGCACCCTGCTAAAATAGAATTACAGTAATCCAACCTGGAGGTAACAAATGCATGAACTAATTTTTCAGCATCATTTTGTGACAGGATCTGCCTGATCTTAGAGATATTACGAAGGTGAAAATAAGCTGTCCTTGAAATTTGTTTAATGTAGGAATCAAAGGACATATCCTGATCAAACAGAACTCCTAGGTTCCTAACAGTGGTACTAGAGGCTACACTAATACTACTAAGGGCCGTCATATCGGCAGAGAAAGTCTCTCTAAGGTTCTTAGGACCAATCACTATAACTTCAGTCTTGTCTGAGTTGAGCAGTAAGAAGTTTCTGGTCATCCAGGTCCTGATGTCCTTGACGCAGGCTTCTAGTTTACGAAGCTGGTTGGTGTCTTCTGGCTTCATTGCTATGTAGAGCTGAGTATCGTCTGCATAGCAATGAAAGTTCATGGAGTGTTTTCTCATAATACTACCTAGAGGAAGCATATATAATGTAAATAAAATCGGACCAAGCACTGATCCTTGAGGCACTCCATGGCTAACTTTGGTGTACAAGGAGGACTCATCATGAACATGCACAAACTGAGATCTGTCTGATAAATAGTCAGTAGTTACAGTCCCTGTAACTCCAAGCAATTGTTCTAGTCTCTGTAACAGAATCTGATGGTCAATTGTGTCAAAAGCAGCACTAAGATCTAACAGGACAAGCACAGATAGAAGTCCCCTGTCTGAGGCTAACAGAAGATCATTTGTTACTCTAACTAGTGCAGTCTCAGTGCTATGGTAAGCTCTAAATCCCGACTGGAACTCCTCAAACAAGCTGTTGTTGTGGAGAAAATCACACAACTGATTAGCTACCACTTTCTCTAAGATCTTGGAGATAAAAGGAAGGTTAGATATAGGTCTATAGTTAGCTAGAGTTCCTGAATCAAGAGTAGGCTTTTTAAGGAGCGGTTTAATTACAGCTACTTTAAATGACTGGGGTACATAACCAGCCGCTAAAGATATATTGATCATATCTAGTATGGAGCTGCTAACTAGAGGAAAGACTTCCTTAAACAACTTGGTTGGGATTGGATCTAAAAGACAAGTTGACGGTTTAGACGCAGAAATAATCGAATTTAGTTCTGCGAGGTTAATTGGAAAAAAACATTCGAGGTTAGTATCAGAATTTGGAGCAGTTTCTGCCGAATCGAAAATATAGGAGGAATCTGCACTAAGTAAAGGTAGTAAGTTGCTAATTTTGTCTCTAATGTTTAGAATTTTATCATTAAAAAAGCTGCTGAAATCATTACTGCTAAGGGCTAAAGGAATAGATGGCTCAAATGAACTATGACTCTCGGTCAGCCTGGCTACAGTGCTGAAGAGGTATCTAGGGTTGTTTTTATTGTCTTCAATAAGAGACAAGTAATAGGCCGTGCGGGCCTGCCGTAGAGCTTTCATATATCTATTATGACTATCTTGCCAAATTAAACGAGATTCTATCGTTTTGGTGGAGCGCCAAATTCTTTCACATTTACGTGACGTTAGTTTTAGAGTACGGGTTTCTAAATTGTACCATGGAGCTGATCTCTGTCGTTTGATTGGCTTCTGTTTTAGGGGGGAGATTGAATCCAGAGTAAGTCTCAGTGAATCCACCGCACTATCTACAAACTGATCTAGCTTAGAGGGACTAAAGTGATTATAGGAGTTTTCAACTAGGTTAGGGGATGGAACAGAAACAAAGGCAGCTGAAATAGCTTCCTTAAATTTAGCTACAGCATTATCATTTAAATTTCTAGAGAGCACTTTTTTATTAAGAGGAGTTAAGGTTGGTAAAAAGAAATCAAAAGTTATTAGGAAATGGTCTGACATCAGAGAATTTTCCAGAAAAACCGACAGACTGTTAATTTCAATACCATAAGCTAAAACAAGATCCAGGGTGTGGTTAAATCGATGAGTAGGTTTGTTTACACCCTGGGTGAAGCCAATAGAGTCCAATAGAGACATGAAAGCCGTGCTAAGACTGTCATTAACAACATCCACATGGATATTGAAATCACCTACAACAATTATTCTATCACTGCTAAGAACTATGTGTGATAGAAATTCTGCAAATTCAGATAGAAATTCTGAATATGGGCCTGGAGGGATTGGATTAACCAAAGAAGATGTTTATCTGCAGGAAACAATAATTCTGTGGTTCTGTTTCTGGATTAGCAGCAGAAGAGAGAAGCTGAATGAACTTTAACCTGACAATATTTATGAAATCTGAACATGAGAAATTAAAGATGGTAAAAACGAGTCCTCAGATAATGACAAAAAAAAGCATCACTGATGGAAACACACAGTATATATTCTAGTGGGCACTTGTAACCAGAAGAGGAGCCATCAGACCAATAATGAACTCAACATCAGTTCAAGAAAAAAAAAACAATCTTTAGATATCCTGAAATCACTCATGTGATTTTAACAATGAAACTTATAACTGAACAGACTCTTCTATTGGCTCCAGTCAGACCATCACTGACGCTTCATGTGTTTGATTTTATGCAAACTCAGTGAGCTTCCTTGTTACTCAGCTATAAAAACTTCCCATCAGGCCGTCAGTGGAGTTCACAGCACCTCACTTTCAACATCAACCATGTTTTCTGTAGCTCTGCTGCTGCTGCTGGCAGCTGGATGTGAGTCTGTCTGCATCTGTCAAAGTCAACAGTTCTTCTTCTGCAGTTTCACTTGATCATTTCTGACTAAACATGTTCTCTGTCTAACAGGTGTGAAGGGTGAACAACTGACACAGCCAGCCTCTGTGACTGTGCAGCCAGGTCAGCGTCTGACCATCACCTGTCAGGTCTCTTATTCTGTTAGCAGCCACTACATAGCCTGGATCAGACAGCCTGCAGGGAAAGGACTGGAGTGGATCGGAATGAGATACACTGGAGCTGCCTACTACAAAGATTCACTGAAGAACAAGTTCAGTATCGACTTGGACTCTTCCAGAAACACAGGGACTCTAATCGGACAGAATATGCAGCCTGCAGACACTGCAGTGTATTACTGTGCCAGAGATCCACAGTGACACAACCCATCAGTAGAGCTGAACAAAAACCCCTGAGAGCCTGAACAGCAGTAACATGAAGCCACCAGAGGAGGAGCCCTCACACCAAAAATGACAGTTCAGAGTGACACAAACAGTCTGTAGTTAAAGTGTACATGACAATAAAAAGAGGAACTGATGCAAAAAAGATTAATAAAGTATCAGAAGAAAAGATCCATCATGAGAGGACAAGTCAACCTCATTGTGTTACACACTTTGGAAAGAGACTGCATAGAGGATGACAAATGTTTACGTTTCACTGCAGCTTTTGTTTGATCCAAAGTAACAGAGTTCAACTGAGTGATATTTATTAGAAAATACAGGAATTCATCCTGCACACAGATTTAGAAATTGTCAAATATCAAAGACTTTAGCAAAAATATTTGGCCAATATTTGGTTCTAAGCATGCATCATAATTCACCCATCAAAAAAAAAAAAAACCTCAATGTGTGGATGAAACAGTCCAACACTTTTCTTATTGTCAAGTTCATCTCTGCTTTCACTCTGCTGACATGATACAGCTGATGACCTTTCAACTTAAAGTATCCAAGACAGAAGTCAGATGTTGTTGCTCTCTGAGGAGGAGTGAATGCAAATCTGTGATGTGTTCCTCCTCTACTTATGTGAGTGCAGAGAGGACGACAGAGGACAGTGGACACACACTTGAACATGATGGACTATAGGACAGGACTGCTGCTTTTTACTGTCTGCTGGGCAGGTGATGATCATCACTCATCTTGACTGGAAAAAGTCTTCTGAAAGTGTCACATCTGATGGTTTTCTTTTCTGTCTCTTCAGGTGTTGATGGTCAGACTCTGACACAATCTGAACCAGTGGTTAAAAGGCCTGGAGAATCCCACACACTGACCTGTTCAGCCACTGGATTCACATTCAGCAACCACTATATGGGCTGGGTCAGACAGGCTCCTGGAAAAGGACTGGAGTGGATCGCTTATATATACAAATCCAGTTCTTATATCTATTACTCCTCATCAGTCAAGGGCAGATTCACCATCTCCAGAGATGACTCCAGCAGTAAACTCTATCTGCAGATGAACAGTCTGAAGACTGAAGACACTTCAGTATATTACTGTGCCAGAGAGTCACAGTGAGAGACAAGAGCAGGACAGTCGTACAAAAACGACTTCCTCTTTTTCACTACATCACTTAAAACTATCAAACATTATCCAGGGTTTCTAGTTTGGAGGCCTCAGAATCTGCTTTTTGCAGATGATGTAGTTTTGTTCGCTTCCTCATGCTGGGACCTCCAGCAGGCATTGGGGCGGTTTACAGCTCAGTGCGATGAAGGTAGATTGCTCTCTATGGGTGGGGAGTGAGTCCCAGTTGAGGTTTGCGGGGCATGCCCAACTGGAATAACACCCCAGGGTAGACCAAGAGCTCGCTGGAGGGATTAAATATCCTGTCTGGCCTGAGAACACCTAGCAATCCTTCAGGAGTTGCTGGAAAACTAGCTGGAGAGGGAAGTCCGGGTTGACTTACATTAATGAACTTGCTGCCATCGCAACCTGACCTGGAATAAGAAGAAGTAAAGGTGTGGATTGACAGATGTTCCAGTACCAATCGTACTGCACTGCTGGTATGAACGAAAAATGGTTTTCAGTATTCATGATCAGGGCCTCTTCACACAGGGTTCATTAAAATTAATTTTAAACTTATGACATTTACATCAATGTTTGACGTCAGTCAGGGTCTAACACGATGTTATATTTACTCAGATAAGACCATGTCAACACGAACACAAGAATCCAACAGATTATATAGAAGTGCAGAGAGATTTTTCTTCACGACCTGGTGGATCTCTGTTAACTATAAATACTACTTCTCTATACATGCAGGGTTTTCCATGTCTTTTCCTAAACAAAGACAACAAACAGAAATCAATTGAATATAGCTAGTAGGAACAGAAGTTTTATGAAAGGGTTTCTTGGTCTTTGTGAGACAGGACATCTTTAGACAGACAGGAAATTATGGGACTGCTTCAGGATCAGGGGTTGAACTCTGACCAGTACAAAAAGATCTATAACCATAAAGGATGCCCAATCGAGCAACTGAGCTGAGAAGGTGACATCGGACATCAAGTTTAGCATGACCAGGAAAAAAAATAGAAAGAAGTTTTCATGATTTATCAAAATCATTTCTTAATGCTATAAAGTAAATAAAAGATAATTTTCTATCTGTTTTCGATCTATGGCCGATCACTCTAAAAGAACAGGACGTAGATAAGTAGTTCTACAGCTTTTAATTTCTATTAATTCAGATTTTTAGTTGATGACAGTTTACTCTTGGACCAGAAAACAATTCAGCATCTCTGCTTTGGATCCCACATGCTGAAAGTCTAACATACAAATGAAAACAGTGTCTTCAATGAAAATTTTCTGACGTTCATGACTATAACATTTTGAATGTCATAGTCTAAACTAGGACCTGCCTCTCTGACTCGATTGGCTCCAGTCAGACCATCACTGACGCTTCATGTGTTTGATTGTATGCAAACTCAGTGAGCTTCCTTGTTACTCAGCTATAAAAACTTCCCATCAGGCCGTCAGTGGAGTTCACAGCACCTCACTTTCAACATCAACCATGTTTTCTGTAGCTCTGCTGCTGCTGGCAGCTGGATGTGAGTCTGTCTGCATCTGTCAAAGTCAACAGTTCTTCTTCTGCAGTTTCACTTGATCATTTCTGACTAATCGTGTTATCTTTTTAACAGGCGTGAAGGGTGAACAGTTGACACAGCCAGCCTCTGTGACTGTGCAGCCAGGTCAGCGTCTGACAATCACCTGTCAGGTCTCTTATTCTGTTAGCACCTACTACACAGCCTGGATCAGACAGCCTGCAGGGAAAGGACTGGAGTGGATTGGAATGAGAGACACTGGAGCTGCCTACTACAAAGATTCACTGAAGAACAAGTTCAGTATTGACTTGGACACCTCCACAAAAACAGTGACTCTAAACGGGCAGAATATGCAGCCTGCAGACACTGCAGTGTATTACTGTGCCAGAGATCCACAGTGACACAAACCATCAGTAGAGCTGAACAAAAACCCCTCAGAGCCTGAACAGCAGTAACATGAAGCCACCAGAGGAGGAGCCCTCACACCAATAATGATGAACACCAAGCACTGAACCAGGGGAACAGAAACTCTCTCATTGCTGCCCCTCTCCCTCTGGATCTCTCTCCAAACACACCTGAGACTGTACCGACCTGCCACAATTCAAATCACTGAAAAAAAACTTTTTGTGATTCTGTAAAGTGTTAATGAGTATTTTAAAAACAAGATGAATAAAATCTATTATTATCATTAAACATAATAAACACCAGAACACGTTTAAAGAGAAGAGAAAAAAAAGCTTTAAGACAATATGAAGATACCGTTGTTTTCAACAGTATATCTGATTATCAGGACTACATTCACATTATTAAGTGGACAAGAGGTCTTGAGTTCCCTCCATGCTGATGTTATTTAATCAAAGTTTTAGAAAAATAGATTATCATGTTAATTTGCACACTGAAACCCATGTGACAAAATCCTTCAGTGAATGTTGAGAATAGAAGACACCATCAGAGACCATGATGAGGATTAACATCCTGTTAAATGTGAATATTATTGGTACATGTGATCACAGATGTAACTGTATGTTCCCTAACAGTCAAAAAGTGGAGCTAAGTGTTATTCTGCTTTGTGTTTTTACTGAATAACTGAAAATCTGAAGTTTAACATCTTGAAAGGACACAAGTTTAGAATCTAAGTCCAAAAGTAAAAAAGAAAAATCCAAGTGAAATGATTTTCCTTTCTCTCTCTGAGGAGGAGTCAATGCAAATCTGTGATGTGTTCCTCCTCTACTTATGTGAGTGCAGAGAGGACGACAGAGGACAGTGGACACACACTTGAACATGATGGACTATAGGACAGGACTGCTGCTTTTTACTGTCTGCTGGGCAGGTGATGATCATCACTCATCTTGACTGGAAAAAGTCTTCTGAAAGTGTCACATCTGATGGTTTTCTTTTCTGTCTCTTCAGGTGTTGATGGTCAGACTCTGACACAATCTGAACCAGTGGTTAAAAGGCCTGGAGAATCCCACAGACTGACCTGTTCAACCTCTGGATTCACAATGAGGAGCTACCATATGAGCTGGGTCAGACAGGCTCCTGGAAAAGGCCTGGAGTGGATCGCCTGGATTGAGTATAATAATAACAGAAAATTCTATTCCTCATCAGTCAAAGGCCGGTTCACCATCTCCAGAGACGACAGCAGACAGCAGGTGTATCTGCAGATGAACAGTCTGAAGACTGAAGATTCTGCTGTTTATTATTGTGCCAGAGACCCACAGTGACACAAGAGGAAGTAACGCTGTACAAAAACATAACATGTCAAACATTACTCTGAGCATTTCACCAGAAACCTCATTGACAGGGATGGGTTAAGTAGTTGTACAACATCCTTTGATATTTATGTCTAGTGAACCTATGGAGCTCGTTCAATTTAGAAACAGGGACACAACCCGTAACATAAAAACCAAGATAGAGAGACTAAACATACAAAATAATTCAGGTACAAAGTCACGAGAAAATGAGAGACCTGATGTATGAGTTATTACTCTCTACATCAAGGGGTCCTCTCTCTTTCACTACTAATGTCAACCACATGTATATCAGTAGTTCTTCATTTTATTGAATTACATTTCAAAATAAATTAAACTGGAATGAAGCACATATATTTTTCCTGTCAGAATGATTGTAGAAGTTTGTAATTAGGCTTCACCACTTAGATGAAAAATCAAGACCCACAAACGTCCACACGTCCAGCCCAACACTGACTCCTATCCTGATGTTACATCAGTACAGAAAAAAACAGAGAGGCTCACATCTTCCAAAATATTTATAAAATATTTTGTGTATTTTGATCTCAAAAAATGCTCACGAAAACATTTAATTCAGTGTCAATGGAAAGGGGGTGAAACACATCATTTGATAACATACGTACATTAACAATGTAGCTCCCAGTCTCACACACATAAGCTACAACATCTCCTTCAGTATATCGTCAAGACAAAATAAAAAAATAAACCCAGAAAAGATGATCATTTTGGTGAAAAATGCTTTGGTGATCTCGGCTGGTTCAGTGTTGTCATGACTGTGATATGTCAGAGTTTGCTCTGTTGCTGAAGAGATTCTCTACTTATGTAAATATATCAGTCACAGTTTCTCTTTTTATCCTGTAGAGGGAGGTCTATGCAAACTCATCCTCTCTTATAAACACTCTGTCAGTAAGCTGAGGCAGATCAATCAGACAGTTCTGAACATTTTTTTAAATCTGAGATCAAACATCACTGAACAGAGGAATGGGTAAAAGTAATATCTGGAGTTTATTACTTGTAGTTACTATTCATGGTGAGAAAATCAATCCTGCTTTGATTCTGCTTTTTTAGATGTCCAACCTGTTTATAAGTTTTATTGATAATGATCAAAATTTCTATGACCACAGGAGTTTGGAGTGAGATCAGACTGGAGCAGCCGGCCTCTGAGGTGAAGAGACCTGGAGAGACAGTCAAGATGTCATGCATCATATCTGGATACAGCATGACGAGCAACAACATCCACTGGATCCGACAGAAACCAGGGAGAGCTCTGGAGTGGATTGGGAGGATGAGCACTGGCAACAATTCTCCTAGCTATGCAAGCTCCTTTCAAAGTCGCTTCAGTATGACAGAAGATGTGTCCAGCAGCACTCAGTTCCTCCAGCAGTAACATGAAGCCACCAGAGGAGGAGCCCTCACACCAATAATGATGAACACCAAGCACTGAACCAGGGGAACATAAACTTTCTCATTGCTGCCCCTCTCCCTCTGGATCTCTCTCCCCAAACACACCTGAGACTGTACCGACCTGCCACAATTCAAATCACTGAGAAAAACATTTTAACCACTCATTAATTTCTATGTTTCTTTTTGTAGCATTAAAAAGTGTTTTCCTGTTAATGTGATTCTAAAAAGTGTCAATAAGTATTTTAAAAAGCACAATATAAATCAAATGTATTATCAGTTTTATTATACATATTAACCACAAGTTCACTTTTAAATCAAACTTTGAGATAAAAACAATTCAATATCATTTTTGTACTTCAATATCCTGAAAGCCATTTGACAAAATCCTTCAGAGACCATGATGGGGATTAACTTCCTGTTAGATGTGTATAATTTTGGTACATGTGATCACAGATGTTACTGTTTGTTCCCTAACTGTCAAAAAGTGGAGCTAAGTGTTATTCTGCTTTGTGTTAATTCCTGGATAACTGAAAACCATCAGTTTAACATCTTGAAAGAACATTAGTGGAAAATCTAAGTCCAAAAGTGAAGAATTTATATCCAAGTGAAATGATTTTCCTTTTTCTCTCTCTGAGGAGGAGTCAATGCAAATCTGTGATGTGTTCCTCCTCTACTTATGTGAGTGCAGAGAGGACAACAGAGGACAGTGGACACACACTTGAACATGATGGACTATAGGACAGGACTGCTGCTTTTTACTGTCTGCTGGGCAGGTGATGATCATCACTCATCTTGACTGGAAAAAGTCTTCTGAAAGTGTCACATCTGATGGTTTTCTTTTCTGTCTCTTCAGGTGTTGATGGTCAGACTCTGACACAATCTGAACCAGTGGTTAAAAGGCCTGGAGAATCCCACACACTGACCTGTTCAGCCTCTGGATTCACATTCAGCGACTACCATATGAGCTGGGTCAGACAGGCTCCTGGAAAAGGACTGGAGTGGATCGCCTGGGTTGAGAATGATAATGACAGAAAATTCTACTCTAATTCAGTCAAAGGCCGGTTCACCATCTCCAGAGACAACAGCAGACAGCAGGTGTATCTGCAGATGAACAGTCTGAAGACTGAAGATTCTGCTGTTTATTATTGTGCCAGAGAGTCACAGTGACACAGGAGGAAGCATCGCTGTACAAAAACCTAACATGTCTCACTGTCTGTGCATATCTGGTATTCATCCACAGCTTGTTAAACTAAAATGTTAAAAAGTTTTAAATGAAGGGAAACATCTTTACAGTTCATCCTTGTTTGGAATCATTTAATGACTTTTTAGTTTAAGCTGATTTTCTGTCATTAGTGTAAATTAGGAAGCCTAAAAGTTTGTGTTTGAGCATTTGTATGACAGAGGACAGAAGTTCATTTCAGCTTCACCATCATTGATGTTCTCTGTACTGATGCTCACAGCTGCACCCTGACATGAGATTTTAAACTTTTATAAACACATCAGAAAGACATGAAACAAAAATAACATGAGGTGATCGTGCCTTCGCTATTGTAGCCCCCACTCTCTGGAATTAACTCCCACAAACCCTCAGATCTGCTGAATCTCTGGACATTTTCAACAAGTATCTAAAAACCCACCTGGACAGACAATCTATATAAATAAAGACTTATTTACTAATAATTAAATTGATTAATTGATATAATGTTGGTTTGTGTTTCCATAGGTGATATGTGTATTGATCTTATTCAGTAATTCTGGAAGTGGAGGAAACCGATGGACTGGATTTTGTATTTCTTTACAGGAAGAGAATTAAAATACCAACGCTCTGAGGATTTGTATTTTCCGCACATACTTAACACAAATTGTTGATAGTAGACCCTGTTTACACAACAACAATTTCATCCTGGCAATAATGTCCATACACACTGGCCTTGTAAAAAAGAAAACGTATGTAAACCCGAAGTCCACCTCGAGTGAAGAGGCACCATGCAGATCAAGTGTTCTGTGTCTAAGTGAGGGGTGGGTCAGAGAAACACTGCTGCACAATGAGCATGTTCAGACGACCTGCAGAAAAGGTCATGATGGAACTTTTTGCAGTGATGCAACCAAAAGGACATATAGACTGCTGTGAATTACTGTGGGAGATTTCCCCACTAATAAAAGAGGCCAGCAGAAAAATAAAAACTGACCAAAGGCATTTTAACAAAGGCCAACAGAGGGCGATAAAAGATCAAACAGAAGGGCAGAGCATTGTGACAAAGTCTCTTAATACTCAAAGAAAAGAAGGAAACATTCAGCAGCAGTTGACTCGGTGGGTTGAGCCTAACTTTTGGTTTATAATCATGGAGACATTAGAAAGCTTTGTGACCTGCTGACTGTCAGTTCATTGAAGCTGGTGATGTCTCAACCTGAGTTTCTCTCTCGTCAGAATTTTACTGATAGTAAAACTACTTTATTTCAATAAATACGATTTATCAAAATGTCTAATGTTTCCAAATAAATCCTATATCCAGTGTTTCAGTACTCGAGTCCTGGACTGTGACTGATCCTGAAGTACTGGTGATTCAAACCGAATGTCAGCATTGACTGCATTCAAACTTGGAATTTGAGGAAAGGGCAAAGATAGTTTAGGTTTTTTGGGTCCTTGGCTCAGTTGATAGAAAAGAAAAAATCATATCTAGCAAATTCTATTTAGTCATAAACACAGACTGACATCACTATGACAACATGTTCAAAATATCTATTGGTGAAATGATCAAATCATGATTGGGAGATAATGATAAAAAAAAATCACACCTGTTTCAAAAACGGATATAATAAAGATACATAAGTTTTCTAAAATGTCAACAAAACCATCTAAGATCAGCGCTAACTATCTCAGAACCAGACAAAATATTTTAGACAAATCACCCTTTCTTTGAGGCAAGCCAAGGCTGTCTCGATGCAAATTGAACTTCCTCACAGTCGGATATAAAAACTCGACATCACGCTGTGAGTCAGAGAAGAAGAGAAGCTCCATCATGTCAGGTTCAACACCAACCATGTTGTATGTAGCTCTGCTGCTGCTGGCTGCTGGATCCTGTGAGTCTCACTGAGGCAGACTCACTGACAGTATGATCACAGCACAATGACTCTGAACATACTGACTCAATATTCAACATGTTTTCATCTACAGGTGTGAAGAGTCAACAGCTGACACAGCCAGCCTCTGTGACTGTGCAGCCAGGTCAGCGTCTGACCATCACCTGTCAGCTCTCTTATTCTGTTAGCAGCTATGCTACAGCCTGGATCAGACAGCCTGCAGGGAAAGGACTGGAGTGGATTATAATAGGTGGTGTGGGATATAACACATATACTAAAGATTCACTGAAGAACCAGTTCAGCATCAACTTTGACTCTTCCAGCAACACAGTGACTCTAAACGGACAGAATATGCAGCCTGCAGACACTGCAGTGTATTACTGTGCCAGAGATCCACAGTGAGAGACAATAACAGAAGAACTGTACAAAAACTACTTCCTGTTTTTACAACAAACACTGAACATTTATTTTAGTCAGTGTTTGTACATTTGTGGTTAACAATATACAGTTGTAGAATAATCCAACGTTGCAATCAAATATAACCTTTTAATTTAATTTATATATAGTATGATTGATTTGCTCATTTACACAAAAGGGAACAAACGTAACTTACATGTATTCAAAGTGACTGATTTAAATGTGGGTAATGAGATCCTGAGACCTTGTCTGCTTTGCAACACAGTTGTTGGTGTTATGAGGATGAGATGGTGTCTTATCGTCTTTAGTTTTAGTTTATATTAAGCAGAATAATTCTTCCTTGATCTTGGTTTACAGTTTTTCTGTCTTGTTAACAGTCTTTATCCGACAATAATAAGTATTAAAACTTAATAAAAATGTTTCAGATATTCCATCTGTAGTTTTCCTTGTTCAAATTTATACAATTTTTAAAAGTCTGAACCTTTGAAAAACCATAAAAACTACACTGACAATTGTCAGAATCAAATGCTATTTACATCACCACCAGAAACGTTGTTCATTAACTAATTTAATGAAGTTGTTTCCGAATTTATATGAAATGGTGATCATGACATGATTTAAATTAAGTATATATGACTGCAGTTCCAACTTTCCTTTCAACGAGGGAACCGGAAGGGAAACACTAGAACACCTCCCCAAGTCAGTTGATTTACAACCCACTAAATGTAAATTGGCCTCCATGTGTTGCTATATAAATAAGTGGTGTGTATGAGCATCAGTGAGAGGACAGACGAGCCCACATCAGATCAGCTTCATCATCAGCCATGTTCTCTGCAGCTCTGATTCTGCTGCTGACAGCTGGATCATGTAAGGAGCTTTAGAACTAATGATCACATCACACACAGAGAATAATCAGATGAATGATGGAGATTATGTTGATTTGTGTTTCCACAGGTGTGAACTGTATTGATCTCATCACGCCAGGCTCAATGGTTGTGCAGCCTGGACAGTCTCTGACCCTCACCTGTCAGGTCTCTGGTTACTCTCTGACTGATGACAGCTATGCAACAGGTTGGATCAGACAGCGTGAAGGGAAAGCGATGGACTGGATCTGTCATAGGTGGGGTGGTGGAACCTTTCGACAAAATAATGCTCTGAAGAACAAATTCAGCTACAGGACAGACACATCTACCAGGACAGTGACTCTAACAGGGCAGAATATGCAGCCTGCAGACACTGCAGTGTATTACTGTGTGAGAGAGACACAGTGACACAACCCATCAGTAGAGTTGAACAAAAACCCCTCAGAGCCTGAACAGCTGTAACATGAAGCCACCAGAGGAAGATACCTCATACCAATAATGACCATATCTGTCATGATCTGGTTCTGTTAGTGCCCTCCCACTTGTGTGTGTGTGTTGTCTGTTTTCCCCATGTCTGTCTGTTCCTCCTGTGTCTCCTCCCCCGGTCTGCAGCAGCAGCAGCAGGTGCAGCTCGTTCTCATCAACCCCAGTATATAAGCCTGAGCTCAACTGTCAGTCCCTGTCGGATTATTGTCAACACAAGTGGGAACTAGTATCTTGGATCCTGAACTTTGTTAAAAAAGGTTTATTAGTTGAAGATTCCTGTGCTTAACTCATCGTGTTTGTTTCCTTGCTCATCAGCAGTTAAATATTCACTCCTGCTTGCCTGCCTGCTGCTCTTCCGTTCAAGCCTTCACCTCACGCGTTTGGTAATTGAGAACTGTCACTGGGATTTCACCGCTCACTGGAGAGCGAGGACTTTGCACTTTTCACTGTACATTGTTTATTTAGTTGTTTATTAAAACGACTCGTTACACCGCTATCTGTCTCTGAGTTGTGCGTCTGGGTCCGAAATTGTTCACACGTGAGTGTACCGTAACAATATCACCAGATCAGTGGCACAAACAGTCTAAAGTTAAAGTGTACATGACAATAAAAAGGGGAACTGTTGGAAAAAGATTCATAATCCTTTTAGAAGTATGAGACATTCCCAAAAAGATAAATATTTTGAATCAAATTATCACACCTCTATGGTTTAAATATGTATAAATATATTGCTCAGCTGTTCCAATAATGCATCATTGTTTACCTATAAAAAATAACCCCAACTCTGTGTGGGGATGAAACAGTCCAACACTTTTCTCATCATCAAGTTCATCTCTGCTTTCACTCTGCTGACATGATACAGCTGATGACCTTTCAACTTAAAGTATCCAAGACAGAAGTCAAATGTTGTTGCTCTCTGAGGAGGAGTCAATGCAAATCTGTGATGTGTTCCTCCTCTACTTATGTGAGTGCAGAGAGGACGACAGAGGACAGTGGACACACACTTGAACATGATGGACTATAGGACAGGACTGCTGCTTTTTACTGTCTGCTGGGCAGGTGATGATCATCACTCATCTTGACTGGAAAAAGTCTTCTGAAAGTGTCACATCTGATGGTTTTCTTTTCTGTCTCTTCAGGTGTTGATGGTCAGACTCTGACACAATCTGAACCAGTGGTTAAAAGGCCTGGAGAATCCCACACACTGACCTGTTCAACCTCTGGATTCACATTCAGCAGCTTGTATTTGAACTGGGTCAGACAGGCTCCTGGAAAAGGACTGGAGTGGATCGCTTATATATACACATCCAGTTATATCTATTACTCCTCATCAGTCAAGGGCAGATTCACCATCTCCAGAGATGACTCCAGCAGTAAACTCTATCTGCAGATGAACAGTCTGAAGACTGAAGACACTGCAGTGTATTACTGTGCCAGAGATACACAGTGACACAACCCATCAGTAGAGCTGAACAAAAACCCCTCAGAGCCTGAACTGCAGTAACATGAAGCCACCAGAGGAGGAGCCCTCACACCAATAATGATGAACACCAAGCACTGAACCAGGGGAACAGAAACTCTCTCATTGCTGCCCCTCTCCCTCTGGATCTCTCTCCCCAAACACACCTGAGACTGTACCGACCTGCCACAATTCAAGTCACTGAAAAAACTTTTTGTGATTCTGTAAAGTGTCAATGAGTATTTTAAAAACAAGATGAATAAAATCTATAATTATCATTAAACATGATAAACACCAGAACACGTATAAAGAGAAGAGAAATACAAGCTTTAAGACAATATGAAGATACCGTTGTTTTCAACAGTATATCTGATTATCAGGACTACATTCACATTACTAAGTGGACAAGAGGTCTTGAGTTCCCTCCAAGCTGATGTTACGTAATTAAAGTTTTAGAAAATTAGATTATAATGCTAATTTGCACACTGAAACCCATGTGACAAAATCCTTCAGTGAATGTTGAGAACAGAAGACACCATCAGAGACCATGATGAGGATTAACTTCCTGTTAAATGTGAATATCATTGGTACATGTGATCACAGATGTAATTGTATGTTCCCTAACAGTCAAAAAGTGGAGCTAAGTGTTATTCTGCTTTGTGTTTTTACTGAATAACTGAAAATCTGAAGATTACCATCTTAAAAGGACACAAGTTTAGAATCTAAGTCCAAAAGTAAAAAAGAAAAATCCAAGTGAAATGATTTTCCTTTCTCTCTCTGAGGAGGAGTCAATGCAAATCTGTGATGTGTTCCTCCTCTACTTATGTGAGTGCAGAGAGGACGACAGAGGATAGTGGACACACACTTGAACATGATGGACTATAGGACAGGACTGCTGCTTTTTACTGTCTGCTGGGCAGGTGATGATCATCACTCATCTTGACTGGAAAAAGTCTTCTGAAAGTGTCACATCTGATGGTTTTCTTTTCTGTCTCTTCAGGTGTTGATGGTCAGACTCTGACACAATCTGAACCAGTGGTTAAAAGGCCTGGAGAATCCCACACACTGACCTGTTCAGCCTCTGGATTCACATTCAGCGACTACCATATGAGCTGGGTCAGACAGGCTCCTGGAAAAGGACTGGAGTGGGTTGCCTGGGTTGAGAAGGATAATGACAGAAAATTCTACTCTAATTCAGTCAAAGGCCGGTTCACCATCTCCAGAGACAACAGCAGACAGCAGGTGTATCTGCAGATGAACAGTCTGAAGACTGAAGATTCTGCTGTTTATTATTGTGCCAGAGACCCACAGTGACACAGGAGGAAGCATCGCTGTACAAAAACCTAACATGTCACACTGTCTGTGCATATCTGGTATTCATCCACAGCTTGTTAAACTAAAATGTTAAAAAGTTTTAAATGAAGGGAAACATCTTTACAGTTCATCCTTGTTTGGAATCATTTAATGACTTTTTAGTTTAAGATGATTTTCTGTCATTAGTGTAAATTAGGAAGCCTAAAAGTTTGTGTTTGAGCATTTGTATGACAGAGGACAGAAGTTCATTTCAGCTTCACCATCATTGATGTTCTCTGTACTGATGCTCACAGCTGCACCCTGACATGAGATTTTAAACTTTTATAAACACATCAGAAAGACATGAAACAAAAATAACATGAGGTGATCGTGCCTTCGCTATTGTAGCCCCCACTCTCTGGAATTAACTCCCACAACCCCTCGGATCTGCTGAATCTCTGGACATTTTCAACAAGTATCTAAAAACCCACCTGGACAGACAATCTATATAAATAAAGACTTATTTACTAATAATTAAATTGATTAATTGAGATATTGTTGGTTTGTGTTTCCATAGGTGATACGTGTATTGATCTTATTCAGTAATTCTGGAAGTGGAGGAAACCGATGGACTGGATTTTGTATTTCTTTACAGGAAGAGAATTAAAATACCAACGCTCTGAGGATTTGTATTTTCCGCACATACTTAACACAAATTGTTGATAGTAGACCCTGTTTACACAACAACAATTTCATCCTGGCAATAATGTCCATACACACTGGCCTTGTAAAAAAGAAAACGTATGTAAACCCGAAGCCCACCTCGAGTGAAGAGGCACCATGCAGATCAAGTGTTCTGTGTCTAAGTGAGCGGTGGGTCAGAGTAACACTGCTGCACAATGAGCATGTTCAGACGACCTGCAGAAAAGAACATGATGGAACTTTTTGCAGTGATGCAACCAAAAGGACATATAGACTGCTGTGAATTACTGTGGGAGATTTCCCCACTAATAAAAGAGGCCAGCAGAAAAATAAAAACTGACCAAAGGCATTTTAACAAAGGCCAACAGAGGGCGATAAAAGATCAAACAGAAGGGCAGAGCATTGTGACAAAGTCTCTTAATACTCAAAGAAAAGAAGGAAACATTCAGCAGCAGTTGACTCGGTGGGTTGGGCCTAACTTTTGGTTTATAATCATGGAGACATTAGAAAGCTTTGTGACCTGCTGACTGTCAGTTCATTGAAGCTGGTGATGTCTCAACCTGAGTTTCTCTCTCGTCAGAATTTTACTGATAGTAAAACTACTTTATTTCAATAAATACGATTTATCAAAATATCTTGATGTTTACAAATAAATCCTATATTCAGTGCTTCAGTACTCGAGTCCTGGACTGTGACTGATCCTGAAGTACTGGTGATTCAAACCGAATGTCAGCATTGACTGCATTCAAACTTGGAATTTGAGTAAAGGGCAAAGATAGTTTAGGTTTTTTGGGTCCTTGGCTCAGTTGATAGAAAAGAAAAAAACATATCTAGCAAATTGTATTTAGTCATAGACACAGATTGACATCACTATGACAACATGTTCAAAATATCTATTGGTGAAATGATCAAATCATGATTGGGAGTTAATGATAGCAAAAACGGATATAAAAAAGATACATAACTTATCTACAATGTCAACAAAACCATCTAAGATCAGCGCTAACTATCTCAGAACCAGACAAAATATTTTAGACAAATCACCCTTTCTTTGAGGCAAGCCAAGGCTGTCTCGATGCAAATTGAACTTCCTCACAGTCTGATATAAAAACTCGACATCACGCTGTGAGTCAGAGAAGAAGAGAAGCTCCATCATGTCAGGTTCAACACCAACCATGTTGTATGTAGCTCTGCTGCTGCTGGCTGCTGGATCCTGTGAGTCTCACTGAGGCAGACTCACTGACAGTATGATCACAGCACAATGACTCTGAACATACTGACTCAATATTCAACATGTTTTCATCTACAGGTGTGAAGAGTCAACAGTTGACACAGCCAGCCTCTGTGACTGTGCAGCCAGGTCAGCGTCTGACCATCACCTGTCAGGTCTCTTATTCTGTTAGCAGCTACTGGACAGCCTGGATCAGACAGCCTGCAGGGAAAGGACTGGAGTGGATTATAATAGGTGGTGTGGGATATACCACATATACTAAAGATTCACTGAAGAACAAGTTCAGCATCAACTTTGACTCTTCCAGTAACAGAGTGACTCTGAACGGACAGAATATGCAGCCTACAGACACTGCAGTGTATTACTGTGCCAGAGATCCACAGTGACACAACCCATCAGTAGAGCTGAACAAAAACCCCTCAGAGCCTGAACAGCAGTAACATGAAGCCACCAAAGGAGGAGCCCTCACACCAATAATGATGAACACCAAGCACTGAACCAGGGGAACAGAAACTCCCATTGCTGCCCCTCTCCATCTGGATCTCTCTCCCCAAACACAGCTGAGACTGTACCGACCTGCCACAATTCAAATTACTGAGAAAAAACATTTTCAGCACGAAATACAAATTTCTTGCACCATTTACAAAAACTGCACGAGAGGTCTTGAACTTCCTCTATGCTGATATTATTCAATCAAACGGCTAGAAAAGGAGATTTTAAAACCATTTTTGTACTTTGATACCCTGAAACCCATGTGGTAAAATCCTCCCACAAATGTTGAGAATAGAAGACACCATCAGAGACCATGGTGGGGATTAACGTCCTGTTAGATGGGAATATTTTTGGTACATGTGATCACAGATGTTACTGTATGTTCCCGAACTGTCAAAAAGTGGAGCTAAGTGTTATTCTGCTTTGTGTTATTGCTGAATGGCTGAAAAACCTTAAGTTTAACATCTGAAAACGACACTTTAGTTTAGAATCTAAGTCCGAAAGTGAAGAATTTATATCCAAGTGAAATGATTTTCCTTTTTCTCTCTCTGAGGAGGAGTCAATGCAAATCTGTGATGTGTTCCTCCTCTACTTATGTGAGTGCAGAGAGGACGACAGAGGACAGTGGACACACACTTGAACATGATGGACTATAGGACAGGACTGCTGCTTTTTACTGTCTGCTGGGCAGGTGATGATCATCACTCATCTTGACTGGAAAAAGTCTTCTGAAAGTGTCACATCTGATGGTTTTCTTTTCTGTCTCTTCAGGTGTTGATGGTCAGACTCTGACAGAATCTGAACCAGTGGTTAAAAGGCCTGGAGAATCCCACAGACTGACCTGTTCAGCCTCTGGATTCACATTCAGCAGCTACTATATGAACTGGGTCAGACAGGCTCTTGGAAAAGGACTGGAGTGGATTTCTCGTATAGGCACATCCAGTTCTCCTATTCAGTACATCTCATCAGTCAAGGGCAGATTCACCATCTCCAGAGATGACTCCAGCAGTAAACTCTATCTGCAGATGAACAGTCTGAAGACTGAAGACACTGCAGTGTATTACTGTGCCAGAGACTCACAGTGAGAGACAAGAGCAGGAGAGTCTCACAAAAACTACTTCCTCTTTTTCACTACATCACTTAAAACTATCAAACATTATCCAGGGTTTCTAGTTCGGAGGCCTATGAATCTGCTTTTTGCAGATGATGTAGTTGTGTTGACTTCCTCATGCTGGGACCTCCAGCAGGCATTGGGGCGGTTTACAGCTCAGTGCGATGAAGGTAGTTTGCTCTCTATGGGTGGGGAGTGAGTCCTAGTTGAGGTTTGCCAGGCATGCCCAACTAGAATAACACCCCAGGGTAGACCAAGAGCTCACTGGAGGGATTAAATATCCTTTCTGGCCTGAGAACACCTAGCAATCCTTCAGGAGTTACTGGAAAACTAGCTGGAGAGGGAAGTCTGGGTTGACTTACTTTAATGCACTTGCTGCCACCGCAACCTGACCTGGAATAAGAAGAAGTAAATGTGTGGATTGACAGATGTTCCAGTACCAATCGTACTGCACTGCTGATATGAACGAATAATGGTTTTCAGTATTCATGATCAGGGCCTCTTCACACAGGGTTCATTAAAATCAATTTCAAACTTATGTCGTGGAAATTCCCCTTGGTGGTGCCAAAGTGGAACATCCTTAACAACACTTTCCCTCCATTTTTCTGCCATTATTTTAGCAGGACCTGAAAGAGGGTTATCTAGCATTTTTAAATTCCAGGTTTTATTCCCCATGTTTTTCAGTGACTCACTGGGACAGATGTGCTTAAACGTTCAATGGGCTTATCACTCACACAGACCACACAATCACACTGATCTTCCCATACAGTGTATGGTTGGATCTTATCAAACACACACTAAAACTTTGCGCAAACTTAATTCAGCCAGGTGGTTTGTACGACACATAAGTTCCGAGCAACGCACCTCAATAGCATACAATCTGCATGCCAGACACTGAATGTCGCAAAAAAGTTTTTATTTTTGATTATCACTCATACGCCCATTTTATTTTAGTGGGGCCTTGTATATCTATAATAATCGTTGTTTCGCATGTTTTATTCTTTAAGTGCAGACAGCCTTGTGCTGTTCGTTAGATATTTTAGTTTCATTTTTCGTTTATTCTTTTTCTTAACTTTTCTCGTTTTAAGACATACTTAACACACAACATAAAGTTCCAAGACCACCCAGGTTTTACATGGACATACGCTTCTATACTTGAGCCTTTAAACACACAACATACAACATAAACCTCCAAAACCGGTATTACATGGGCAAGGCGTCCATAAAAACTATATGGACCCGAAATGCATAACTGAAACCACCCCAAAGGACTTAAATTACGTTTCAGCTACCTAGGTTTTTACAAATTGAGCAAATGATTCAAACGCCGTACTCACTTAGATAGAGCGTCCGCTGTCTGCACCCTGTACCTGACGTCAGGTGGGATCCAAAATCTCCGTTTGTCGGAGCGGAATTTTCCCCGGCCGGCAGCTTCCTTCAGATCAGTCTCAGGTAGCAATCAGCGAAACGTCTATCCCATCCTGTTGTCGCCATAATGTCGTGGAAATTCCCCTTTGCGAGGTGGAGAGTTGCTAAATCTCAAGGAAGAACTTCACGGCTGCGCTTGAATCAGATCTCTTGGTTTAATACGTGCAGCACGGAGGAGAGGCCAGAGCATCTTCTGTCTAACCTTTACATTTCAAGTCCTTTTATACAATACCGAGGGATATGGGGAGGTGACCTTACACTTAAACAAATGGTGTTCTCTACATTACAATGGTTGTTTGAAGTTTAGTGTATTCTGTCTGTCTGGAGACAGTGACTGTGATAATGAAATAACATTTACATTCGTATGGTGTTGTCTGCGAAGGAGGAGGCCCTCCTGTGGCTCTCTGACACCTCTGTTCAGAGGTGTCTCCTGAACGTCTAGGTAATTTCCCACACTTATGACATTTACATCAATGTTTGACGCTTGCTCTTCTTGAATGTGTCTATATTTAAAAACTTAAATATGGCCACATTTGCTGAAATGTCATGAAAACAGCAACATTTGGCAGTCAGTCAGGGTCTAACACAATGTTATATTTACTCAGATAAGACCATGTCAACACTTACAGAAGAATCCAACAGATTATATAGAAGTGCAGAGAGATTCTTTTGCACGACCTGGTGGATCTCTGTTAACTATAAATACTACTTCTCTATACATGCAGGGTTTTCCATGTCTTTTCCTAAACAAAGCCAACAAACAGAAATCAATTGAATATAGTTAGTAGGAACAGAAGTTTTATGAAAGGGTTTCTTGGTCTCTGTGAGACAGGATATCTTCAGACAGACAGGAAATGATGGGATGCATCAGGATCAGGGGTTGAACTCTGACCAGTACAAAAAGATCTATAACCATAAAGGATGCCGAATCGAGCAACTGAGCTGAGAAGGCGACATCGGACATCAAGTTTAGCATGACCAGGACAAAAAATAGAATTTTTCATGATTTATCAAACTCATTTCTGAATGCTAGAAAGTAAATAAAAGATAATTTTCTATCTGTTTTCGATCTTTGGCCCATCACTCTAAGAGAACAGGACATAGATAAGTAGTTCTACACCTTTAATTTCTATTAATTCAGATTTTTAGTTGATGACAGTTTACTCTTGGATCAGATAACAATTCAGCATCTCTGCTTTGGATCCCACATGCTGAAAGTCTAACATATAAAAAGAAACCAGTTTCTTCAATGACTATTTTGTGACGTTCATGACTATCCCTTTTTGTATGTCATAGTCTATACTGGAACCTCTCTGACTCTATTGGCTCCAGTCAGACCATCATTGATGCTTCATGTGTTTGATTGTATGCAAACTCAGTGAGCTTCCTTGTTACTCAGCTATAAAAACTTCCCATCAGGCCGTCAGTGGAGTTCACAGCACCTCACTTTCAACATCAACCATGTTTTCTGTAGCTCTGCTGCTGCTGCTGGCAGCTGGATGTGAGTCTGTCTGCATCTGTCAAAGTCAACAGTTCTTCTTCTGCAGTTTCACTTGATCATTTCTGACTAAACATGTTCTCTGTTTAACAGGTGTGAAGGGTGAACAGCTGACACAGCCAGCCTCTGTGACTGTGCAGCCAGGTCAGCGTCTGACAATCACCTGTCAGGTCTCTTATTCTGTTAGCGGCTACTACACAGCCTGGATCAGACAACCTGCAGGGAAAGGACTGGAGTGGATCGGAATGAGATCCACTGGAGGCTCTTACTACAAAGATTCACTGAAGAACCAGTTCAGTATCGACTTGGACTCTTCCAGTAAAACAGTGACTCTAAACGGACAGAATATGCAGCCTGCAGACACTGCAGTGTATTACTGTGCCAGGAGAGACACAGTGACACAACCCATCAGTAGAGCTGAACAAAAACCCCTCAGAGCCTGAACAGCAGTAACATGAAGCCACCAGAGGAGGAGCCCTCACACCAATAATGATGAACACCAAGCACTGAACCAGGGGAACAGAAAGTTTCTCATTGCTGCCCCTCTCCCTCTGGATCTCTCTCTCCAAACACACCTGAGACTGTACCGACCTGCCACAATTCAAATCACTGAGAAAAACATTTTAACCACTCATTAATTTCTATGTTTCTTTTTGTCTTTTCCTGTTAATGTGATTCTAAAAAGTGTCAATAAGTATTTTAAAAAGCACAATATGAATCAAATGTATTATCAGTTTTATTATACATATGAACCACAAGTTCACTTCTAAATCAAACTTTGAGATAAAGAAAATTCTATATCATTTTTGAACTTCAATATCCTGAAAGCCATTTGACAAAATCCTTCAGAGACCATGATGGGGATTAACTTCCTGTTAGATGTGTATAATTTTGGTACATGTGATCACAGATGTTACTGTTTGTTCCCTAACTGTCAAAAAGTGGAGCTAAGTGTTTTTCTGCTTTGTGTTAATTCCTGGATAACTGAAAACCATAAGTTTAACATCTTGAAAGGACATCAGTGGAAAATCTAAGTCCAAAAGTGAAGAATTTATATCCAAGTGAAATGATTTTCCTTTTTCTCTCTCTGAGGAGGAGTCAATGCAAATCTGTGATGTGTTCCTCCTCTACTTATGTGAGTGCAGAGAGGACGACAGAGGACAGTGGACACACACTTGAACATGATGGACTATAGGACAGGACTGCTGCTTTTTACTGTCTGCTGGGCAGGTGATGATCATCACTCATCTTGACTGGAAAAAGTCTTCTGAAAGTGTCACATCTGATGGTTTTCTTTTCTGTCTCTTCAGGTGTTGATGGTCAGACTCTGACAGAATCTGAACCAGTGGTTAAAAGGCCTGGAGAATCCCACACACTGACCTGTTCAGCCTTTGGATTCACAATGAGGAGCTACAATATGAACTGGGTCAGACAGGCTCCTGGAAAAGGACTGGAGTGGATCGCTTACATTAGTAGTGGTAGTGGTAGCATCTACTACTCTAATTCAGTCAAAGGCCGGTTCACCATCTCCAGACACAACAGCAGACAGCAGCTGTATCTGCAGATGAACAGTCTGAAGACTGAAGACACTGCAGTGTATTACTGTGCCAGAGAGTCACAGTGACACAACCCATCAGTAGAGCTGAACAAAAACTACTTCCTCTTTTTACAACCATCACTGGGAACACTTATAACCTGTTTATTGACAATATTTTATGTGTTTAACAATCAGTTGAGGAAACTCTGAGTGTTGACCAAATACTAAAGTCTTATTCAGGTATCGTTCAATCAAGTCATCAACATCATTCATCATCATCATAAAACACAATTAATATCTTCACTATATCTGAGCACCAAGTGTCATTAATGATAAACAGAGTTTCTCCCCTTGTGAACACTTGTTCCTTAAAGCCACCAGAGGAGGAGCCCTCACACAACTAATGATTTTAACTTCATGTTGCTGTTACAGTAAAGAGAGAGACAAACAGTCTTCAGGCTTCATGAACTATTGTAATAACATCATCACTTAAATATTGTTTAAATCAATATCCCTGATAAATTGTGAGATATGAAGTAATAGTGAATTTTATCAGGAGTTTGAATGATTTGAATAAACATCGTCACCGGGTTTACCATCCTATGTGTATGTAAATTAGCCTCCTCTTGTTGCCATATAAGAAAGTCCACTTGGTGTGTTGATGCTTCAAGTTCTCACATCAGATCAGCTTCATCATCAGCCATGTTCTCTGCAGCTCTGATTCTGCTGCTGACAGCTGGATCATGTAAGGAGCTTTACAACTAATGATCACATCACACACAGAGAATAATCAGATGAATGATGGAGATTATGTTGATTTGTGTTTCCACAGGTGTGAACTGTATTGATCTCATCACGCCAGGCTCAATGGTTGTGCAGCCTGGACAGTCTCTGACCCTCACCTGTCAGGTTTCTGGTTACTCTCTGACTGATGACAGCTATGCAACAGGTTGGATCAGACAGCGTGAAGGGAAGCCGATGGACTGGATCTCTCATCAGTGGGGTACAAGCGGACTTCGACAAAATAATGCTCTGAAGAACAAGTTCAGCTACAGGAGAGACACGTCTGCCAGGACAGTGACTCTAACAGGGCAGAATATGCAGCCTGAAGACACTGCAGTGTATTACTGTGTGAGAGTCCCACAGTGAGAGACAATAACAGGAGAGACGTACAAAAACAACTTCCTCTGTTTACAACCATCACAGGGAACATTCAGCTGTATCACCAACTTTAATTTCAGTTACAAACATTCTATGTAGTTATTGACTAAATATCGTAGACCATGGTCAGGCTTTGCTCTATCCCGATTGGTCACAGATCCTTGATTTACTTCTCACTTTGAAAAGTTCTGGCCTCCAAGCAGTTCCTGATAATAAACAAATGATCACTTGCTCCTCATTGTTCATGTTTTTTAAGTACTTTCAGAAAAAATCTATGACGACTGATGTTGCCCTGCTAAATATTTCGTTTATTATTACTGTGAAAGACAGAGTTCATCAATGCAAGTCAACATAGAAAAATCAAGGAGAATTATCCCTAAATGAGAGACAAAAAAATAAAGAGGGAAGAAAAAGGAAGTGGCATAAGCATCGGGACTCTGGCAAACATGATGGTGATGGCATCATGATTGAATGAAGGTCATCAAACACAAAACTTTAGCCTCATGTAGACATTGAATCACATCATGCAAAACCATTCAACGTTTCAGTTCCAGCTGAACCAGAGAGAAAACAAGATTCATGTTGAATCAGTCCATGTGAGGAGGAGTCAATGCAAACCTCTGATATGTTCCTCCTCTACTTATGTGAGTGCAGAGAGGACGACAGAGGACAGTGGACACACACTTGAACATGATGGACTATAGGACAGGACTGCTGCTTTTTACTGTCTGCTGGGCAGGTGATGATCATCACTCATCTTGACTGGAAAAAGTCTTCTGAAAGTGTCACATCTGATGGTTTTCTTTTCTGTCTCTTCAGGTGTTGATGGTCAGACTCTGACACAATCTGAACCAGTGGTTAAAAGGCCTGGAGAATCACACAGACTGACCTGTTCAGCCTCTGGATTCACATTCAGCAGCCACTGGATGGCTTGGGTCAGACAGGCTCCTGGAAAAGGACTGGAGTGGATTGCTGCTATTAGTAATGGTGGTGGTAGTAGCATCTACTACTCCTCAACAGTCAAAGGCCGGTTCACCATCTCCAGAGACAACAGCAGACAGCAGCTGTATCTGCAGATGAACAGTCTGAAGACTGAAGACACTGCAGTGTATTACTGTGCCAGAGACTCACAGTGACACAACCCATCAGTAGAGCTGAACAAAAACTACTTCCTCTTTTTGCAACCATCACTGGGAACATTTGGCTGTCTCAGCATCACATTATAAAAATTTACTTGGATTATAAGTCAGAAATACAAATATCAACAAGCGATCGAGTCAATATCAGAGTCCTACATACATCATGGTCCGGGGGTATTACTTTACTGTGATTGGTCCCAGAGTGTCAAATCATTTCTCACTTTGACAGATTCTGCTCACAGTTGTCTGTAAGTTCAAGGTGATGGTTATTTTGTGAAGTAATTCAAAACCACAATCAGATGCAGAGAAAAGTCCAGGACACAAAAACAGTTAGGAAGTTCATTCATCGAATGTCGTCAGTTCAAATAGAAAGAGACAGACAACAAGGAGAGAAAAATCTAACGGGGGCAAAATTGAAAAGATTCCAAAAAAGTTAAAAACCTAACAAAGAAAAAACTGAAAATATGGCTGAAATGAATAAACACACTCAGGACACAATGACAGGGCTGGTGGAAACACAGGTGTGTATATATAAACGTAGGACTGATTGAAAATGAAACAAAGGTGTGTTGGGACAAAGGGAGGGAAAATTTGAGGAAAAAGCAGAATGTGGAAATGATCATATTAAACATAAGTTCGTTTCTACATTTCCAGACCATGCTGTAGAGACAATACAGGAAAAAAAGCTGAAGATAAATAGATAACACATCCTCGACCAAAACAATACACATTTATTTTCAGGAGTTGAAGCACATGTGAAGCAGAGATGATTTCCAGTCATCTTTTCACTCTGCAAATAAAAACAGACAACAGACTCTTCTATTGGCTCCAGTCAGACCATCACTGACGCTTCATGTGTTTGATTTTATGCAAACTCAGTGAGCTTCCTTGTTACTCAGCTATAAAAACTTCCCATCAGGCCGTCAGTGGAGTTCACAGCACCTCACTTTCAACATCAACCATGTTTTCTGTAGCTCTGCTGCTGCTGCTGGCAGCTGGATGTGAGTCTGTCTGCATCTGTCAAAGTCAACAGTTCTTCTTCTGCAGTTTCACTTGATCATTTCTGACTAAACATGTTCTCTGTTTAACAGGTGTGAAGGGTCAACAGTTGACACAGCCAGCCTCTGTGACTGTGCAGCCAGGTCAGCGTCTGACCATCACCTGTCAGGTCTCTTATTCTGTTAGCAGCTACTACACAGCCTGGATCAGACAGCCAGCAGGGAAAGGACTGGAGTGGATTATAGCCGCTTGTGTGGGATATACCACATATACCAAAGATTCATTGAAAAACAAGTTCAGTATGAACTTGGACTCTTCCAGTAACAGAGTGACTCTAAACGGACAGAATATGCAGCCTGCAGACACTGCAGTGTATTACTGTGCCAGAGAGCCACAGTGACACAACCCATCAGTAGAGCTGAACAAAAACCCCTCAGAGCCTGAACAGCAGTAACATGAAGCCACCAGAGGAGGAGCCCTCACACCAATAATGATGAACACCAAGCACTGAACCAGGGGAACAGAAACTCCCATTGCTGCCCCTCTCCCTCTGGATCTCTCTCCCCAAACACACCTGAGACTGTACCGACCTGCCACAATTCAAATCACTAAGAAAAATGTTTAACCACTCATTAATTTCTATGTTTCTTTTTGAACCATTAAAAAGTCTTTTCCTGTTAATGTGATTCTAAAAAGTATCAATAAGTGTTTTCAAAAGCACAATATGAATCAAATGTATTATCAGTATTATTATACATATTAACCACAAGTTCACTTTAAAATCAAACTTTGAGATAAAGAAAATTCAATAACATTTTTGTACTTCAATATCCTGAAAGCCACGTGACAAAATCCTTCAGAGACCATGGTTGGGATTAACTTCCTGTTAGATGTGAATAATTTTGGTACATGTGATCACAGATGTTACTGTTTGTTCCCTAACTGTCAAAAAGTGGAGCTAAGTGTTTTTCTGCTTTGTGTTAATTCCTGGATAACTGAAAACTGTAAGTTGAACATCTTGAAAGAACATTAGTGGAAAATCTAAGTCCAAAAGTGAAGAATTTATATCCAAGTGAAATGATTTTCCTTTTTCTCTCTCTGAGGAGGAGTCAATGCAAATCTGTGATGTGTTCCTCCTCTACTTATGTGAGTGCAGAGAGGACGACAGAGGACAGTGGACACACACTTGAACATGATGGACTATAGGACAGGACTGCTGCTTTTTACTGTCTGCTGGGCAGGTGATGATCATCACTCATCTTGACTGGAAAAAGTCTTCTGAAAGTGTCACATCTGATGGTTTTCTTTTCTGTCTCTTCAGGTGTTGATGGTCAGACTCTGACACAATCTGAACCAGTGGTTAAAAGGCCTGGAGAATCACACAGACTGACCTGTTCAGCCTCTGGATTCACATTCAGCAGCCACTGGATGGCTTGGGTCAGACAGGCTCCTGGAAAAGGACTGGAGTGGATTGCTGCTATTAGTAATGGTGGTGGTAGTAGCATCTACTACTCCTCAACAGTCAAAGGCCGGTTCACCATCTCCAGAGACAACAGCAGACAGCAGCTGTATCTGCAGATGAACAGTCTGAAGACTGAAGACACTGCAGTGTATTACTGTGCCAGAGACTCACAGTGACACAACCCATCAGTAGAGCTGAACAAAAACTACTTCCTCTTTTTGCAACCATCACTGGGAACATTTGGCTGTCTCAGCATCACATTATAAAAATTTACTTGGATTATAAGTCAGAAATACAAATATCAACAAGCGATCGAGTCAATATCAGAGTCCTACATACATCATGGTCCGGGGGTATTACTTTACTGTGATTGGTCCCAGAGTGTCAAATCATTTCTCACTTTGACAGATTCTGCTCACAGTTGTCTGTAAGTTCAAGGTGATGGTTATTTTGTGAAGTAATTCAAAACCACAATCAGATGCAGAGAAAAGTCCAGGACACAAAAACAGTTAGGAAGTTCATTCATCGAATGTCGTCAGTTCAAATAGAAAGAGACAGACAACAAGGAGAGAAAAATCTAACGGGGGCAAAATTGAAAAGATTCCAAAAAAGTTAAAAACCTAACAAAGAAAAAACTGAAAATATGGCTGAAATGAATAAACACACTCAGGACACAATGACAGGGCTGGTGGAAACACAGGTGTGTATATATAAACGTAGGACTGATTGAAAATGAAACAAAGGTGTGTTGGGACAAAGGGAGGGAAAATTTGAGGAAAAAGCAGAATGTGGAAATGATCATATTAAACATAAGTTCGTTTCTACATTTCCAGACCATGCTGTAGAGACAATACAGGAAAAAAAGCTGAAGATAAATAGATAACACATCCTCGACCAAAACAATACACATTTATTTTCAGGAGTTGAAGCACATGTGAAGCAGAGATGATTTCCAGTCATCTTTTCACTCTGCAAATAAAAACAGACAACAGACTCTTCTATTGGCTCCAGTCAGACCATCACTGACGCTTCATGTGTTTGATTTTATGCAAACTCAGTGAGCTTCCTTGTTACTCAGCTATAAAAACTTCCCATCAGGCCGTCAGTGGAGTTCACAGCACCTCACTTTCAACATCAACCATGTTTTCTGTAGCTCTGCTGCTGCTGCTGGCAGCTGGATGTGAGTCTGTCTGCATCTGTCAAAGTCAACAGTTCTTCTTCTGCAGTTTCACTTGATCATTTCTGACTAAACATGTTCTCTGTTTAACAGGTGTGAAGGGTCAACAGTTGACACAGCCAGCCTCTGTGACTGTGCAGCCAGGTCAGCGTCTGACCATCACCTGTCAGGTCTCTTATTCTGTTAGCAGCTACTACACAGCCTGGATCAGACAGCCAGCAGGGAAAGGACTGGAGTGGATTATAGCCGCTTGTGTGGGATATACCACATATACCAAAGATTCATTGAAAAACAAGTTCAGTATGAACTTGGACTCTTCCAGTAACAGAGTGACTCTAAACGGACAGAATATGCAGCCTGCAGACACTGCAGTGTATTACTGTGCCAGAGAGCCACAGTGACACAACCCATCAGTAGAGCTGAACAAAAACCCCTCAGAGCCTGAACAGCAGTAACATGAAGCCACCAGAGGAGGAGCCCTCACACCAATAATGATGAACACCAAGCACTGAACCAGGGGAACAGAAACTCCCATTGCTGCCCCTCTCCCTCTGGATCTCTCTCCCCAAACACACCTGAGACTGTACCGACCTGCCACAATTCAAATCACTAAGAAAAATGTTTAACCACTCATTAATTTCTATGTTTCTTTTTGAACCATTAAAAAGTCTTTTCCTGTTAATGTGATTCTAAAAAGTATCAATAAGTGTTTTCAAAAGCACAATATGAATCAAATGTATTATCAGTATTATTATACATATTAACCACAAGTTCACTTTAAAATCAAACTTTGAGATAAAGAAAATTCAATAACATTTTTGTACTTCAATATCCTGAAAGCCACGTGACAAAATCCTTCAGAGACCATGGTTGGGATTAACTTCCTGTTAGATGTGAATAATTTTGGTACATGTGATCACAGATGTTACTGTTTGTTCCCTAACTGTCAAAAAGTGGAGCTAAGTGTTTTTCTGCTTTGTGTTAATTCCTGGATAACTGAAAACTGTAAGTTGAACATCTTGAAAGAACATTAGTGGAAAATCTAAGTCCAAAAGTGAAGAATTTATATCCAAGTGAAATGATTTTCCTTTTTCTCTCTCTGAGGAGGAGTCAATGCAAATCTGTGATGTGTTCCTCCTCTACTTATGTGAGTGCAGAGAGGACGACAGAGGACAGTGGACACACACTTGAACATGATGGACTATAGGACAGGACTGCTGCTTTTTACTGTCTGCTGGGCAGGTGATGATCATCACTCATCTTGACTGGAAAAAGTCTTCTGAAAGTGTCACATCTGATGGTTTTCTTTTCTGTCTGTTCAGGTGTTGATGGTCAGACTCTGACACAATCTGAACCAGTGGTTAAAAGGCCTGGAGAATCCCACACACTGACCTGTTATGCCTCTGGGTTTACAATGAGCAGCCACCTGATGGCTTGGGTCAGACAGGCTCCTGGAAAAGGACTGGAGTGGGTTTCAACTATTGATGTTACTAGCACCTACTACTCTAATTCAGTCAAAGGACGGTTCACCATCTCCAGAGACAACAGCAGACAGCAGCTGTATCTGCAGATGAACAGTCTGAAGACTGAAGATTCTGCTGTTTATTATTGTGCCAGACACCAGTCACCACAGTGACTGAAATTGGTTAAACAGCTGTACAAAATCCCTTGCTATTTACTGTATGTGTAGTGGATAGATGGAGCTCAATTGGACTTCTGCCATTTCTAAAAATAAGAAAAAAATAGCGGGTTTACACTGTAAAATGAGACAAAATTCACCATCAGGCATAAAGTCGTAAAATCAGGCATAAAGTCCTTGACATCCAGACTCAAACCAAAATCGACTAACTAAACCAAACAACTCATTTGGGTAAAATGTCATGACAAAAAATGAGGATAGAATTTTTTGCTCTCTATGAAATGGAGTGGTTTACTGCTCCTCTCTCTTACACTGCTAATGTAAAGCAGAAGTATGTAAATAGTTCTTCCTTTTATTGAATGACATTTCAAAAAGCAAATTCATCAGGAATAAAGGACAGACACTTTCCCTGCCAGAAATTATTTTACGTTTGTGATTAGTCTTTACCCCATTTAAAATCAAGACCCACAAACGTCCACACCTCTGAAATCAAACATCCTGGAAAGGATTCTTAAACCCAACATAATTTCAACTCTTGATAAACAGCAAAGAGAAAACTGAGAATTATTGCAGTGTACAATTAGCATACAATTGTCTCGCTTTCTAAGGTGGACGAACAATAAGAACCACAAACAGGCATAAAACTAAACTAACAAAATAGCAGTCTTTCCCGTCTTAATGATGGGTCTTCAAAGGTTGAGAGGGGGGGTCAGGGTTTGTTTGTGTGCTGCCCTCTGATTGTTTTATGAACTGACAAAACAATATAAAACTGACATGTTTAGTTCCTGTGATGAACACTGATTAATATTCCATTAAAATGTCTCTCTATGAACAAAACATTTACTGCTTGGTTAAACTTTGTACTATTTGGCCCCTATAGATGATCACTGAATGTTCGCCATGTTCTCTGGAGCTCTGATACTGTTGCCGACAGCTGGATGCTCTGCAGAGCTTTAAAACTACTAATCACCTTAGACTCAAATAAAGATCTAATGAATGATGGAGATTATGTTTATTTGTGTTTCCACAGGTGTGAACTGTATTGATCTCATCACGCCAGGCTCAGTGGTTGTGCAGCCTGGACAGTCTCTGACCCTCACCTGTCAGGTCTCTGGTTACTCTCTGACTGATCATAACTATGCAACAGGTTGGCTTATTGAACAAGTTTAGAGCAGACGCCTATGTCAAACTACATACATAATACATCACAAACCATTTTTGTGATGCATGTAGACGAGGAAGAGTTGTGTGATTTTCACCCAAGCAGACTTCCACTGTAGCCGATATCCCCTTTTGTAAATCGTCAAGATAAAAAAAAAATAATAATCAGAAAGAGATTATCACTTACGAAAAAAACTATGTTTTGTGATCTCGGCTGGTTCAGTTTTGTCATGACTGTGATATGTCAGAGTTTGCTCTGTTGCTGAAGAGATTCTCTACTTATGTAAATGTATCAGTCACAGTTTCTCTTTTTATCCTGTAGAGGGAGGTCTATGCAAACTCATCCTCTCTTATAAACACTCAGTCAGTAAGTTGAGGCAGATCAATCAGACAGTTCTGAACATTTTTTAAAATCTGAGATCAGACATCACTGAACAGAGGAATGGGTAAAAGTAATATCTGGAGTTTATTACTTGTAGTTACTATTCATGGTGAGAAAATCAATCCTGCTTTGATTCTGCTTGTTTAGATGTCCAACCTGTTTATAGGTTTTATTGATAATGATCAAAATTTCTATGATGACAGGAGTTTGGAGTGAGATCAGACTGGAGCAGCCGGCCTCTGAAGTGAAGAGACCTGGAGAGACAGTGAAGATGTCATGCATCATATCTGGGTTCAAGATGACGAGCTACTATATCAGCTGGATCCGACAGAAACCAGGGAGAGCTCTGGAGTGGATTGGGAGGATGAACACTGGCAACAATTCTCCTAGCTATGCAAGCTCCTTTCAAAGTCGCTTCAGTATGACAGAAGATGTGTCCAGCAGCACTCAGTTCCTCCAGATCCAGACTCTGACTGCAGCAGATTCTGCTGTTTACTTCTGTGCTCGTAGAGACACAGTGAGTGAGGACAGTGAAGCAGCTGCACAAAAACCTCCACAGAGAATCAGCAGTGTGATCTCAATGACATCTGTTCTTTCATTGTAGCTGCTGATAGAATGATGTATTTGGTTCATAATTTTCATAGTTGGTGAAGATAAATAAATACAATGCATAAACAGAAGTTCATATTGTACACAAAATGTGATTAAAAAAGGTACGTCTTTGGGTTAATTTATGCAAGTTCATGTACCTTTTTTATTTTGGTTACAAACCCATGTATATTGAGTGGGGAACATATTTTTTGTCCCGGTTGAAGTGTTTGATGTGGAAGGCGTTAATGGAGTCTCGGATTGAAAGAAACTTTATTCCCTTGGAGTTTCTGAGGCCAATGAGGTATGATTATTTCTGATATGTATGTGAAATCAATGTGTTTTCTTGTTGGATGTCAGACTAACTGTAAGTTCTGTTTGCTTATTTGATTAGTTCTGACGGCCTTACTTGGCACTGTTTTGGCATCGTTGGTAACGTGAAGAAGATGTGGCTAAATAAATGTCTGTGATCAAAACCGAACGACTTGAGCCTTGATTAAGACCTCGGAGGGAGAAACATTCATATTATCATACTAAGAGTTATTGATTTCATGCACCTTCAACCAATTCTGAGAAGCATTGCAGAAACATTGTTGTGTAGAGATAATTGTTCAATTTTAATTGTAAATCCCTGAGATCACTCATCTGTGTTACAGGATTTCCATTGTTAATAATAAAAACAATTTCTTTATATATGGCACCGAATAATTACCAAGTTATCACATAACACTACAAAAAGAGGAGGTTGTCAGTCAGATCCATAACACAGAGATCCCAAAATACACAACTATAAAACATTGATATAAAGTCTGTGTAATCATCAAATGTCGGTACACAGAAATCCGACGAGCGCAGGCAGAGGTATTCAAAAACTGAGGCAACAAGGCTGGTCAGAAAAGAAAAGACAAACATTGCTCAGAAAAAGGCTAGTAATTAGTTCAGCAATATTCTTATTAAATATCAGATTTCATTACATTTCTAGACGTGAAAGCGAAGAATTAATAAGAAATTAACATAATACATGTAAACTATACAAGGAGAGTTCCCGCCCATCCACCCACCAAAAATATACTTTTATTTATCTCTCTCTCTGAGGAGGAGTCAATGCAAATCTGTGATGTGTTCCTCCTCTACTTATGTGAGTGCAGAGAGGACGACAGAGGACAGTGGACACACACTTGAACATGATGGACTATAGGACAGGACTGCTGCTTTTTACTGTCTGCTGGGCAGGTGATGATCATCACTCATCTTGACTGGAAAAAGTCTTCTGAAAGTGTCACATCTGATGGTTTTCTTTTCTGTCTCTTCAGGTGTTGATGGTCAGACTCTGACACAATCTGAACCAGTGGTTAAAAGGCCTGGAGAATCCCACAGACTGACCTGTTATGCCTCTGGATTCACATTCAGCAGCTACAGGATGAGCTGGGTCAGACAGGCTCCTGGAAAAGGACTGGAGTGGATCGCTTATATATACACATCCAGTTATATCTATTACTCCTCATCAGTCAAGGGCAGATTCACCATCTCCAGAGATGACTCCAGCAGTCAACTCTATCTGCAGATGAACAGTCTGAAGACTGAAGACACTGCAGTGTATTACTGTGCCAGAGATACACAGTGACACAACCCATCAGTAGAGCTGAACAAAAACCCCTCAGAGTCTGAACAGCAGTAACATGAAGCCACCAGAGGAGGAGCCCTCACACCAATAATGATGAACACCAAGCACTGAACCAGGGGAACAGAAACTCTCTCATTGCTGCCCCTCTCCCTCTGGATCTCTCTCCAAACACATCTGAGACTGTACCGACCTGCCACAATTCAAATCACTGAAAAAAAACTTTTTGTGATTCTGTAAAGTGTCAATGAGTATTTTAAAAACAAGATGAATAAAATCTATTATTATCATTAAACATAATAAACACCAGAACACGTTTAAAGAGAAGAGAAAAAAAAGCTTTAAGACAATATGAAGATACCGTTGTTTTCAACAGTATATCTGATTATCGGGACTACATTCACATTACTAAGTGGACAAGAGGTCTTGAGTTCCCTCCATGCTGATGTTATTTAATCAAAGTTTTAGAAAAATAGATTATCATGTTAATTTGCACACTGAAACCCACGTGACAAAATCCTTCAGTGAATGTTGAGAATAGAAGACACCATCAGAGACCATGATGAGGATTAACTACCTGTTAAATGTGAATATCATTGGTACATGTGATCACAGATGTTACTGTATGTTCCCTAACAGTCAAAAAGTGGAGCTAAGTGTTATTCTGCTTTGTGTTTTTACTGAATAACTGAAAATCTGAAGTTTAACATCTTGAAAGGACACAAGTTTAGAATCTAAGTCCAAAAGTAAAAAAGAAAAATCCAAGTGAAATGATTTTCCTTTTTCTCTCTCTGAGGAGGAGTCAATGCAAATCTGTGATGTGTTCCTCCTCTACTTATGTGAGTGCAGAGAGGACGACAGAGGACAGTGGACACACACTTGAACATGATGGACTATAGGACAGGACTGCTGCTTTTTACTGTCTGCTGGGCAGGTGATGATCATCACTCATCTTGACTGGAAAAAGTCTTCTGAAAGTGTCACATCTGATGGTTTTCTTTTCTGTCTCTTCAGGTGTTGATGGTCAGACTCTGACACAATCTGAACCAGTGGTTAAAAGGCCTGGAGAATCCCACAGACTGACCTGTTCAGCCTCTGGATTCACATTCAGCAGCCACTATATGGCTTGGGTCAGACAGGCTCCTGGAAAAGGACTGGAGTGGATCGCTTATATTAGTAGCGATGGTAGTAGCACCTACTACTCTAATTCAGTCAAAGGCCGGTTCACCATTTCCAGAGACAACAGCAGACAGCAGCTGTATCTGCAGATGAACAGTCTGAAGACTGAAGACACTGCAGTGTATTACTGTGCCAGAGATACACAGTGACACAACCCATCAGTAGAGCTGAACAAAAACCCCTCAGAGTCTGAACAGCAGTAACATGAAGCCACCAGAGGAGGAGCCCTCACACCAATAATGATTAACACCAAGCACTGAACCAGGGGAACAGAAACTCTCTCATTGCTGCCCCTCTCCCTCTGGATCTCTCTCCAAACACACCTGAGACTGTACCGACCTGCCACAATTCAAATCTCTGAAAAAAAACTTTTTGTGATTCTGTAAAGTGTCAATGAGTATTTTAAAAACAAGATGAATAAAATCTATTATTATCATTAAACATAATAAACACCAGAACACGTTTAAAGAGAAGAGAAAAAAAAGCTTTAAGACAATATGAAGATACCGTTGTTTTCAACAGTATATCTGATTATCAGGACTACATTCACATTACTAAGTGGACAAGAGGTCTTGAGTTCCCTCTATGCTGATGTTATTTAATCAAAGGTTTTAGAAAAATAGATTATCATGTTAATTTGCACACTGAAACCCATGTGACAAAATCCTTCAGTGAATGTTGAGAATAGAAGACACCATCAGAGACCATGATGAGGATTAACTTCCTGTTAAATGTGAATATCATTGGTACATGTGATCACAGATGTAATTGGATGTTCCCTAGCAGTCAAAAAGTGGAGCTAAGTGTTATTCTGCTTTGTGTTTTTACTGAATAACTGAAAATCTGAAGTTTAACATCTTGAAAGGACACAAGTTTAGAATCTAAGTCCAAAAGTAAAAAAGAAAAATCCAAGTGAAATGATTTTCCTTTCTCTCTCTGAGGAGGAGTCAATGCAAATCTGTGATGTGTTCCTCCTCTACTTATGTGAGTGCTGAGAGGACGACAGAGGACAGTGGACACACACTTGAACATGATGGACTATAGGACAGGACTGCTGCTTTTTACTGTCTGCTGGGCAGGTGATGATCATCACTCATCTTGACTGGAAAAAGTCTTCTGAAAGTGTCACATCTGATGGTTTTCTTTTCTGTCTCTTCAGGTGTTGATGGTCAGACTCTGACACAATCTGAACCAGTGGTTAAAAGGCCTGGAGAATCCCACACACTGACCTGTTCAGCCTCTGGATTCACATTCAGCAACCACTGGATGAACTGGGTCAGACAGGCTCCTGGAAAAGGACTGGAGTGGATTGCTATTATCAGATACGACAGTGCTAGCATCTACTACTCTAATTCAGTCAAAGGCCGGTTCACCATCTCCAGAGACAACAGCAGACAGCAGCTGTATCTGCAGATGAACAGTCTGAAGACTGAAGACACTGCAGTTTATTACTGTGCCAGAGACTCACAGTGACACAACCCATCAGTAGAGCTGAACAAAAACTACTTCCTCTTTTTACAACCATCACTGGGAACACTTATAACCCGTTTATTGACAATATTTTATGTGATTAACAATCAGTTGAGGAAACTCTGAGTGTTGACCAAATACTAAAGTCTTATTCAGGTATCATTCAATCAAGTCATCAACTTCATTCATCATCATCATAAAACACAATTAATATCTTCACTATATCTGAGCACCAAGTGTCATTAATGATAAACAGAGTTTCTCCCCTTGTGAACACTTGTTCCTTAAAGCCACCAGAGGAGGAGCCCTCACACAACTAATGATTTTAACTTCATGTTACTGTTACAGTAAAGAGAGAGACAAACAGTCTTCAGGCTTCATGAACTATTGTAATAACATCATCACTTAAATATTGTTTAAATCAATATCCCTGATTAATTGTGAGATATGAAGTAATAGTGAATTTTATCAGGAGTTTGAATGATTTGAATAAACATCAGCTGATTTACCATCCTATGTGTATGTAAATTAGCCTCCTCTTGTTGCTCTATAAGAAAGTCCACTTGGTGTGTTGATGCTTCAAGTTCTCACATCAGATCAGCTTCATCATCAGCCATGTTCTCTGCAGCTCTGATTCTGCTGCTGACAGCTGGATCATGTAAGGAGCTTTAGAACTAATGATCACATCACACACAGAGAATAATCAGATGAATGATGGAGATTATGTTGATTTGTGTTTCCACAGGTGTGAACTGTATTGATCTCATCACGCCAGGCTCAATGATTGTGCAGCCTGGACAGTCTCTGACCCTCACCTGTCAGGTCTCTGGTTACTCTCTGACTGATAACAGCTATGCAACAGGTTGGATCAGACAGCGTGAAGGGAAAACGATGGACTGGATCTGTCATAGGTTGGGTGGTGGAGCCTTTTACCAAAATAATGCTCTGAAGAACAAATTCAGCTACAGGACAGACACATCTACCAGGACAGTGACTCTAACAGGGCAGAATATGCAGCCTGAAGACACTGCAGTGTATTACTGTGTGAGAAGACCCACAATGAGAGACAATAACAGGAGAGTCGTACAAAAACAAGTTCCCCTTTTTACAATCATCCCTGCCAAACCTGAACTCTGGAATCAATTGTTTGTAATAATGATTTAAACAAACATGACATGCTGAATGGTTATTTAATTTGTCTTTAGAAGTGTTGGGATGAGAGAGTGGAGGATGACAAGCAGCAAAGGGTAAAGCTTGGATTCAAACACATGGCTGCTGTATTACTATGACTGCTAATGCTATAATATGAATAAAACCAACTGTAACAGCAAAATACGTCCCCAGAGATTAAAAGAGTATTTCTAATTGTAATACATGTAGGACATATTTGCACAAATACAAATGTTTTGATATGAAGTGAAATAAATGGAACTGAAATAATACATGTGCAGTTTATTGGATTAATCAATCAATCAATCAATCAATCTTTATTTATATAGCGTCAATTCATAACAGGCGTTATCTCAAGACACTTTACAAAAGCAGGTAAAGGACCTTACTGTTTGTCTGTTAACATTAACAAAAGAGCAGGTAACAAGACCATGCTCATTGTTGTGTTTACATAAAGCAGGTAAAGGACCTTACTGATGGCTATATTACAAGAGCCCAGCTTAATCCGTCATAGCGTGGCAAGAAAAAACTTCCTTTTAACAGGCAGAAATCTTCAGCAGACCCGGATCATGACGGAACAGCCATCTGCTAAACTGAGCTGGGCTTGAAAATGGGATGGGGGAGATGGGGCAAGATGCAGAAAGAAGAATAGGATGGGATAGGTTGGGGGGGGGGTTTGGGCAGGCCATCCTCGGGGGGAGGGGGGGGGGTTGTTTGGGCAGGCCATCCTCACCAACAGTCCCAAGGAACCTAAGAGAGCTCAAGGAACCTAAGAGAGCTCAAAAGGAGAGGTTAGAATATAAAGATAGAGACAAGCAGTAATAAGATATGAAAGCTGGGAGAGAAAGAGGGAGAGAGAGATAAGAGATCCTGGTGCCAGTTCCCCCGGTAGTCTAGGCCTATAGCAGCATAACTATGAGCTGGTCCTAAGCCAGCCCTAACTATAAGATTTATCAAAAAGAAAAGTTTTATGTCTATTCTTAAAAGTACCTAGTGTGTCTGCCTCCCGGACCCCGACTGGTAGACGATTCCAAAGGAGCGGTGCCTGATAACTAAAGGCTCTACCTCCCATAGTACTTTTAGAGACTATAGGCACCACAAGCAGGCCTGCATTCTGGGAACGTAATGTTCTTGTCGGATAGTACGGTACAATTAACTCTTTAAGATACGATGGTGCCTGACCGTTTAGAGCTTTGTAGGTGAGCAGAAGGATTTTAAAATCTATTCTAGATTTTATAGGGAGCCAATGGAGAGAAGCCAATACAGGAGTAATGTGGTCCCTTTTCCTTGTTCTAGTAAGAACACGAGCTGCAGCGTTTTGGACGAGTTGGAGGGTCTTTAGAGATATACCATAGCACCCTGCTAAAATAGAATTACAGTAATCCAACCTGGAGGTAACAAATGCATGAACTAATTTTTCAGCATCATTTTGTGACAGGATCTGCCTGATCTTAGAGATATTACGAAGGTGAAAATAAGCTGTCCTTGAAATTTGTTTAATGTAGGAATCAAAGGACATATCCTGATCAAACAGAACTCCTAGGTTCCTAACAGTGGTACTAGAGGCTACACTAATACTACTAAGGGCCGTCATATCGGCAGAGTAAGTCTCTCTAAGGTTCTTAGGACCAATCACTATAACTTCAGTCTTGTCTGAGTTGAGCAGTAAGAAGTTTCTGGTCATCCAGGTCCTGATGTCCTTGACGCAGGCTTCTAGTTTACGAAGCTGGTTGGTGTCTTCTGGCTTCATTGCTATGTAGAGCTGAGTATCGTCTGCATAGCAATGAAAGTTCATGGAGTGTTTTCTCATAATACTACCTAGAGGAAGCATATATAATGTAAATAAAATCGGACCAAGCACTGATCCTTGAGGCACTCCATGGCTAACTTTGGTGTACAAGGAGGACTCATCATGAACATGCACAAACTGAGATCTGTCTGATAAATAGTCAGTAGTTACAGTCCCTGTAACTCCAAGCAATTGTTCTAGTCTCTGTAACAGAATCTGATGGTCAATTGGGTCAAAAGCAGCACTAAGATCTAACAGGACAAGCACAGATAGAAGTCCCCTGTCTGAGGCTAACAGAAGATCATTTGTTACTCTAACTAGTGCAGTCTCAGTGCTATGGTAAGCTCTAAATCCCGACTGGAACTCCTCAAACAAGCTGTTGTTGTGGAGAAAATCACACAACTGATTAGCTACCACTTTCTCTAAGATCTTGGAGATAAAAGGAAGGTTAGATATAGGTCTATAGTTAGCTAGAGTTCCTGAATCAAGAGTAGGCTTTTTAAGGAGCGGTTTAATTACAGCTACTTTAAATGACTGGGGTACATAACCAGCCGCTAAAGATATATTGATCATATCTAGTATGGAGCTGCTAACTAGAGGAAAGACTTCCTTAAACAACTTGGTTGGGATTGGATCTAAAAGACAAGTTGACGGTTTAGACGCAGAAATAATCGAATTTAGTTCTGCGAGGTTAATTGGAAAAAAACATTCGAGGTTAGTATCAGAATTTGGAGCAGTTTCTGCCGAATCGAAAATATAGGAGGAATCTGCACTAAGTAAAGGTAGTAAGTTGCTAATTTTGTCTCTAATGTTTAGAATTTTATCATTAAAAAAGCTGCTGAAATCATTACTGCTAAGGGCTAAAGGAATAGATGGCTCAAATGAACTATGACTCTCGGTCAGCCTGGCTACAGTGCTGAAGAGGTATCTAGGGTTGTTTTTATTGTCTTCAATAAGAGACAAGTAATAGGCCGTGTGGGCCTGCCGTAGAGCTTTCATATATCTATTATGACTATCTTGCCAAATTAAACGAGATTCTATCGTTTTGGTGGAGCGCCAAATTCTTTCACATTTACGTGACGTTAGTTTTAGAGTACGGGTTTCTAAATTGTACCATGGAGCTGATCTCTGTCGTTTGATTGGCTTCTGTTTTAGGGGGGAGATTGAATCCAGAGTAAGTCTCAGTGAATCCACCGCACTATCTACAAACTGATCTAGCTTAGAGGGACTAAAGTGATTATAGGAGTTTTCAACTAGGTTAGGGGATGGAACAGAAACAAAGGCAGCTGAAATAGCTTCCTTAAATTTAGCTACAGCATTATCATTTAAATTTCTAGAGAGCACTTTTTTATTAAGAGGAGTTAAGGTTGGTAAAAAGAAATCAAAAGTTATTAGGAAATGGTCTGACATCAGAGAATTTTCCAGAAAAACCGACAGACTGTTAATTTCAATACCATAAGCTAAAACAAGATCCAGGGTGTGGTTAAATCGATGAGTAGGTTTGTTTACACCCTGGGTGAAGCCAATAGAGTCCAATAGAGACATGAAAGCCGTGCTAAGACTGTCATTAACAACATCCACATGGATATTGAAATCACCTACAACAATTATTCTATCACTGCTAAGAACTATGTGTGATAGAAATTCTGCAAATTCAGATAGAAATTCTGAATATGGGCCTGGAGGGATTGGATTAACCAAAGAAGATGTTTATCTGCAGGAAACAATAATTCTGTGGTTCTGTTTCTGGATTAGCAGCAGAAGAGAGAAGCTGAATGAACTTTAACCTGACAATATTTATGAAATCTGAACATGAGAAATTAAAGATGGTAAAAACGAGTCCTCAGATAATGACAAAAAAAAGCATCACTGATGGAAACACACAGTATATATTCTAGTGGGCACTTGTAACCAGAAGAGGAGCCATCAGACCAATAATGAACTCAACATCAGTTCAAGAAAAAAAAAACAATCTTTAGATATCCTGAAATCACTCATGTGATTTTAACAATGAAACTTATAACTGAACAGACTCTTCTATTGGCTCCAGTCAGACCATCACTGACGCTTCATGTGTTTGATTTTATGCAAACTCAGTGAGCTTCCTTGTTACTCAGCTATAAAAACTTCCCATCAGGCCGTCAGTGGAGTTCACAGCACCTCACTTTCAACATCAACCATGTTTTCTGTAGCTCTGCTGCTGCTGCTGGCAGCTGGATGTGAGTCTGTCTGCATCTGTCAAAGTCAACAGTTCTTCTTCTGCAGTTTCACTTGATCATTTCTGACTAAACATGTTCTCTGTCTAACAGGTGTGAAGGGTGAACAACTGACACAGCCAGCCTCTGTGACTGTGCAGCCAGGTCAGCGTCTGACCATCACCTGTCAGGTCTCTTATTCTGTTAGCAGCCACTACATAGCCTGGATCAGACAGCCTGCAGGGAAAGGACTGGAGTGGATCGGAATGAGATACACTGGAGCTGCCTACTACAAAGATTCACTGAAGAACAAGTTCAGTATCGACTTGGACTCTTCCAGAAACACAGGGACTCTAATCGGACAGAATATGCAGCCTGCAGACACTGCAGTGTATTACTGTGCCAGAGATCCACAGTGACACAACCCATCAGTAGAGCTGAACAAAAACCCCTGAGAGCCTGAACAGCAGTAACATGAAGCCACCAGAGGAGGAGCCCTCACACCAAAAATGACAGTTCAGAGTGACACAAACAGTCTGTAGTTAAAGTGTACATGACAATAAAAAGAGGAACTGATGCAAAAAAGATTAATAAAGTATCAGAAGAAAAGATCCATCATGAGAGGACAAGTCAACCTCATTGTGTTACACACTTTGGAAAGAGACTGCATAGAGGATGACAAATGTTTACGTTTCACTGCAGCTTTTGTTTGATCCAAAGTAACAGAGTTCAACTGAGTGATATTTATTAGAAAATACAGGAATTCATCCTGCACACAGATTTAGAAATTGTCAAATATCAAAGACTTTAGCAAAAATATTTGGCCAATATTTGGTTCTAAGCATGCATCATAATTTACCCATCAAAAAAAAAAAAAACCTCAATGTGTGGATGAAACAGTCCAACACTTTTCTTATTGTCAAGTTCATCTCTGCTTTCACTCTGCTGACATGATACAGCTGATGACCTTTCAACTTAAAGTATCCAAGACAGAAGTCAGATGTTGTTGCTCTCTGAGGAGGAGTGAATGCAAATCTGTGATGTGTTCCTCCTCTACTTATGTGAGTGCTGAGAGGACGACAGAGGACAGTGGACACACACTTGAACATGATGGACTATAGGACAGGACTGCTGCTTTTTACTGTCTGCTGGGCAGGTGATGATCATCACTCATCTTGACTGGAAAAAGTCTTCTGAAAGTGTCACATCTGATGGTTTTCTTTTCTGTCTCTTCAGGTGTTGATGGTCAGACTCTGACACAATCTGAACCAGTGGTTAAAAGGCCTGGAGAATCCCACACACTGACCTGTTCAGCCACTGGATTCACATTCAGCAACCACTATATGGGCTGGGTCAGACAGGCTCCTGGAAAAGGACTGGAGTGGATCGCTTATATATACAAATCCAGTTCTTATATCTATTACTCCTCATCAGTCAAGGGCAGATTCACCATCTCCAGAGATGACTCCAGCAGTAAACTCTATCTGCAGATGAACAGTCTGAAGACTGAAGACACTTCAGTATATTACTGTGCCAGAGAGTCACAGTGAGAGACAAGAGCAGGACAGTCGTACAAAAACGACTTCCTCTTTTTCACTACATCACTTAAAACTATCAAACATTATCCAGGGTTTCTAGTTTGGAGGCCTCAGAATCTGCTTTTTGCAGATGATGTAGTTTTGTTCGCTTCCTCATGCTGGGACCTCCAGCAGGCATTGGGGCGGTTTACAGCTCAGTGCGATGAAGGTAGATTGCTCTCTATGGGTGGGGAGTGAGTCCCAGTTGAGGTTTGCGGGGCATGCCCAACTGGAATAACACCCCTGGGTAGACCAAGAGCTCGCTGGAGGGATTAAATATCCTGTCTGGCCTGAGAACACCTAGCAATCCTTCAGGAGTTGCTGGAAAACTAGCTGGAGAGGGAAGTCCGGGTTGACTTACATTAATGAACTTGCTGCCATCGCAACCTGACCTGGAATAAGAAGAAGTAAAGGTGTGGATTGACAGATGTTCCAGTACCAATCGTACTACACTGCTGGTATGAACGAAAAATGGTTTTCAGTATTCATGATCAGGGCCTCTTCACACAGGGTTCATTAAAATTAATTTTAAACTTATGACATTTACATCAATGTTTGACGTCAGTCAGGGTCTAACACGATGTTATATTTACTCAGATAAGACCATGTCAACACGAACACAAGAATCCAACAGATTATATAGAAGTGCAGAGAGATTTTTCTTCACGACCTGGTGGATCTCTGTTAACTATAAATACTACCGTAAATTCCGGACTATTGAGCGCACCTGGATATAAGCCGCACCGGCTAAAAATAAGTAAATAAATGTATTTGTACATATATAAGCCGCACTTGATTATAAGCCGCAGGTGTCCACGCTATAACAAGAGCTATTTACACAGACGTAGGCTACTGGTAACATCCGCAAATACTGTAGCGTCCGTACGGACGTTAAAGGACGACGAGAGCGTTCAAATAATAACTTAATAACCCGATCACTGTCGGCCGTGACCACGCCGTTTACAGCAGAGAACAACACATAACTTGCCGTAACAATCCAACTCTCTCCCCCAGCGTTCTCTCATACAGCCACTCAACACGTTCTCGCTGGTGCATTCACTGACTCTCCACATAATCGGAATTATGAACACATTATCAACTACTGACTTTACAACATGAACCGTTACAATACGAAGCCTAGCCAACACGGCTGATGAAAAAGATGACCGTAATATATTTCACAAGAAAAAGTCCATCCATTCACTGCCTCAGAATGACTTCATTACTCACTTCCTCAGTCTCTGTTGTCGCTGTCAGTGTCATCTTAACGTGCAGCAGCTCTGTTAGCTTCTTTGACAGCCAGCTCGATCGCCTTTAACTTGAAAGCTGCATCATATGTATTTCTCCGTGTGTTTTCCATGATGAGGGTGCGTGCATGAAGCGCAAAATGACTGATATTAAGATCCGACGTGACGAAGTCAAATGTTTTTGCGGCAGAAGCTCATTGTCCCCCATAAAAAATCCATGCATTAGCCGCACCGGAGTAGAAGCCGCAGTGCTCGAAGTGTGAGAAAAAAGTAGCGGCTTATAGTCCGGAATTTACGGTACTTCTCTATACATGCAGGGTTTTCCATGTCTTTTCCTAAACAAAGACAACAAACAGAAATCAATTGAATATAGCTAGTAGGAACAGAAGTTTTATGAAAGGGTTTCTTGGTCTTTGTGAGACAGGACATCTTTAGACAGACAGGAAATTATGGGACTGCTTCAGGATCAGGGGTTGAACTCTGACCAGTACAAAAAGATCTATAACCATAAAGGATGCCCAATCGAGCAACTGAGCTGAGAAGGTGACATCGGACATCAAGTTTAGCATGACCAGGAAAAAAAATAGAAAGAAGTTTTCATGATTTATCAAAATCATTTCTTAATGCTATAAAGTAAATAAAAGATAATTTTCTATCTGTTTTCGATCTATGGCCGATCACTCTAAAAGAACAGGACGTAGATAAGTAGTTCTACAGCTTTTAATTTCTATTAATTCAGATTTTTAGTTGATGACAGTTTACTCTTGGACCAGAAAACAATTCAGCATCTCTGCTTTGGATCCCACATGCTGAAAGTCTAACATACAAATGAAAACAGTGTCTTCAATGAAAATTTTCTGACGTTCATGACTATAACATTTTGAATGTCATAGTCTAAACTAGGACCTGCCTCTCTGACTCGATTGGCTCCAGTCAGACCATCACTGACGCTTCATGTGTTTGATTGTATGCAAACTCAGTGAGCTTCCTTGTTACTCAGCTATAAAAACTTCCCATCAGGCCGTCAGTGGAGTTCACAGCACCTCACTTTCAACATCAACCATGTTTTCTGTAGCTCTGCTGCTGCTGCTGGCAGCTGGATGTGAGTCTGTCTGCATCTGTCAAAGTCAACAGTTCTTCTTCTGCAGTTTCACTTGATCATTTCTGACTAAACATGTTATCTTTTTAACAGGCGTGAAGGGTGAACAGTTGACACAGCCAGCCTCTGTGACTGTGCAGCCAGGTCAGCGTCTGACAATCACCTGTCAGGTCTCTTATTCTGTTAGCACCTACTACACAGCCTGGATCAGACAGCCTGCAGGGAAAGGACTGGAGTGGATTGGAATGAGAGACACTGGAGCTGCCTACTACAAAGATTCACTGAAGAACAAGTTCAGTATTGACTTGGACACCTCCACAAAAACAGTGACTCTAAACGGGCAGAATATGCAGCCTGCAGACACTGCAGTGTATTACTGTGCCAGGAGAGACACAGTGACACAAACCATCAGTAGAGCTGAACAAAAACCCCTCAGAGCCTGAACAGCAGTAACATGAAGCCACCAGAGGAGGAGCCCTCACACCAATAATGATGAACACCAAGCACTGAACCAGGGGAACAGAAACTTTCTCATTGCTGCCCCTCTCCCTCTGGATCTCTCTCCAAACACACCTGAGACTGTACCGACCTGCCACAATTCAAATCACTGAAAAAAAACTTTTTGTGATTCTGTAAAGTGTTAATGAGTATTTTAAAAACAAGATGAATAAAATCTATTATTATCATTAAACATAATAAACACCAGAACACGTTTAAAGAGAAGAGAAAAAAAAGCTTTAAGACAATATGAAGATACCGTTGTTTTCAACAGTATATCTGATTATCAGGACTACATTCACATTATTAAGTGGACAAGAGGTCTTGAGTTCCCTCCATGCTGATGTTATTTAATCAAAGTTTTAGAAAAATAGATTATCATGTTAATTTGCACACTGAAACCCATGTGACAAAATCCTTCAGTGAATGTTGAGAATAGAAGACACCATCAGAGACCATGATGAGGATTAACATCCTGTTAAATGTGAATATTATTGGTACATGTGATCACAGATGTAACTGTATGTTCCCTAACAGTCAAAAAGTGGAGCTAAGTGTTATTCTGCTTTGTGTTTTTACTGAATAACTGAAAATCTGAAGTTTAACATCTTGAAAGGACACAAGTTTAGAATCTAAGTCCAAAAGTAAAAAAGAAAAATCCAAGTGAAATGATTTTCCTTTCTCTCTCTGAGGAGGAGTCAATGCAAATCTGTGATGTGTTCCTCCTCTACTTATGTGAGTGCTGAGAGGACGACAGAGGACAGTGGACACACACTTGAACATGATGGACTATAGGACAGGACTGCTGCTTTTTACTGTCTGCTGGGCAGGTGATGATCATCACTCATCTTGACTGGAAAAAGTCTTCTGAAAGTGTCACATCTGATGGTTTTCTTTTCTGTCTCTTCAGGTGTTGATGGTCAGACTCTGACACAATCTGAACCAGTGGTTAAAAGGCCTGGAGAATCCCACACACTGACCTGTTCAGCCTCTGGATTCACAATGAGGAGCTACCATATGAGCTGGGTCAGACAGGCTCCTGGAAAAGGACTGGAGTGGATCGCCTGGATTGAGAAGGACAATGACAGAAAATTCTACTCTAATTCAGTCAAAGGCCGGTTCACCATCTCCAGAGACGACAGCAGACAGCAGGTGTATCTGCAGATGAACAGTCTGAAGACTGAAGATTCTGCTGTTTATTATTGTGCCAGAGACCCACAGTGACACAAGAGGAAGTAACGCTGTACAAAAACATAACATGTCAAACATTACTCTGAGCATTTCACCAGAAACCTCATTGACAGGGATGGGTTCAGTAGTTTTGTAAAATCCTTTGATATTTATGTCTAGTGAACCTATGGAGCTCGTTCAATTTAGAAACAGGGACACAACCCGTAACATAAAAACCAAGATAGAGAGACTAAACATACAAAATAATTCAGGTACAAAGTCACGAGAAAATGAGAGACCTGATGTATGAGTTATTACTCTCTACATCAAGGGGTCCTCTCTCTTACACTACTAATGTCAACCACATGTATATCAGTAGTTCTTCATTTTACTGAATTACATTTCAAAATAAATTAAACTGGAATGAAGCACATACATACTTTCCCTGTCAGAATAATTGTAGAAGTTTGTAATTAGGCTTCACCACTTAGATGAAAAATCAAGACCCACAAACGTCCACACGTCCAGGCCAACACTGACTCCTATCCTGATGTTACATCAGTACAGAAAAAAACAGAGAAGCTCTCATTTTCCAAAATATTTATAAATTATTTTGTGTATTTTGATCTAAAAAAATGCTCCCAAAAACATTTAATTTAGTGTTTATTGAATGGGGTAAAACATATCATTTGATAACATACATACATTAACAATGTAGCTCCCAGTCTCACACACATAAGCTACAACATCTCCTTCAGTATATCGTCAAAAAAGACAAAACATTTAAAAAACAAAGTTTTTCAGTTTCAGTTTTGTCATGACTGTGATATGTCAGAGTTTGCTCTGTTGCTGAAGAGATTCTCTATTTATGTAAATGTATCAGTCACAGTTTCTCTTTTTATCCTGTAGAGGGAGGTCTATGCAAACTCATCCTCTCTTATAAACACTCCGTCAGTAAGTTGAGGCAGATCAATCAGACAGTTCTGAACATTTTTTTAAATCTGAGATCAGACATCACTGAACAGAGGAATGGGTAAAAGTAATATCTGGAGTTTATTACTTGTAGTTACTATTCATGGTGAGAAAATCAATCCTGCTTTGATTCTGATTGTTTTGATGTTCAACCTGTTTATAAGTTTTGTTGATACTGATCAAAATTTCTATGTTGACAGGAGTTTGGAGCGAGATCAGACTGGAGCAGCCGGCCTCTGAGGTGAAGAGACCTGGAGAGACAGTGAAGATGTCATGTATCATATCTGGATACAGCATGACGAGCAACTATATCCACTGGATCCGACAGAAACCAGGGAGAGCTCTGGAGTGGATTGGGAGGATGGACACTGGCAACAATTCTCCTCGCTATGCAAACTCCTTTCAAAGTCGCTTCAGCATGACAGAAGATGTGTCCAGCAGCACTCAGTTCCTCCAGATCCAGACTCTGACTGCAGCAGATTCTGCTGTTTACTTCTGTGCTCGTGAAGACACAGTGAGTGAGGACAGTGAAGCAGCTGCACAAAAACCTCCACAGAGAATCAGCAGTGTGATCTCAATGACATCTGTTCTTTCATACCATGATTCTAAGAGTTGTTGATTTTATGTACCACCCAAGACAACGCAAGATTCTGAGGGTGTGGTCACACTGGCAGTTTGTACTTTGTCAAGCAAACTTCACCCCCAATGTCCAGTTTGTTTGACCAAGTGTGTCCGCTCCGCTCTGTTCCGTACACTTCGTTAACTTTGACACACTTCAGAGAGCTGGGCTTGGGCATGGTACACTTAATGCACGAGCACAAGCACGCAGGTACACAACGCTGACAGAGTAGAGAAATCCAGAGTTTTATGGCTGTATCTGATTAAAATGACTAAAAAGAAGTCACAAAATAGCTGTCATGTTCTCCGTGTTGTTCCCATCGTTCTCAAAGGATTTGTAGCTTCGCTTAAGATGTAAAGTTTACTTTGAATTTATTTGTTCACGTAGAGATAATTGTTCAACTTTAAATTGTAAAGCCTTAATATCACTTATCTATGTTACAAGGTTTCCATCATTAACAACAATCAATTATTTTGAAATACCACCAAATAATTACCAACTTATCGCATGACACCTCAAAAAGAGCAGATGTCAGACAGAACCATAAAACTGAGACCCCAAAATACACAACTCTAAAATACGTAGAGCGAAATTCAACGTCTGTTTAATCAGAAAATGTCAGTACACAGAAATCCGACGAGCACAGGCAGAGGGATCCAAAAACTGAGGCAACAAGGCTGGTCAAAATAAGAAAAGGAAAAAACTGCTCAGAAAAAGGCTAACCAGAGACAAAACACTAAGAATCACTGGGACACTGTCACAAAGAAAAGAGACAAACTCACATCAAAGGAGGATGAACACAGAGAAATTAGGAGATTAAGTTCTTAAGGGGAGAGGACACAGCTAGACACAGTTGAGACACATGAGGAGAGGAAGAAAGGAAAGGATCTGAAACGAGACACGGGGTATGTATCAAAGTAAAACAGGAAACATGAAACATGAGGATAACAAAAAAGGGAACACAAGAAAGGTCTACAGTTTCACTTAGTTATGTTATTGAAACAGATCCAGCATAAATCATAGTGCAAGTGTGAAATCCAGTGTCAGCAACATAAGGCAACAGATACAAGAGAGGAAGAAACCTGGCTGGGCAGAGAAAGTGGAACAATTACAACACAACAGAGTAATTCAGCCAATAATATGGGCAATATTAGAATATCAAGTAACTATCAGTATTGGCTAATCTTATTGCAGATATGCGTCTATATCAACGCTAGTCAAATAGCATTTTAGTTTGAGTTTTATTGTATTACATCAGCAGTTCTATTTCACCAGCAGAGGGTGCTATAGGAATCACAATAAGAATGATTACTCTTAAAAGAGTCAAGTAATGAAGACTTATCACTGCATTTAGGGAATAAACACAATATATTTGTAAATCTATATCTTTATCTATCCAGCTCTACAAATAGAAAATAGATTTTTTTTTTAAAATACAGTCCAAAATATCAGTATCGGATTTGTTCTCTTCCTAATATTAATATTGGTGTTGGCCCCAAAAGTCCTATATCAATCATGTCCTACAAACAATCACAACAAGAACCACAACAGATAATGCAGGAGTGTATTTTAAGTTCCTGTGAGGAGTTTTTGGCTGATTATTAAACGGATTGAAAGTAATGTTCCTCTGAACGTCCAAAATAAAATAAGATGATCAGGAATTAGATTGATTAAATTTCATGTCAATTTGATGTCATTTGTAAACCCATCCACTGCAGCCAAATGGTGTGAGTTGGGCAAGGAAATATAAGACACTCTGCCAAACTAGCACTTGTTTACATTGTCTAACAAATATTCATGAGCGATCTTTTGACAGTTTAAAGACAGCAGGAGGATTTCTTTTATCAGAAAACAACTTTTTTCAGCAAAAGACAGGATCCGCTAAAGGAGAAGACATATGCTGTGATGACAAATATCAAACACTAATTAAAATGACCCCCACATTTATGAAAGCAAAGAACAGATCCTTCTTTTCAACCAGAATCATAAAACAGAAACCACTCCCGTCTTTTAAACATGGCTTTGATGTAACATGCTGCACATTAAAATGAATTAAACAATGACAAGTACATTATCATTCATGTGTGCTTCATGTCTCACCTGTCTTGAAAACTCTATTCATTAAAAAACACATCTGGTGTAGAAAGATGAAGCAGAATCTAACTTTTATGTACACTTTTTTCCAAAGAAACGAACATAGAGAGTAAGTTCAACACAAGCAAGACTCTAGAGAAGAGGAAGCAACATCTGTCCGACTGTGCACCAGTCAAATGATGTTAAAGCTGACGTTGAATCTTCATGCTTTTCATTTTTAGCTCTGTGAGGTGGGTACATGCAAATCTTCCTCTCTTCCAATGCTTTTAATCTCTCTGCAAACTGAGGACCCACCAATCCAACAACCAGACTAGTACACCATGACTTTATCCGGGTGTTTCACATTTCTCATGCTATCAGTTTCTGGTAAATACGCACACATACTCTTTGGTTTCGGTCAGGATTTGTGTGGTTCTGTTCTGATCAGTCTGTTTTTCTCCACAGTGGTGCGCAGTCAGACTCTGACTGAGTCTGAACCGGTGGTGAAAAGTCCTGGAGAATCCCACAAGCTCACCTGTACATACACAGGAATATCAGATGATGCTGCACGTATCAGCTGGATCAGACAGGCTGAAGGAAAAGGACTGGAGTGGGTTTCCTACATTTCTGCTCCAAGTGGAAGTGATAAGTATTATTCCACGTTGGTCAAGAATCGCTTCACCATTTCAAGAGACAACAATGTGGACCAGGTGTATCTGCACATGAACAGCCTGACAACTGAAGACTCTGCTGTTTATTATTGTGCCAGAGCCCCACAGTGAAACAGGAAGTAAGAAAGCTTTACAAAAACTGCTGCAGATGTAACTGTGATTGACTGAAGTTTTTGTTTAGATTCTCCCTTTTATAAATGCCATGTCCTGATCGTACGTTGTCCGCCACCATAAATTGAATTCATACATCATTCTTTAACAATCTGCCCTCATGAGGCTTAGCTGCACTTCGGAAACAGTACCAACACAAGAAAATGGAAAATGGAATTGAGCTTGTATAGCACTTTTCTAGTCTAATGATAACTGAAAACGCTTTTACACTGCAGGTCCCAACAACACATTCACACTCTGACGGCAAAGGTGCCATGTAAAGTGACCATCAGACGTAACATGCCACTGAAATAGAGTGTCTTGCCCAAGGACACAGACATGTAGCTGCAGGAGCTGAGGGCTCAAACCCCAACCTTTCTGTTGAGAGACGGCCAACTCTCCCACGAAGCCACAGCTGCCATACTCATGATTGATCTCTCAAAAGTACTTAAGGCCCATGCAAACTTGCAACATTTTTAATTGTCATTACAAAATGTTTGATGATTTGTTTTGAAATTTCGAAAAAAGGAAATATATTTTTAACAAACATAGATTGCTAAAATAAAAGATTGTGACGCTTTAGTTAAAGGAATATCATCGATCATTAAAGAAAAAGAATAATTTTCTATTCACTATCATCTGAAGTCTTGTTTCTCAAAATTTCAGATTAAAATGCATACATTTAATGTATCACAATGATTTATAACAAAAAATGATTTGAAAGATAAAGAAAAATACAGAATTTAAATAATGTGATTGTTACCAGCTGCTAATAATAAATGCTTCCTGATGCTCCATACAGGAAACTGTGTTTGGTTTTTGTACGAGTCTTTATCACGGTGATTATGGGGTGGGGCACTGTGATGTAGAGCTGTACAAAAACCTGACAGCAACAATCTTAAACTCTTCTTTTTTAATAATGGACAAAAGAAGACAGGACAAAATATCTCACTTTGAACTAAAAGGAAACTAATGTGGAAGGGTTTTCATAAGCAGATTTTTCGGTAAAAGTTGTCTTTTTCATTGTTTAAAGTCGTAGGTAGTTCACGTATGTAAGTGTTATTCTTTGTAAATCTCAACCTTAAAAGAGTCATTAAGAGTCAAAACAAACATGTTAATCCGGGGACAAAAGAGTTTGCAACTGATCAGGACTTGGTGGATTTCAAACCTTTTATAAGGTCTTTTTTCTGGTTCTTTAGGTTTTTGTTTAGGCATTGAGTTGAGATGTAACACTGTGATGCATTTGACTACTGGGGTCAAGGGACTGCAGTCACCGTGAGTTCAGGTAAGTCACTTTAAAAACATCATTCTTAGTGATTACTATATTTATCTTTCTTTTAAACTGATTTTGATGCTTGAGAAGTTGGACTCGTTCATAATGTTTAAGTTTACAGTTAGCAGAGACAGTTGGTTGGTAATGCAGCTGTTTCCTTGAAAGCATCAGAAAACGGCTTTCTTGGCATTAAAACTCTAGGCAAGTACCTTGTTTTATGTAAACATCATTTTGTCTGGATTTTAACTGCTGCTGGTGAAGAACTCAGTATTTTTTACCCACATTAACGTTCACCAACTTTTTATTTTCTGGATATACACAAGACCTCATACTGCATGATGAGTGGTAAGACTACCGTTGAGCTGAGATATATTTAAGTTTCTGTGTTTCAATAGAAGGTCTCTGTGTGAAAGTATAATATAAATATCAAGTTAATCGCAGGAAAATTGACCTTTCGTAGGACTTTATTTTTGCACTGAAGGTTGAATTGTTGATCGTCGAATTTGAGAAATTCAACTATTAAACAATCGGCCCACACAAATATTCTAAATACTCCTTTAATACAAACTAAATATAAATTAGTTACATTCATGATATCTTGCGGTCTTGGAAAAGTTCATTAATAATTGCTTGTAAGCTTTTTTCATTAGTATGTTTACCTCTAATCTAATCCGTTGACTTGTGTTGATCACACAAACAAAAATAGTGTATATTAGATTTCCTCATATTGTTTTCAAGATATTGTCTTATATTTGTTTTTTGACCAAGCAAGATGGCTCAACAATTTTAAAAAGTTTCAAGGTGTGAGGATTTTTGACATCCATTTGATCAACATTTATATTTAATCAGTAGCCGTTTCTTTATTAGTTAATGTTAAAAAAATATAGTTTTTTTCCCCCGACAAGAAATTAGGTAAAAGGAATGGGTTTTCATAATACCTACTTTCTCCAGCTATGACAGAGAATCTGGTGTCCACGATTATGTAAGTTTTAATAAAGACAACACGTTTATTTAAAATACTACATCGACTAATATTCAGTATTAAAAAAAATTATATAAAACATGTAAAGCAAAAAAAAATGGCAGGGTAAAACAAATCAATAAAGGATTTATAATAGTGAGATAGTTTTGAGATGGGGCGGCAGTAGCTCAGTCTGTAGGGACTTGGGTTGGGAACCTGAGAGTCAAAGTCTGGAAATTGGTCTGGAAGTTTGAGCGGTGCAAGTGCCATTGAGCAAGACAGCGACCACCCACCAGATCAAGAGCTATCGCTTTGGGCAGCCCCTTTACTCTGACACTGTGATTGATTGATCTAACTAAAGAGCACTTTGGGTCTCTCGTTTATAATTCTGTCATCAAAGAATCTAATCACTGTTTAAAAAAGGTAGTTGAGATAATAAACAGTAGTTTATATTCATTTTATTTTAACCGTATTAAATCTCTTCTAAAGGAGCTGCACCGACTCTGTTCCCTGTGGTTCAATGCGGCTCTGGGACTGGAAATGAAATCACTGTCGGTTGTCTGGCTCATGACTTCAACCCAAAGAGTACTTTCCAGTGGACGGATGCCAGTGGGAAGAATGTCATTTCTGCACAATATACTACAGCTGTTATTGACAACAAATTGACAGGTCTTAGTCTGGCCCAAGTATCCAAATCTGACTGGAGGTCAGGGAAATCTTTTAACTGTTCTTTAACATACCCTGGAGGATCCGAAAGTGTCAACGTGAAAGGTGGGGATTTTTAAGCTTTTACTTCATCCATATCAATTTTATTGTTCTTGGGTTACTATATATGTATTCAAGTTTTTTACATTTATCCCAAAATTCTAATTTAGTTTATTTCCGATATATCTGAGATCTAAAAATATCTCCATCTCTTTCCCACCTACAAATTCAAAAGCAATCCCACTCCTTCTAAAGTTAACATTGGGATCTGTGCCAAGAGGAGACACTCAGGCTCTGGTGTGTTCAATTGAGAATTTTTACCCTGAAGACTTGACGGTAAAATGGAAGAAAAATGGAAATGAAGAAACTGGCTTCACTAATTGGCCCCCTCAATCAGTTGGAGAAGCATTTTCTGCTGTTAGTGTTCTGAATGTGAGAAACACAGACTGGGACAGTAAAGCCGTGTACACATGTGAGGTGAAACACAAAGGAACAACACATATGAAGAAGGTCTCAAAAGGTAATGCTTCTGTACTTTTACTACAAATAAACTGTGAACAACTGTTCAAGGTGATACCGGATGAATTCCTCAAACTCTCTTTTTTTGTAGCTGCTGTCAAAGTGGTACTGAACCAACCAAGTCCCAAAGAACTGTTCAACAACAACCTGGTGAAGTTGGAATGTATCGTTAATGGACAGGACAGTGATGTTGTAAATGAAGTTAAAATAACTTGGCAAATTAATGGTCACATGGTGTCTGACAACATTACTGTGAGCAACAATGGTCAGCGGAGCAAAATCAGCACGTTGACTCACAGTCTCTCTGAGTGGCAGAGGGTCAACAAAGTAACATGTTCTGCCATGAGAGACAATATGACCCCAGTAAATCAAGAACTGACTGTACACAGAGGTATGTTACCGAGTGATGGAGACGCAGGACTATAAATCTTGTAAATTAACATCCTTCACTAAAACCGATTTCTCTTTCAGATGGGGGGACACCAAAAGTGACGGTTCATGTCCTCCCAGAGGAGGAAATCAGAGACGAGGTCACTCTGGTGTGTCTGGTCTCCAGTCCTGAACAGCAGGATTACTACATCGCCTGGTCTGAGTATATCATACAAAAGACTGGAAACTATGTTGATGGCATTAACTTCCCATCCCAGAAGACCCAACAAGGCTACTCAGTAACAAGTATTTACTACACAACCAAGGACAAGTGGAACAATTACCAGTTTGAGTGCAACGTCTGGCCTGCTGGCAGCAATAAATCCATGAATTCAAGTACCGTGTCTAAGGCCCAGAATAACTCCATAGAATGTAAAAAATAGAAGACTTGGCTATGTTTTTTTTTGTGCTTATGTGTTCTTCTGTCCGCGTTTGCAAAATATGTAATGTTAGCACCCTGTGATGTCACCAGTGTCTGTCTTTGTACAAAAATTAACATTCAATGTCTTGATTTTGTTCTGTTTGTCATAAAATGTTGTTTTAATCTGTCTTTGTCAAGTGATCTAACAGCCTGACACGTGTGCTATGTGTTTCAAATAAATGTTGCATTGAGAAAAAGTTTGTTGCATGTTCATGAATGAATTATAAAATCAAATAAATTACAGAACAAGCATTAAACAGCAGGGGTTTTTATAATGCTGTTTCACAATGCAACATTACGATATAAATGTTAGTGTGTATGCACTATTCCATAATGTACAAGACTTTCTTTACATACACACACACACTTACACCCCTCTTATCTAACCACCAATACCTTCCTCTTATATTTCCCTTCAGGGTCAATAACGAGTTGTGGTTTAGATGATGCCGCTGAAGAGGACGAGTTCAGCAGTTTGTGGTCCACAGCCTCCTCTTTCATATTCCTCTTCATTTCCTCTCTCCTCTATAGCATGATAATCAGCCTGGTCAAGGTAAATGTGAAGGCTTTTTTTACACATTCGTTTTACCAAGTTATATATCTTTACAATCTACAGTTTTTTTTTACCATATTTATCAAATCGATGTCAGTGACGTAAATAATATAAATCTACAAAAAAAAAAAAAAAGGACTGAGTTAGTGGACACAGGCTCTTAGTGTTGGCTAAGTTGTTCTGTTTTATCAATAAGAATGGGAAACATGTCGGACTGTATCGTTTTAAAATGCTACGATGAGGCACATAATATTTAACCAAAAATCTTCAAAGCTAATTGATGAACTCATGTTATTCTGTCGAGGGGCAATCCTGGAACCTTTGATGCAAATTCATATTAAGTGCAATGAAAATTTCCAATCAATTTTATACCCAATAAAAAATCAATAAAATCTATCAGCCAACACTGTCTATCTTAAAAATGGACCTAATTTCATTTAAATCTCCTGCCAGCTGAACTCCAGTTAGAAATGACTATTCAAATCACTGTTCAACAATGTGTCTTTGACAAGTTCAAGTCATGTATTGTTAATTATTGTTTTACTTTATTTTTCAGATAAGGAGTCAATAATTGATGGAATGGATACACAACACAGACAAGTAAATGTCTTCATTTGATTTTCGGTATTTCTTTTGAGTGTACAAGCTTCAAACTATTGTATATTTTAATCATAAAAACTGTCATACATGCTGTTTAAAAACTCTATTAAAGTGTATTTTCTGTAACGTAAGCCATGATTTTCATGTCTTTACATTTTAGATATCTCATATGTTTTTGTTTAAAGATATAAACCAAAACCAGAAATGACTGGACCCCTGAAAGGCTTTGTAAAAAGACTCTCCACAGATGTTACTTAGTAATATAGATAAACGTGTTGGATCTGCAGCGTTAGTGACAGCAGTTAGTGATCAGCTTTTGAAGAAGAGTGAAAAAAGCTAATCAGCAAATGCCCTCGCTGTCTCTCTTTTTTGTCCAGGTCCTGGCATGGCAATCCACAGTCCAACATTGCTGGCTTAATATTTAAATTCAATCGATTGCACAGAACATAAAGATTTCAAAATAAAAGGCTCGTCCCATTTTAATAATAGGGGGATAGCATTTTGATACAAACAACACAAAATAAAATGTCAAATTTAGTTGTGTCAATAAGTAATGTTGAGTAAAATCTGTACATATTGCTTAAAATGAGGATGGACAATGTTAAACGTAATCATAATAGGCCCACCATACAAAAGCTTTCCCTTTCCCCCTATTTTGGGCGACCTTGACTATAAATGATGATGTGCCAGTGTTGAAAAGCTTTTGAGGATATTGTCATATTTCGAGGGACAACAACGGAATCGAAGAACATCAAAAATAACCCCACATCAAGTTAACCGTTGCAAATGTCTATGTCAATCAAGTTCAGAAGGGTTTTCTAATTTTCTGGCTTTGCTAAAGATATCATCTTCAGAGAGTCGCTTCCCCTTTCTCTGTGCACCTCTGGGACCACACCTGTGGCACTGAAACTTTGTAGAAACTGTCTGAGCTAGAAATAAACTTCCTCGAAGTGAGAGACTCATCCTCCACTGCATACAGTAAATTTGCAAACCAACATGTATCCAAGCATGAAAAGGCAAACGTGTACACAGTAGACACTGCCCCCCCATGACAACTCTCCAGAAAAATATTGTGGACAGGCTCAGCGGTAGAGTCGGTCATCTCTAAACTGGACAGTCGGGGGCTTGATCCTCATCTCCTGCAGCTACTTGTCCGGGTCCTTGGACAAGACAGTTAACCTCAAGTTGCTCTCGCTGGTTTGTTGGTTGCATTTTAATGTGTATGAATGGGATTAGTTAATACCAAAGGACACTTCACTCAGCAGTCTCTACCATCAGTGTGAAAATGTGTAGGTGTGACCTACACAGTAGTAGTCTGAAGACTAGAAAAGCACTATGCAAGCTCAAGTCCATTTACCATTTTCCATCAGGGTTATCTGTGTCTGGGGGAGCTGGTGTCTTTAAAATCTCTTTAAAAGTAGATTGAAGGTGTTGGAGGACAATGCTTCAGATGCTTTGACAAATGACTTATTGCTCGGTGACTCAGGACATGTTGATATTTGTTTGTAATTACAAATTACAATTAAAATTGCCAAACAACATTGCAGCCAAGTTAATTGGTCTCCCCACACCCACTCTGTCAGAGCTCAACTCAAAGGCCATCTCACGCATTGCACGCACAATAGCACTGGACATCACACACGCACTCAACTCTCAACTGCCACTTCACCATCATGCCCTTCGGACACAGTTACAGGTCCCTGTTGTGCAGGAGGGTGCGATATGGCAAAAGCCTAGTGCCTGCAGCCCTCAACAACAGGCCGACATAATGCTGATCAGCTTTCCTTTCATAACTATATGCACTGAATGTCCTGCTGTCTTCTATTTCTGTTCCCCTGTTATTCTTCTGTTGGCGTCCAGCCCTTAAATGTATTGTATATTGGAAAAGAATTTCCCCTTGGGGACAATAAAGCAAAGTCTAAAGTCTAAAAAATACTATGTATTTTATGTCTGCAATGTTTTGGTTAAATGCATTTTACACAAAAATAAAATAAAAAAACTTATCTTATACCTTATTTCCACTTTTCTTGTTTTTTGTCTTTTTATTGTATCATTCTTTTATTTTCTTGTTTATCTTCTTACATTCTTTTAGCAAACTGAACGGGGATGCAATCTACAAAAAACAGTAAGAGTGTTTAAGGCTAGTAACAAGAGTTAACATTAAGTGTCTAAACCACCATTTTCTTCACAACAAATTTCTTTATTACACTTGACTTGTAAATAACTGCAATAATGTCAGCTTATTGACATACAGGAGAACATTTTAGAGACTTCAGACTGTATCCTTTTGACTTTGCGCAATTTCTTTCCAACAGACAATTCCCACCAAATTACAGTTAATAACCAAAACACAGTCTTTTGAACGAGGCATTTTGTCAGGGCAGCTTGAACAGCAAGGATCAGGCTTTTCCCACGGTGGGCTCTTCTGCACCTGCGGTGCTCTGTATCCCCATCCCAAGGGAAATGTGGTGGGGGGATGATTGATGCTCCTGTTGTTGACTTCTGTTAGGTTGGGTGTGGAAAGATTATTTTAGCAGCTGAGGTTGAGATGCTTCACATGCAAGCTGTTTTTTAAAGTTGACAAAAATAAGCAAAGACTGCCATCTAGTGGCAAACGCATAAAATGATATGTTGTCTTGATTCAGTTAACCTAAAAAATGTAAAAAACTATTCAATAGCTTAGGAATAAGGAATTTTCTAACATTGTGAGACATTTTTACATTTCTATGACATATAAATTGGGATTCATGAGTAAAAAAAAGAAACTTATTGTACCAGAAGCAGTTCAGGCAGAAGGCACCGAGCAAGAAAATATCCCAAAGTGAACTGCAGCAACTCGACTCATCATGTTGAGCTTTAGATGAGAGTTCAACTTTTTCTTAATAAAGTTCTTAAAAAAAAAAAAAATTTTAAGAGGATAAACAAATTGAAGTTTCAAATATTAGATTAAAACAAGCAGAGAATCAATCACTCCTATTTTTTTTTTTTGTTCAACAATGTTTATTTCTAATATGCATAACATTTTTCAAAAGAAAACAGAGTCTGGAAAGACTTTGCCATTTACTCTAGTCACTGTAGTTATTGGCGTTAGCTGGGACTAAGAAACAGATTTAACAGAGTTAACAGTTTTAATGTCCAGAATTAAATAGCTATCCCGAACATTGAGAAACGTAATTTAATAAAAACCAGATTGGATACTCACAAAATGCTTGTGATAGTTTTGAATTATTTAAATAATTATAACCGGAGTAGTTTCTTTGTGCACTGCAGTACAGGATAACAAAGCCACCCTGTTTTTGTGCTGTGGTGTTTCACTGTGTACACGGGGGGTCACAGTGTTTTACACCAATACAAAAACCTCTCAACAGACACAACAGTCTTTTTCTTGTAAAAAGAATTATGTATATAAAGATTATATACAATTATGAAATTATTTGGCTTCAGCAAAATATAGCCAGCATACAAAAAAGGACAAAAAGAAAAAATATATCCTTAAAAAAGTGTCATTGAATGGCTAAATGATGCTTAACATAAGTGATAAGATATGATGAAATTAAAAAAAAAAAATTGAACAGAAGAAAATGTGTCTGCTGTATATCGAGAAAGCGAGTCTACAGGGTGGAGTTTTTGAACTGAGTCATATCACAGTGTATTATAACAACCACAGTGATGCACCCTGTGACGAAAACCTAACAACCTAAACCAGACATTCATTTGGATCTATCTTGTGTGCACTTTTTTTTTTAACTTGTATTTGTATTTAGTCTTCTCTGTGATTGTTAAGTTTGTTTAAGTGATTTTTTAAATTTCTATGATTAATGTATCTTTTTTTAGTTTTTCATGATGCAATTAATGGCCTTTATTTAGCACATGTGCGTGTACCAAAAAGGACAATTTGACAAGCAGTTGTTGAATTACAACATAGAAAGCAGAAAGCATTACCTTTCAGGTGGAATTTTAATAAACAGTGATCAGCAAAGTCATTTTAACTTGATCCTCTGGTTAACATGAACATGTGACCAGAGGATCATTCAAATCCATTAAATTATTATTACGAGACTGTGAGAACCAGAGTTGGGTACATGGACAGACCAAAAGACAAACTTTCCCATCAATGCACCCAGGACGCTAATCAGGCTTAAAAGGGACACCGAATACTGTAGTTCAAAGAGTAAGCAAAAATTCCACGATTGCTGCTGCTGCTTAAATTGTATAAATTGGAAAAAGCAGCAGTGTGCACAGCTCACAGGAATGACAGCAAAGCACCAAAAAAACAAACCACAAACTTATCAACATCCAAAGTGAAATCAAAGATTCCTGAGCGAGTGAAGCTTGTAAGACATAACAAATGATGCATAACAGATTAGAATAAATAAAATAAAATTGATTAAATATTGCTTAAAACGAAAAATCTAGGGTGGGGAAGGAAAGCATTGAAGTTTGTGAACTTGATAAATAGGTGAATGAATAAGGTCAAGAAAGGTTAAATAGAGTGGTGTTTAAAATAAATAGATCAGCCATTCATGGGTCTATTGGATGTGGGAAAAAACTTTGACAACAGTCCTGAAGGTGAGAAATCTGTATCTGTGGTCTGAGGGGAGAAGGTTGTATAGATTGCAAAGTGTGTGTGATGTATGAGGCTATGTGTTGTCCCATTTTTTCCTCCTGTTGTAAGGCTGATTAGTGGTTCCTGCTGCTGTTCGATTATTTTACAGCTCATTGTTATGGTTCGGTTGAATGGATTGCAATAAATGTTAGACACGGACCCAAACCAGATTATGATATTTGTTGTTTAACAAAAATGAAAAGTGCTACTTTTAAATTGCTGGAATTTGTTTGATGGGATATCCAGTGTGCAGAGCACAGTTTTTGTATGGAGCTATTTCACAGTGTAGACTATAGCAGCAGCCACAGTGATACATTCAATGACAAAAACCTCCATCAGCTGAGAGACTCATAAAATGCTGTCACACAAGCGAGTAAGTGGGTGACGCTACGTTCTGCAGCCAAACAATTCGACTCTAAGGTAAAATGGACAATAATGTGTTCTTACACAAATGAAAGTTTACAAAAGTACAAAGTTGTATCATAATGTTGTGGTATAACAGAAAAAAGGAACTGTGGTAGATTCTCCAGTACAAACATTATAAACCATGCACCCTATGAGGCTAAGGTTTTTGTACGAGCATTTAATAACGTGTATGGAGTGGGAGCCACTGTGATATGTGGTTGTACAAAAACCTATTCTCAACTAAACAAGCACACAGTCAACTTGTCTGCAGAAAAGGAGAAGATATTCATAAATCAAGGCCAGGCTCATTTCCTCAGGCAATGCTTTCGCAAGAATAAGCTACCTATACAAAGAAAAAATATTAAAACGAAAAGAGAAGAGAAATTTAAAAGCAACTGCCCAATAAGCCAAGTACACCAGAATGATAATGTTACTCACAAAAGTATGGATGTGTTTTGTCCATGGTTTTAGCACTAGACACCATTAAGTTTCATCCTTTTCTTTATTTGTATTTACACTTTTTTAAGTTCCATAATTATTGAACAAAAACAGCTCATTGGAATATTTCAACCTGCTGATCCCTTTTAAATTCATTATATAGATGTAAAAAAAAACCCACACTGGCTTAAGTTAAAGCATGTGTGCGTCAGTGTACAGTGTAGTTTTTTTGGATGGTCTCATATCACAGTGCGATATGGCGACCACAGTGATAAATCCCATGGCCAAAAAAAAAAAAAAAAAAGTTTTTCTCATGGAGTTGAAGATTAAACCACCTGGTCAGACAACTTCCAGCTACAAACAAAAACTGTACAGAGGAAGGCATTCACAAAATGCCTTCTTCTGTTAGTACGAGTTTTCATGAAATCATTCATCTTGGTAATTTAGTAAATATACCATTAAAATAAATGGTGTCTCATAATACACAGTATGTATGAGACACCTTAAACATCAGAGCTACATATGGATTGGAGCCAAGTGTATGTTGTTTGTTAAAAAGCAAATGTGATTCTATGAAGTTGAAAAAAATGTCTCTATTTACAAGTCAAGGTAATGTCTTTTTAACAGTTAATCCAAATAAAAGCAATTTGTAGGTTGTACCTTTGAAAAAGAATACACGCAAAAACTGTTAACATGAAAAGTTTGTCAGCGGTGTGTTGTTGTTGTCTGACCTTGGCTGTATAAATATATCTGTTTCATGATTTCATCATATATTATTGAAAACTCCCACACCTAATAGCCACAGTCCCCGTTTGAAAGCCACTGAATAATTGGTCATATTTAATGAGACAAAGTCTATTATGTATATTAGCTTACTCTTCCAACTATGCATTTCCCTACAATTTCAAGATAATCAATTTCACTAGCAGTGAAGCTAATGTGTGAAGTGAAACTGTGATTATCCATTGTTTTAAGAAATTATAAGGCTCAAAGGAAGATTAAATTTTTTTTTGTGTTTTACAAGTACATCGGGGTTAGATTGCATAAAGTGGGAAGGATTATACAGTACACAGTTACCACACACTGTATTGGGCAGAGGTTTTTGTATGAGTGTGCAACACTGTGTAATGGGGGGGCACAGTGATAAATGGTAATACAAAAACCTGTCTGTACTTAACGGTATACAAAGAAAAGGAAGAGGAGAAGATATTTACAAATCCAGGCTCAGACTTTTCAGACCCTGAAGAATTTAAATATCTCACCTAATTTTAAATTGTAATTTTTCAAACTTTATTCTAAAAACCCGAAGTAAAGCTATTTCTCTCCCGTACTTTTAAGAGCAAATTAAACTTTCAACAACCAAACAATAGAACAGACAGACAGTAGATCATTTTAATTATAGAGCTTAAATACATAAGGATAACAAATGCTCAAACATCATTAATACAATGTTATAACACATATTTGTTAACAAACACTTATAATGCACTTTAAACAAATTCTCATACATTTTGAGATTTGACATGAACGAGACACTCTCAAACCGATTATGGAAATTTCCGCACGCTTTGGACTTATGGTTACTATTTATGTAAAACACAGGAAACCTCCACCACAGCAGGTGCTTCCTCATCCACTTACTGAACGGAAACTTGGGACAAAAAGCCAAAAGCTCAGAAATAAGCACTGACATTGAACATTGGACAATCACCCTATCACTCCTGGTTTCACCTTATTGTTTTGGACACTTAATGCTGGTTTCACCTTATTTTTTTGGACACTTAATGCTAATCACTGCTCCTTTATGTTGCTGAGCATTTTAATGGCCCAATCTGCATCCCTAACTGTCTGCATTGACTGTTTAATGACTGTACTCACACCTCTGGCACTACCTCTGTACATGCACAAACAACACTTGTTTCTAGAAGGTCAGCACTTTTTGTTTCTAAGGCTCTTTAACTGTTTACAGGTCTCTTTTAATCAGCACATGTTTTCTCTCCTTCACAGGTTATGTACATTATGCTATACAAGTTTGAATCCAATGCTAATGTTAACTGCACAGGCTTAACCTGTAATTATGTTTACTCTTAGTCACATAGAGGCTGCTAAATCTTGTATGGGGATTATTGTATACTGAGGGGAGGGGGACAGCGGGTGTGTATTGTACCTAATGTCTTGTGTCCTGCCTGTCTGTATACTGCTACTGGATGCCTTGAATTTCCCTCGGTCGGGAGGGATGGATGGATGGATGGATGGAGGGATGGATCTATCTATCTATCTATCATCTATCTATCTATCTATCTATCTAGAGCTCTACCAGAGGATCTCAGACAGAGTCCTGTTTCATCAGGGGTAAAAAGCTCAGAAATATAGGAAGGGGCCAGCCCATGTGGTGCCTTTATAAGAATATTAAAATCAATAGGGAGCCATTAAAGCAGGGTCAAATAACGCAACAACATGCCCCTGGGCAACAACTACAAGTGCCCCTCCAGAAATCTGCTGCCCACCAAACCCCACCAACATCAGAGCTCCCACTACCACAGAATCTGAGAAGGCGTATGCAATGGTACCGTGTGAAAAGCTAATGTGACGGGGGCAGAGAGGCTATGGGCCCTTTGCAGATCTCCTGCCTCTGGGCAATTGCGAAATAAAACAGAGTGCTTGAACTGAGTCAGGACGAGGTTACATGTTCTGTCCAACATCTTGATCCAACCATCTCGTCAACCTTTATTAAACTATAAAAGTGCCTCTGATGTGAACACATAGGTGCTTCCCAAGTTGCTAATTGGACTGTTAATAATGCAGCTTAGGGAAAAGAACAGAGGTGTAGTCAAGACACTAACCGAGACCAAATCCCCATTTCCACTAAGCAGTCCGGCATGGATCAGTACAGTTTTGGTTCGGTAAAGCCTGATCCTGTTTTGCGTTTCCACAGCCCTTTCCAATCGTGCCCTGTTTGGCGTCTAAGCCAGATGCCGATAGCCACATCAGCTTTGTAATAGCGTGACTTTATAGCGTTGTTTGTCTTTCAATACTGCTGTCTACGGGACCAATCAACAGACTGCATTGTTTAGCTCCACCTTTTAGGGTCGATCAATATTCTTGGCACCCCAAAAGAAGGGTACCAAAAAGTAAGACTGTACGGGTCAGTAATTTGGGGATCTTTCCTGGCTTTAGCCTATGTAAAAGCCACAAAATGCGTGCCGTACCAGGACGAACAAAACTAAACCGCTTGGTGGAAACAGGGCTCAAGAGAGTCGGAGACCAGAGTCCTCCAACATCAAGTAATTAAGGAACCAAGATGTGTTCAAGACTGAAGATTGTACGCTATCCTAACCTAAGTTAAGGTCTAGAACAGAGGATATCAAAAGTATGGATAGTGTTGCTGACTGAATTAGCTATGTGAAATTCATTAGATATATGCAAAGACTTTATTTTTATTATTTATAACTGGTATAAAATCATACACATTTGCAGGTTTAATTTCATTCCAAAAACTTAATAGGTTTCTGGTTTTGTTAGCTCCATAATGCACAACTAGGACCTGAGACAGGAAAATATGATAAAGAGGAAGTGAACACCAACCGTTGTCAAACACACTTAATATTATATAACCCACAGGAAATAAATATCTCTAGGGACGTGGTTAATAAATGGTACTGTGGGAATAGCTTTTGTCAGTGGAACATGTTAGCTTTTCATTGATTAAATAACATGTTTAGTTTTTATACTACAAGCAGACTGTAAAGTATCACTGTGATGGCTACTTTGACTACTGGGGGAAAGGGACCCAAGTCACAGTAACTTCTGGTAAGTAATAATCCAAATACACGTTAATGAATGTAGTCGAATATTTAGATTTTTTTATTCAATGTATATTGATTTATTGTGTACTTAAACCAACTTACAATCTTCAGCATGTACTTTAGGGTAAACAAAAGTATATAGACTGGTTTACTGATGAAGTACATCGATTTATTTGATGATACAAGCGCTAGAGGATTTTTGCAGTAAATTGTGATAGATAACTACTTTGACTACTGGGGAAAAGGAACCATGGTGACCGTCACAGCAGGTAAAAAAAAAAAGGCTCTTTCTGTCGTCATATTGAAAATATAATAATTGCACTGGTTAATGTAACACTAAGACCTCAGTGGTGTGAGGAACATCGTCATGGTGTGTTTTTGTATGTTGAATGTGTTGACTTATTACACTGTGACGACTACTTTGACTACTGGGGAAAAGGAACGATGGTGACCGTCACAGCAGGTAAAAAAAGGCTCTTTCTGTCCTCATATTTAAGAAATTGTAATATACTGTTTATTATAACATTAAGACCTGAGTGGCATGAGGAACATCGTCATGGTGTATTTTTGTATGTTGAATGTGTTGACTTATTACACTGTGACGGTGCTTTTGACTACTGGGGAAAGGGAACCATGGTGACCATCACAGCAGGTAAAGGCTTTTTCTGTTCCCATATTTAAGAAATTGTAATGTACTGTTTAATATAACATATTAAGACCTTAGTACCATGAAGAATGTCATGGTGTGTTTTTGTATGTGGAATGTGTTGACTTATAACACTGTGACTACTACTTTGACTACTGGGGAAAAGGAACAATGGTGACCGTCACAGCAGGTAAAAAAAGGCTCTTTTGGTCATCATTTTTAAGAAAGTAAAAAATGCTGTATTATTTCACATATTTAGATCTCAGAGGCATGAGGATCTTCATTAAGGTGTGTTTTTGTATGTTGAATGTGATGACTTCTTACACTGTGATGCTGCTTTTGACTACTGGGGAAAAGGAACGATGGTGACCGTCACAACAGGTAAAAACCTTTTTAGTCTTCATCATGAAATTGCGGTGATGACACAGACAAATTTAGATAACGACTTCAGTAGTTGGTTCACTTTTTGCATGATAAATGCTGCGACCTATAACACTGTGACGGTGTTTTTGATTACTGGGGAAAAGGAACGATGGTGACCATCACATCAGGTAAGTCAACCCTTTGTTTTGAACAGTTTGTATTTAAAATCAGATTTTTCTATTACTTTAAGCACCAATAAGTCAATTTAGTCCTTCAATACTGTATGTTAATTGTGTTATGTGGTGGAAAGCATGCCTGAATCTATGTTCTTATTGATGCTTTCAGAGGTAGATATACAAATGTAAAAGGTGTAAAATTTTAAAACAAGAAATTACAAAGCCTTGAACAGGTAGATTACTGAGAACAGGTTTTTGTATGCCGTGGTTAATAAATTGTCAAACTGTGACTACGCTTTTGACTACTGGGGTAAAGGCACAATGGTCACCGTTACTTCAGGTATGCATCTTTAACATTTCTGAATTTAGTGTCTTATCCAATTACTGTTACAATGGGACATCTCTGATGTGATCAAGCGATGATAAAACAGCAAACTGTTTTTTGTAGCCGGGTATAGAGTTTGTGGAAGACTTCAAACTCCTGGCTGAAGAGTTCAGTTTTAAATTATTTCTATTCAAAGACGCAAATTTTACTTAGATTTTTTTACTGTCTCCGATATCACAATGTTCGACAAGAGTTTGTCGGCTATTACAGTGATAGGTTTTTGTGACAAGTCCTTATTGACTTTCTTTACTGTGATAACTGGGGAGCTTTTGACTACTGGGGTAAAGGCACCATGGTCACTGTAACTTCAGGTATGTATCTTTAACATTTCTGAATTTGATGTGTTTTCTAATTACTAATGCAATTTGATCTTTTTGACATGGTCACGGGAAATGGGCCGGCAGTAAAACAGCCAAATGTTTTTTTGTAGCCGGTGATAAAGTTTGTAAATGACTTCAAACTCCTGGCTGCAGAGTTCAGTTTTAAATTACTTCTATTCAGAGATGCATTTTTTAATCTCATATTTTTCACTGACACCGACACCAAATTGTTCGACAACAGGTTGTGGTATTACAGGGAAAGGTTTTTGTGACAAGTCCTTATTGACTTTCTTTACTGTGACAACTGGGGCTACGGTTTTGACTACTGGGGTAAAGGCACTATGGTCACTGTAACTTCAGGTATGTATCTTTAACATTGTTTGATTTAATGTCTTCTCCAATTACGGATGCAATTTGATCTTTTTGATGTGATTGTCCAACGATAAAACATCAAACTGTTCTTTGTAGCCGGATATAGAGTTTGTGAAAGACTTCAAACTCCTGGCTGCAGAGTTCAGTTTTAAACTACTTCTATTCAAAGATGCATTTTATTTATTTTAAATTTTTTTACTGATGCTGATACCAAAATGTTCAACAAGAGGTTGTGGGATATTACAGTGATAGGTTTTTGTGACAAGTCCTTATTGACTTTCTTTACTGTGATAACTGGGAGGCTTTTGACTACTGGGGTAAAGGCACCATGGTCACTGTAACTTCAGGTATGTATCTTTAACATTTAACATATCTTATCCAATTACTGATGCAATGAGATCTTTTTGACGTGGTCACGGGAAAGTGGTCAGTGATAAATCAGCAAACAGTTTTTTGTAGCTGGATATAGAGTTTGTGCAAGACTTAAGACTCCTGGCTGAAGAGTTCAGTTTTAAATGTTTCACTGTCGCCGATATCAAAATGTTCGACAAGAGGATGTGACATATTACAGTGATAGGTTTTTGTGACAAGTCCTTTTTGACTTTCTTTACTGTGATAACTGGGATGCTTTCGACTACTGGGGTAGAGGCACTATGGTAACAGTGACATCAGGTAAGATTCGCGACGCAAAAATGTCATTTTTTAAGTTACATTTAAGGTAATTGCACCTGGGATTTTAAATCACTTTAAAAGTAAAGTATGTTTAAATAGTTTGTGCTGTAACCGTTACGTAAGGTAAGAATAATTTAATCCCTAAATTATTTGCTTATGTTCAATAGAAGTATGTGTTACAAACAAATAATTATGACCAAAGACATTAGCTGTGAGTTCAATGAATTTACATCTTCATCTAGTCAGTTTCAAAAATAACTCAGAACGGTTAGTCTGATTTATAGAATAAAAAAAATTTAATCAAAAAATCAAACAGGAAAACCACAAAAAACCTATTACTGGGGAAGGTTGTTTCATATAACGTCAAAAAGACAGCTAGGAGTTCAGATGGAAGAACAATATGGAGCATCATTTCCACATCAGATAAAGGTGCGCAAATGTATTCATCAATGTAATGCTTTAAGCCATCTGTTGAAAGTTAGCCAACTTGTCTTAATCTGCAACTTATGTTTGATGATGGATTTCTATAATGACTCATTTTTATTTCAGCATTTTTTTCCTGCTCTTTTGTTTTTTCTATTTTAGCCGCTACATCCAAACCAACCGTGTTTCCTCTGATCCAATGCGGGTCTGACGCTGCCACAGTTACCCTTGGCTGCCTTGCCACTGGCTTCTCGCCTTCCTCTGTGACTTACTCTTGGAATAAAGCTGGCACTGCCTTGACGGACTTCATCCAGTATCCTCCAGTAGAGAAGAATGGTGTTTATTCAGGAGTCAGTCAAATCAGAGTGGCCAAACAGGACTGGGAAGCAAAGCAGCCCTTTAACTGCATCGCATCAAACACAGCGGGACAAGGACAGGGGAATTTCATCTTTGCACGTAAGACTTCTGTTAAGTCATATAAATATCTTAAAGCAGCTTATTTTTTAAATGTAGCAGGTTAAGATGGCAGAGATAACGTAAATTATTATGCTTTTTAAAACTCGTTTTTTTTTATGTTGTTTAAATTTGCATTGGTAGAAATGTATATGCAGTAAAAATTGTCGTACATGATAGGCTCACTGTGATCTGTAAAATGTGTATGGACATAGTATCAAATAATTATTTGAGTTTAACTTAAAGTATTACAGTGTTACTATGAAAATGCAATATAGATAGAAAATACAAAAAAAATCTGCCTAAAAAATAATCATGTAGATTAGGAAGATCTGTACTTTACTGTTCACTTACAAAGAACTACAATAGTACTGTAATGATTATAATAGCAATGCTACTACAAATACTTCTACTACAAAGAGCAAATTAAATAATTGTGCAACTTATTGGTGTATTCTTTAACCCAATTCTGTCAGTATACTAAAGAAATAATTCAAAATAATATAAATCAAAGGAGATAATAACATTAACAAAAAAATTTTTTTAATGCGAGATAGTGGAAAATATCCTTTAATAGTTTTACTTTAATAATTAATGGACCTCGCAGGTAAACGAAAGAGTGAGGTGAAATAACAAGGCTAACACTTTCTCATGCATATTCTGCTGCTGACTCGGTCTATTTGACTTCTTACTAATATTCTGCATGTTCTCTGCACTTGTCTAAAATCATACCATTGCAATGTGCCATGCTTGTTTCTATCCATCTGCATAATCATAGTTATGCAGATAGATTGACCTGTATGCTGATAATTTAAGTTTTGGGTTGATCCATGTTTGCTTGCTGGGGCAGTAAATGTATATGCAGAAGTGAGCGTTAAAGCTCTGCTGTTTAGAAATGTTGTTTTCCTCCCGAGTCTTTCTGTTTCAAAGTGGTCATTTGAGGAGATGCCCAAAGTCAAAAAATCAAATTCAGTTAACGTCGAAGTCAACTGCATTTTGCAAAAATGGCTTCTGCATATACTATATCTTTGTACGTTTGATTCCCTGCTTGCGCAAACATATATTTGTGTATATCTTTGTTTTACAGCGCCGTTTATTAAGGAGCCAACTCTTAAAGTGTTTTCCTCAAAAGAGGAGGGAGACTTCGCTTCCTTCTCATGCCTTGCCAAAGATTTTTCACCAAAGCAGCATGAGTTCAAATGGCTGAAAAACGGTCATGTAGTCCCCCATGGCATGTATGTGGTCAATACTCCTGCCAGCGACAGAAAGACACAGAATGGAACAGTTCTGTACAGTTCAGCAAGTTTCCTCTCAGTGCCAGCCACCGAGTGGACTCAAGACACCACGTATGTATGCCAGTTTAAGGGGAAAGATAATGTGAACAAGAGTTCCTCTGTGACCTACGAGCTGTGCACTAATGGTGAGTAAATTATGCACTTTGAGTAAATTGTGATCAGATTCCTTGTTTATCTCCATTGTTTTAGCCATTTCTTTGTAATAATTCTCCCTTATGCCTCTCTCAAAGGTGGCGTATGTCCTCAGGCAGATGTGGACATCAATATCGAAGCACCGTCAATGGGGGACTTGTTTGTACAAGGAAAAGGAAAACTAGTGTGTGAAGTCAAGATAAATAAGCCCTCTGCAGAGAAGATTTATTGGACAGACGAGCAAGGAAAGGACATGGCTGATGCCTCCACAACTGTCAGCAAAGGACGTCAAGGCACATTCAGAGTTCCCCTTGATATGTCCTTTGACGAATGGAGCCGTGGGGTTAAGCCCATCTGTAATGTTGCACATTCTGAGTATACTGACCCCATCAAGAAACAGCTTGAGAGGAATATTGGTAAGAAAGTTATTAGTCATGCACTAAAATACTGTGTGTTGATGCTGTTAATGGTTTGATGATCTTTTTAGGTGGGATTAGTAGTAGAGATTTCCATTAGAAAAGCATGTTCTTGAATTTTTGGCAGGAGGTTTAATTGTTCTCTCATGCTTGCAGGAGGAGAGATTCAACGTCCATCAGTGTTCATGATGCCTCCATTAGAACATACTAGAAAAGAAATGGTGACCTTGTCTTGCTATGTGAAAGACTTCTACCCCAAAGAGGTTTATGTGTCTTGGCTTGTTGATGATGAGGAACCAGACTCACAGTACAAGTTCCATACAACAGAACCTGTATTAAACCAAGGATCCTATTCGGCATATGGCCAGTTATCACTCAGCTTCGAGCAGTGGAACAAGAGTGATGCAGTGTTCAGTTGTGTAGTATACCATGAGTCTCTGACTAACACAACTAAAGCTATTGTCAGGTCCATTGGGTCCAAATCCTCTAAAAACATCAACCTGGTCAACCTCAACATGAATGTCCCTGAAACGTGCAAGGCTCAGTAGACGTTTTTTTTGTCTTCATCTGTCTGCTGTTGTTTGTTGCTTGTGATTTGACATTGTGTTTGTCTTTAAATGCAAAATAAAAAGAAAAAAAAAGGTTGAACTCTGTCGATTTATGTTGCATTCTGTCCACGTCTTTACTTACTCAGGATTTCAAGCTACATGTTTGTTATGTGTGTACTGTCACTGTGCTATCCAAACAAAAATCAGGCTAACAACTCAGCAGATTTATAGCATTGTTTGCAATAACAACAAATCAAAGTATCAACTTTAAACTAAATTAAATGTAATTAAAAGATACTGTATTCAGTAGAACAACAAACACTTGCAGAGTTTAGGCTAGTGATATTTTAACATATTACACTGTTTGTAGATATGCATTCACAGTATGTGTAGTACTTGTCTTTGTGTGTGTGTATGCATGTTTTATCTGCTGGGTCTTGCACCCCAAACAAGAGATGATCACTTGAGGTCTAAATGCAGGTCTGTGGTACTGCCGTTAAGTGACCAATAACCTGACTGAAAAGACAAGCCACACAAAAAAATAGTGGTCTTTCAAAAGCAATTCAAGATCAACAAGAGGCCTCTTTAATTAACATGATCTCCTGATTGTGACATTGATGACAAGAAAGATGCCAGTACTGTCTTTTACTGATTTATTGTGGGATTAATTAACTCATTGATTAACTCCAGTCTTACCACAAAGTTATGAAACATATTTTCGAAGTAGATAGTGTTGTAGTCTGATCTCAAGACCAGTTTTTAAAAATCTTGTCTCGTAATTATTATTAAGTATTTTTATTGCGTCTTATCCCGCCCCCAGACTGGGCGGACTCAGGATTTTAAATCAGGACTAGTCAAGACCAAAAGTGCTATTTTTCCACGCGATAACGGTTATTTGAAGAAATTTAAATTCATTCTTAATTGGATTTTTAACCCCCGGTCATGGCCGATACCTTCCTGGTGTTTCGGCTCCCCCTGCACATAAGATTATATTTCATTGATATTTATGGTCTTGCTCTTGTCGTCTTGGTCATGGCCTTCCTTGGTCTCTGTTTTGAAATCGATTTTCATCCCTTAATTTCTTGGTCTCTGAGCACTCTGGTCTCCATGTCTTGGTCAAGGTTAGTACGGCCTAGACCAAACACTACTGGGTAAATTAAGAGATTTTTAGACAACAGCAGAAATTGGTCATTGTCTCAAAGTTGTAAAAGTCAGTATAAACTCAATAATTGTTTTTAACCTCATGCAGACTTCAAACAATGGAGCGATGCTTTGGAGGCAGAAAAAGACAACATGGTCGAAACTGCCCTTACCTTCATCTTTCTCTTCCTCATTACTCTGCTTTTCACCATTGCAACTACTGCTTTCAAGGTAATCATGGACTGATTTCATTTAACCAGAAAAAAAGAATGCTAAACCTCTTGGTGTTGTCAAAGAATTTAAATAAACACTCTAAAGCAAACTAAAATACTATTTAACATCGACTACACTATCATTTACATATCACTTTTTTATTGGTAATAAATCCCCAAAGTGATTGCAGCCAAATTCATGGTAATTGTTCAGGGCTAAGATTGAGAATCCCTCGTCCATTTACTGAGGCTTAACTGAAAAAGTGATAATACATTAGACAGTGTATAGCACTTGTCTGAGAAAAAAGATGCTGAAAGAACGAAAGTCAAATCAGTGTTGATTCAATTCATTTGAAAAGCATTAATACTGTAAAAAAAAAAAAAATTGCTCATACAAAACAGATGTAGATATCACTAAAAATAACCAAGGGCCCTTTTAAAATCCAAAAGTAATACTTTGTTGTGTAGGGATGTAATCATTGTGGTGCATTTTTAATGATTGTTTCTTTTGTCTTTTCAGGTTAAATGAAACAAGGTGAACTTTCTGTTGAACATATTTTTCACAGTGTTATTGCATAAATTCAAAGTATCATGTAAGTAATCCTCATCATTTATTTTATAACAAAAAGCCATGTCATAATGATATTTTTTAAATATTAACTATTGACATTAAACCAGCAATTTTTTTTCCGTTTTCATTCTTTATCAATACTATCCCATAATAATCTTTGGTACAATATCTTGTTATGAACAATCTGCATTTGTGTAATTTGTTTTTCCATGTAATAAATTGCTTTTCTGTTAATCAATTTTCAAGAATCTTTTCATCAACCCATGAGATATTAAATACATAAATGTGAACATTTTACACTTGCTCAGGTTCTTTAATCTATTATTAAACCTTTAGCAACGTTTGAAACCTACTTTATCATGCAAGTAAAATGATATGAGATATTTAAATGTGAATTCTGTTTCTTTTACTGGCATAACCACACCTCACACCTGGTCTCAGTGATGCTCCGTTGCTCTTGTCTTTGTTTCACTTCTCTAAATCGATGCTTTTTTGAGAGCTGGTTGTTACTCAATGCTTCCGCCTGCTGCTTACCCTGACCCCTTTGCCCTGTCATACTGCAACATCTGTGCAACACACTCCCAGCCTTATCTCCACGTAACTTTTAAGATACAATTTAATAAGGTACAACTCTGCCATCTAGCCTGAAAAAAGGATATTACACTTAGCACTGTGACAAACCTGATTAACTGGAGGTATGTATCACTACTTATATAAAATCAGCTCATATTGCTTTTTATGCTTAAATGCAATAGAAGGAAGCAAGTCATAAAATGTTGTTTTCTGTATTACAGCACCACGGGTTGTATCTCCAAACATCACATTACAACCTGTCTGGGAAGGTGAAATCAAAACTTCAGGGGTCAGACTCATCTGCACCTTGAGTGGCTTCTTTCCAGATAAACTTAGTGTGAAATGGCAGCAGGACAAACAACCTCTAGTGATCAATCCAAGTGAAAGGAAGCTGCAGACCATGGAGGGAGTGGAAAAGAGATTTACTTTTAGCAGTGAGATTGAGCCAAAGAGCAAGGAGTGGGCCAAAGGCTCAAGCTATACATGCAAGGCGACTCACAACGACAAAGAATATACAGAGACAATAAGCGTTTGTCAAAGTAAGTATGTGTCGCACAAAATATGAAAGCTGCATTTCCTGAACCCTTTGATTTAAAAGTCCCGCTGTAGCAAATTGAGCAGCTTGAATCAGACTGAATGCTTGTTTTTCCTGCAGTTGTTCCAAGCACCCCTCCTGACATGCATGTACAACCCCCGAGCTTCACGACGGTAATGAGGGCAAGGTCTGACATCAAAGCAACATGTTCAGTCCGCACTAGTCTGGATGCCACTGTGACATGGCAGCTGGATGTGGAACCTCCCGCCAAAGAACGCATCAACCAGATCACTAATGCAAGTCATATAATAAGCACTCTGATCGTTCCATCAAGCAGCTGGCGAAGACTGAAGTCTCTGAAATGTAAAGCTGAACATCGCTGCTTCTCCTCTACTGAAGTTACAACATTTGTTGCAGGTATATAGGCTCAGAAAAATAAACATTTTAATCACAAATATGACTTACTACAGGTCATCGCCTGTAGGGCATTGTGCTAAACTAAGAACTCTTGACATGTTATTCTGCTTTGTGCTTTTTCTGTATCATAAAGGGCCTGCAGGAAGACCTCCATTGATTCAGATCAGAAGATCTCTCCCACATTTGCTGAAGGGAGACAGCGCTGTACTGGAGTGTGACATCACACAGCTCGACTCCAGGGATCTATCTGTCACCTTGCAGGCTAATGTGGATATTATTGAGACACAGATTGTTGAACTGTCTCAAACCACAGGACCACATACAATCATTAGATTCTTCTCTGTGCCTAAAAAACATTGGAAGAAAGACACAACTTTCTCCTGCACAGTAAACCAAGGTTTCTCTGGAAGTTCTATATCAAACTCCACTGGCAATATCTTTGGTGAGAGGACTAACTATTCCTACTATGACTTGGTAATTCAATCTGTTATAATTTTCCATCTAGCATAGCTTGATTGTCTGATGCATTGGTTCATCTCCTGTACAGTGGACCCATCAGTGGAGCTCCTACTGGTCCCAGGTGAAGAGTCTGCACAACAGAGACTGTCATGCTCTGGATGGGGCTTTGACCCTCAAATCAAATGGTCCTCTGAATCTCAGCAAAAACCTCCTTCAAGCTATGACATCAGCATGGGTGCAGATGGACGAGTGACAGTAACCAGCCGACTTCGTGTTCCTCAAACTGAGTGGAAAAAGGGGAAAAGCTTCACTTGTGAAGTCTCTGACAGGTCTCTTAACAAAAATGTCAGAAAGGAGATTAGCATCTGTTCAGGTAAAATTAAGTGGAGAAACACACTTTAATTGAAAGGCTAAAAACCATTTGACAATCCTTTGAAGTGTTTTATCATGCATAGACAACAGTTTTAAAAATGTCAAGGTGGCTCAGGATTCAATCTTAATAATGGTCCTTTTTTCCTCTGACTTTCACAGCATGTTCCACCATCCCTCCTTCCATTCACCTGGAAACTCCCAGCTTCAAGACAGCAATGATGGCAGAATCTGAGGTTACAGCTAGATGTTTGGTCCGCACTGCGTTTGATGCAACGGTGACGTGGCTGATGAACGGATCAGAAACTAAACGAGGCTCAGTGAAGACTGGAAATGAAACTCATGTAATCAGTGAAGTGACTCTTCCTTTAAGTGAATGGAAAGAACTCTTATCTATAACATGTAAAGCTGAGCACAAGTGCTTCAAATCTGTTGAGAGGACTGTGGCTGTTGCAGGTAAGTGGATTTTAGAACATCAAAATGCAATGTTTTTCTTTTTATAGCAAAGTAGGAAAAACATTTTTTTTTGTTTCTCCAGTGCGATCAAGCACAGCTCCAACGATTCAGATCAGAAGATCTCTCCCACATTTGCTGAAGGGAGACAGCGCTGTACTGGAGTGTGACATCACACAGCTCGACTCCAGGGATCTATCTGTCACCTTGCAGGCTAATGTGGATATTATTGAGACACAGATTGTTGAATTGTCTCAAACCACAGGACCACATTCAATCATTAGATTCTTCTCTGTGCCTAAAAAACACTGGAAGAAAGACACAACTTTCTCCTGCACAGTAAACCAAGGTTTCTCTGGAAGTTCTATATCAAACTCCACTGGCAATATCTTTGGTGAGAGGACTAACTGTTCCTACTATGACTTGGTCATTTAATCTCTTACAATTTTCCATCTAGCATAGCTTGAATGTCTGATGCATTGGTTCATCTCCTGTACAGTGGACCCATCAGTGGAGCTCCTACTGGTCCCAGGTGAAGAGTCTGCACAACAGAGACTGTCATGCTCTGGATGGGGCTTTGACCCTCAAATCAAATGGTCCTCTGAATCTCAGCAAAAACCTCCTTCAACCTATGACATCAGCATGGGTGCAGATGGACGAGTGACAGTAACCAGCCGACTTCTTGTTCCTCAAACTGAGTGGAAAAAGGGGAAAAGCTTCACTTGTGAAGTCTCTGACAGGTCTCTTAACAAAAATGTCAGAAAGGAGATTAGCATCTGTTCAGGTAAAATTAAGTGGAGACACTCACTTTAATTGAAAGGCTAAAAACCATTTGACAATCCATTGAAGTGTCTTATCATGCATAGACAACAGTTTTAAAAATGTCAAGGTGGCTCAGGATTCAATCTTAATAATGGTCCTTTTTTCCTCTGACTTTCACAGCATGTTCCACCATCCCTCCTTCCATTCACCTGGAAACTCCCAGCTTCAAGACAGAAATGATGGCAGAATCTGAGGTTACAGCTAGATGTTTGGTCCGCACTGCATTTGATGCAACGGTGACGTGGCTGATGAACGGATCAGAAACTAAACGAGGCTCAGTGAAGACTGGAAATGAAACTCATGTAATCAGTGAAGTGACTCTTCCTTTAAGTGAATGGAAAGAACTCTTATCTATAACATGTAAAGCTGAGCACAAGTGCTTCAAATCTGTTGAGAGGACTGTGGCTGTTGCAGGTAAGTGGATTTTAGAACATCAAAATGCAATGTTTTTCTTTTTATAGCAAAGTAGGAAAAACATTTTTTTTTGTTTCTCCAGTGCGATCAAGCACAGCTCCAACGATTCAGATCAGAAGATCTCTCCCACATTTGCTGAAGGGAGACAGCGCTGTACTGGAGTGTGACATCACACAGCTCGACTCCAGGGATCTATCTGTCACCTTGCAGGCTAATGTGGATATTATTGAGACACAGATTGTTGAATTGTCTCAAACCACAGGACCACATTCAATCATTAGATTCTTCTCTGTGCCTAAAAAACACTGGAAGAAAGACACAACTTTCTCCTGCACAGTAAACCAAGGTTTCTCTGGAAGTTCTATATCAAACTCCACTGGCAATATCTTTGGTGAGAGGACTAACTATTTCTATTATGACTTGGTAATTCAATCTGTTATAATTTTCCATCTATCAGAGCTTGATTGTCTGATGCATTGGTTCCTCTCCTGTACAGTGGACCCATCAGTGGAGCTCCTACTGGTCCCAGGTGAAGAGTCTGCACAACAGAGACTGTCATGCTCTGGATGGGGCTTTGACCCTCAAATCAAATGGTCCTCTGAATCTCAGCAAAAACCTCCTTCAACCTATGACATCAGCATGGGTGCAGATGGACGAGTGACAGTAACCAGCCGACTTCTTGTTCCTCAAACTGAGTGGAAAAAGGGGAAAAGCTTCACTTGTGAAGTCTCTGACAGGTCTCTTAACAAAAATGTCAGAAAGGAGATTAGCATCTGTTCAGGTAAAATTAAGTGGAGAAACACACTTTAATTGAAAGGCTAAAAACCATTTGACAATCCTTTGAAGTGTTTTATCATGCATAGACAACAGTTTTAAAAATGTCAAGGTGGCTCAGGATTCAATCTTAATAATGGTCCTTTTTTCCTCTGACTTTCACAGCATGTTCCACCATCCCTCCTTCCATTCACCTGGAAACTCCCAGCTTCAAGACAGCAATGATGGCAGAATCTGAGGTTACAGCTAGATGTTTGGTCCGCACTGCGTTTGATGCAACGGTGACGTGGCTGATGAACGGATCAGAAACTAAACGAGGCTCAGTGAAGACTGGAAATGAAACTCATGTAATCAGTGAAGTGACTCTTCCTTTAAGTGAATGGAAAGAACTCTTATCTATAACATGTAAAGCTGAGCACAAGTGCTTCAAATCTGTTGAGAGGACTGTGGCTGTTGCAGGTAAGTGGATTTTAGAACATCAAAATGCAATGTTTTTTTATAGTAAAGTAGGAAAAGCAATTTTTTTTGTTTCTCCAGTGCGATCAAGCACAGCTCCAACGATTCAGATCAGAAGATCTCTCCCACATTTGCTGAAGGGAGACAGCGCTGTACTGGAGTGTGACATCACACAGCTCGACTCCAGGGATCTATCTGTCACCTTGCAGGCTAATGTGGATATTATTGAGACACAGATTGTTGAATTGTCTCAAACCACAGGACCACATTCAATCATTAGATTCTTCTCTGTGCCTAAAAAACACTGGAAGAAAGACACAACTTTCTCCTGCACAGTAAACCAAGGTTTCTCTGGAAGTTCTATATCAAACTCCACTGGCAATATCTTTGGTGAGAGGACTAACTATTTCTATTATGACTTGGTAATTCAATCTGTTATAATTTTCCATCTATCAGAGCTTGATTGTCTGATGCATTGGTTCATCTCCTGTACAGTGGACCCATCAGTGGAGCTCCTACTGGTCCCAGGTGAAGAGTCTGCACAACAGAGACTGTCATGCTCTGGATGGGGCTTTGACCCTCAAATCAAATGGTCCTCTGAATCTCAGCAAAAACCTCCTTCAACCTATGACATCAGCATGGGTGCAGATGGACGAGTGACAGTAACCAGCCGACTTCTTGTTCCTCAAACTGAGTGGAAAAAGGGGAAAAGCTTCACTTGTGAAGTCTCTGACAGGTCTCTTAACAAAAATGTCAGAAAGGAGATTAGCATCTGTTCAGGTAAAATTAAGTGGAGACACTTTAATTGAATGGCTAAAAACCATTTGACAATCCTTTGAAGTGTCTTATCATGCATAGACAACAGTTTTAAAAATGTCAAGGTGGCTCAGGATTCAATCTTAATAATGGTCCTTTTTTCCTCTGACTTTCACAGCATGTTCCACCATCCCTCCTTCCATTCACCTGGAAACTCCCAGCTTCAAGACAGCAATGATGGCAGAATCTGAGGTTACAGCTAGATGTTTGGTCCGCACTGCGTTTGATGCAACGGTGACGTGGCTGATGAACGGATCAGAAACTAAACGAGGCTCAGTGAAGACTGGAAATGAAAGTCATGTAATCAGTGAAGTGACTCTTCCTTTAAGTGAATGGAAAGAACTCTTATCTATAACATGTAAAGCTGAGCACAAGTGCTTCAAATATGTTGAGAGGACTGTGGCTGTTGCAGGTAAGTGGATTTTAGAACATGAAAATGCAATGTTTTTCTTTTTATAGCAAAGTAGGAAAAACATTTTTTTTGTTTCTCCAGTGCGATCAAGCACAGCTCCAACGATTCAGATCAGAAGATCTCTCCCACATTTGCTGAAGGGAGACAGCGCTGTACTGGAGTGTGACATCACACAGCTCGACTCCAGGGATCTATCTGTCACCTTGCAGGCTAATGTGGATATTATTGAGACACAGATTGTTGAATTGTCTCAAACCACAGGACCACATTCAATCATTAGATTCTTCTCTGTGCCTAAAAAACACTGGAAGAAAGACACAACTTTCTCCTGCACAGTAAACCAAGGTTTCTCTGGAAGTTCTATATCAAACTCCACTGGCAATATCTTTGGTGAGAGGACTAACTATTCCTACTATGGTAATTCAATCTGTTATAATTTTCCATCTAGCATAGCTTGATTGTCTGATGCATTGGTTCATCTCCTGTACAGTGGACCCATCAGTGGAGCTCCTACTGGTCCCAGGTGAAGAGTCTGCACAACAGAGACTGTCATGCTCTGGATGGGGCTTTGACCCTCAAATCAAATGGTCCTCTGAATCTCAGCAAAAACCTCCTTCAAGCTATGACATCAGCATGGGTGCAGATGGACGAGTGACAGTAACCAGCCGACTTCTTGTTCCTCAAACTGAGTGGAAAAAGGGGAAAAGCTTCACTTGTGAAGTCTCTGACAGAATGCTGAAGAAAAATATTCAAAAGGAGATCAGCGTCTGTTCAGGTAAAAAGAGCTACCACAATCCATGATCCAATAGTTGACTAAAGCATAATTGAATAACCTTCAAGTCAATTATTATATAATATATTATTTCCAGATTTACCATTTGATAGAGCATATTCCCCCAATTAATGACATGGTCTTTTTTTTTTTTAGTTATTGCCGCATCTCAATCAGTTGGAGTCTATATTCAGGGACCACAACTCCAGGAGAATCAGAACACAGGACAAGTGACTGTCACCTGTCTTTTGGTTGGCCCTTTTCTAAAAGACATTTCCATCTTCTGGAAAGTAGATGGAAACACCTATACCCATCGTGCCCATATAGAGCTACCAGTGAGTCACAGCAACGGTACAGAAACAATGCGGAGCTTCCTAAACGTGTCAGCAGAGGACTGGAACTCTTTTAAAACAGTTTCATGTGAAGGAAAGCACCCCTGTTCCAAGCTGAGCTACAGTGACCATATAAACAAATGCAAAGGTAGCTATACTTTCAAACATGGATTTACCTCGTTCTTAACCACTTATAGCCATTTGTCAATTCCAAAATTCTTCAGTATAGCTCAAAAAGGCAAGCCTTATGATAAAACATAACTTACAATGGCTGCGCAAATATCATAGGTTTAAGTGATAACTTTTGTGTTTTGTGTTTTTCCAGACATGAGTCCACCAACAGTGAGGATTATAAAACCAAGTGCCTCTCAGTCTACCATGTCACACTCCCTCACACTTACATGTCTGGTTTCTGAGTTTTTCCCATCCAATATCATAGTTTACTGGAGAAAAGATGGCCAGAGACTTCCTTCAACTGGCTACACAAACAGCCCTGCATGGAAGTACACCGGGAGCAGCACTTATTCAATGAGCAGCAGACTAAATATAACCAAAACAATGAACGAGGAGTCCATATATTCTTGTGTTGTCAGACATGAGTCATCCGAAATGCCCCTTGAAAGCAGTATAACGGATGTGTTTGGTAAGCTGTTTATTATATATCAAGCAGGACTGCAGTATAATGTCATTCTTTATACTGTAGTGAAACGGTCTCGAGCCTACGAATTTGTACTTGAGGCTTCCTGGGTATCTTACAGCTTTTATAACTTATAAGTTACACAGTATGCTGGAACTCCATATGTTTGGGTTGTACAGAGGCTTTTATTCTTGACACATCCTGCACAACAGAGACATCCACGTCATAGGTTTATTCCCAGCCCTATCCCTTTGGTGCATGTCTCCACTATCTCCTCCCCACATTTTATGTCTGTCTTTAGCTGTCTTGTCAATAATGGAAAAAATGCCACAGAAGAACATTTATAAAACAAATACTTTAATTGACTTCAGGGGAATAATCCCTAGTAGCTACTGACTAAAAAAAAAAAAAAAAAGAAAAGCCTGCCCAGGTTAAAAAATGTTCTGATTCTGACTTCTTACAGAAATATCAATTGTTTTCTATGAAAATATAAAATACCTGTTCCAGATAACCTTCGCCAGATTTATCAGTTAATGAAAAAATAACTTGTGTACTTTTATGAGTTGATAATTGTTAGTAATTGATTTACAAATCTCCTTTGGTTTCTTTCACAGACGTACTGGGGAGCTGTGATTATTTGGAGGATATTGTGCATGCTGAAAATATCCAGGGCAAAGACGAGGAGAGCTGGTTTATGGCTTTAACATTTCTCGTTTTATTCCTCATCTCCGTCGTCTATGGTGTCTTTGCCACCTTGTTTAAGGTAAGCAACAGCAGTTTTAGAAGTTCTGGGCTGTCTGAAATCACACACTCTTTCCTTACCCCTACTCTATAAATAGTGATTTACATGTCGTGGACTATATAGTGCACTCACTCAGCAATATAAAAAAGAAATTCAGGACACTAGTCGCTGACTCACTGGCAGTGATGTCATTGTTGTCTTAACTCCAGCTGATGTTCAATAATAACAACAGTAAATAATGACATCAATTTCATTGAAAACTTATATTATACTGAATGACTACACAAAATATTTAATTCTGAATATATAGTGAAACATATCATTGCAACAAAAAAATGTATTGCGCATCTGTACACTAATTTTGCAATGCATTGTGGGATACAATGAGTGGACTATATACGGTATGATCATGCTGATCACAGAATTTGGACACCAGTACAACATTTTGTATTCACGATATAGTGAAAAGGGACTGATTCCAGACACAGCATTGTTAGGTTTCATTTTCTAGTATTTTGTATTGCTTAGGTTATCCATACATCTCTGCAATTTTTAAATTGTTTATTCCAGTAATTTTTAGTCTTTTGGGTGTTTAACTGTAACTTGTTGTAATAAAGTGATAACTTTCTCACATCTTTAACCACTACCATTTTTTGTTTGTTTTTTCCATTTCAGACTAAATTAAGATGACCAAGGGACAGATAAAATGTCAAGCTGAATTTCACTTCAGAGCATTTTTTAAAGTTTTTGGTCTTGTTAATCTTTTAGTGGAATAACAATTTTTTCCATTGTTATGTTACATACAACTGCTCATTACTTTTCCACATGCCAATTATAAATTAGATCTTGTATAACCTAATGCATGTAATAATTAATCACTTAATAAATAAAAAACTGAAATTGAAATTGTATCATTTGTATTATATTGAGAAATAAAGATTCACAAATGGGAAACAAAGATTGACAATAATGTCTTTGCTTTATAAAAAAAAGAAATGTTTTAATTGCAAATCATTTCCCCTGATGATAGGCTAATAATGCAGTATATTTGTTTCATAGTATCAGCATTCCAGTATTACTCAGATTGTCCACAAGAGTGAGACAAAGCTCCACATACAGCAGTAGTGGGCTGCGTCCTGTTTGTGCAAGGCAAGTTGAGAAGTCATTTCAAGATACTGTCAGCTCTGAGCTGGACTGAATAAATGCTACGACACAGGAATACATTCACTTGAAAAACAGAGACTGTTTTTGTTACCTTTCCTGTACATACAGTTACTTTCAATGTGTGCACACTCTGTCTTTGAGTTACAACTGCATGTCTGTGTCTGCATTTGTGTACCTTGTGGGTCTGAAGGAATTCACATCTGGGAGGGATGACACAAAGCACACCCAGGCTTACTATTGGCTACCTCTAGAGTGATCTGGCACTGTGTGTGCCCTGATTGGCTAGGGAACCCATGGCTGCCAGCCCAAATCTATGACGCTGTTGCTGGGATGGAGTCCCTCCATGCTGCTGCCAGTCTTAGTGCCAAGGGACCAGCTACAGGAAAGCAGGACACCATGCCTAGCAGGCTGTCTTAAGAGTGCCTCCATGTCTAACACTGCCATTCCCCTTCCATCCTCTAATGCCAAGCCCTCTCCCTCTGGGTCCTTGCTTGACCCCTTTGCTGTGTCAACATAAACCAGTGACAAGTAACAACCAAACATCCTCACACATATAGGAGAAATATTCTTCCTACAACTACTGATGAAGCTCCAATCAGCTACTCAACCACAAACTGCCCAGTGGCCATCAGTAGAGGGCTGAGGTTTTACTGAGCAGCCTCCAGTTTTACATGCAGAATGTGAAGCAGTGGAGTTCTGAATACTACATGTACCCTCTTGTCGGCTTGTTCTGAAAATAAAGATTTATCTTGATGTCAGATTAGACAGGGAGAAAAGCACTACAACACTAAAATATAAATCACATTTTCCTAAAGTTTAACCAATGAGACTTTGAACTTTAGTTTTTAGTGATCTATTTGGGAGACAGAGGTTGTGAAACTTTTCCAATATTGGACTTGAACCCGACACAAAGATATAGGCCTTTAAAAGATTTACATAATTAAGATAAGCTAACAACCAAGTTTAAGGAGAAGATTTTTCTTTAAAAAAAATACAACACAAACATGATGCAGGTTTAGAGCAAGAGAATCAAGAGAGAGACATTAAAGACAAAGAATTGATTTAGAGTCATTCAATAAAAATGATAAGTAATAATGCAGGACTTAAAGTAACATCCTGGTCATACACCAATCCTGAATGCGTTCTCATTGTCTTAAAAGTATGGACGACATGGAGGTTATAGTGGCCAATGCTAAAATAAATGGCTATATTAGCTATATGCTGTTGGCTTCTTAATAGGGAATGTTATTTAATGAGCAAGCGTTTATTTTACCAAACGTACATGTACATTAGCTGTTAAAGGCAAAGCTAGGAAAATGAATGATACTTAAAAAAAAACAGACCAACCTTGATCTTCTGTCGCTGGTGAACACATCACAGTAGGTGAGACATGTCTTATTTTGGGGTTCCTACAAAACATCAACAATGCTGTTTAAAAAAAGACACCCAGTGCATGGAGTACTCACAATTAAAAACAACTCGACAATATAAAAACAAGGCTGTATTAACTGGTACATACAATCTGACTCGACAAATACACAGGTGTGTTAGAGGTCAAATTAATGATAGCTGTTAGATTTAAGCGCCCCAGTGAGCCTGTACGCTGTTATTAAAAGAACCCCTGCTATGTTTTTACTTTGTAGTGGGTGTTTTTTTTATTTATCAGGTGCTTCTTAAAATAAACATTATAGGCTATAGATGGTGTTGTAGTCAAGACCACACTAACTAAGAACGAGACAAGATCGAGAAACATAGGGAACGAAATCGAGTCAAGACCGTAATCATAGCAGGACGAGTCCGGGAGAGAGACAATATCAAGACCATAAAATAAATGAAAAATCATGAAGAATCACGGTTGTTAGATTAAGTCAGGCAGCCGGTATCATTTTGTTTGTTTCTATGATTGCAGAGAAAAGCAAGCTGGCTTTTAAGCAGTTGGATAAAAGCCAGCTTGCTCGACTTACCTGAACATGCCATAAGTTTCTTCCAGACGGATAAAGGTGTAAAATCCCAGCGAGACATGTAGCGAAGATGATTTCGGGTAGTTTTAGCTAGCTTTTATCAAGCTAGCTGGGTCGACTCGCCTGGAAATTCCTGTTCTTTGTTCCATTGAAGGTTGGGTGTGTTGCAGACGGGCAAGACGGGGAGTCGGAGGAAGAGCATGTTCGCTTGAGAACGTCACTTCACAAAAATCCTTCTCACAGGAGCCACTAGGTGTGCGGGTATTGTATTGCTTTGCTTACCTTTCAGGTTTTTTGGATCCAGCACTCAATGAGGGATGTGTGCGTATTTTTTTTAAAATTTTCATTGCAAACGGCCAAAGTCAGACATATACGGTAAATACACGGAAAGTGATTTGTTTGTTAAAATGTTCTTAAAGTTTTCCGATGAAGGATTTTTAAAGACGTCACACATAAAGCACATGAAGCTCAATATCTGATCGAATTTCAAGCTTAATACGTCATCCAGAAGTTTCATCAACTGTTGTCTGAGTGTCTGTCAGACCTAGTGTCACTTACCTTTCAGGAAGGTGGAGTTTCCATTATATTATGTTGGTGACAGTAGGTGAATAAAGCATCTATTTTATGCAGCATTACTACATATGAAGACACAAAAACATGCTCCACTCGCTACAAAGTTTTCTAGTGAGAAACCTGAGACGAACTCATTCACCTACAAGGTATTCAAGCTGCAGCTCAGGGGGCCAAAGTTACATGACTCTCCATGCTGTTCTAGTTAAAAATCAAATTAATATCCTAATAATTCATTGGAGGCGCCGGTAGCCTTGTGGTCAGTGTGCACATACCATGTATGGAGTCGATGTTCGTCCAAGCAGAATCCGACCTGTTGCTCCTTTCTCGCATGTCATTCCTCGCTCTCGCTCCTGCTCTCTACTACTGTCTTGTTATCTAACTAAAGGCAGAAAAACACCAAAATAATCTTTAAAATGTGAATAATTTGTTGACCAGCTGACATCAAGCATAGAATAGAGACTATTAGGCAACAAGAAAGACACACACACCTTTGTGTACCTCTGGATGTTTGAGTCAGGGTCCAATTCCACATCTCCACGTTGCTGGTCGGTGTCCTTTCCCACCACACACACTCAGCTCTGATGACTACAAACAATCAGAGTAAGTGTCCAGCTCTTTGTACGGGAATTTTTTTAAATGACTTTCAAAAAAAAAAAAAAAAAGGAGTTAAGAATCCTTCATTAACCAGTTTATGATCAGACAATGCCAGCAATGCCACGCTGCTTCCTCAGAGGTTCACAGGACAACTTGGGGGAAACTTCTTTTGATTTTTAAAACTAAATATTTGATAATCATGGCAGATTTCCCAACAGCTACCAGGCCAGTTAACTACTTTTTAGTAAATGCAGAAAATGAAAATTTAATTAATTGCGATTAACAAATGAATTTTTCTGATTAATAAACGTACTCCATACACAGTCCTAATGCATATACTATATGTAAAAATATATACATATATATAAAAATATATACACATACAAAGAGTAGAAGTTAAAATTATGAAGATAAAATATAGGCGGGTAACTGAATTGAGAATTACTTTAATAAAACCAAGACAACACCTTGGATTATAAATCTTCTCATGTTTAACACAAACCACACATCATGACTTTTATTCAAAAAAAAATATTTTTCAGTATAACGTTTCAGTGTAAACCTTTGTAGCCTGTCAGTAACCATCACGTGACTGACTTACCAGAAGATGCTAACTCCTCCACCAACCGTCAACGTCTCCGCCTAACGGTTAACCCCTCTGGACCCAACTATATTAAAAAATAAAATAAAATACAAATAAAAACCTTATATATGTGTTTCTTCTGCTCTTAAAAAAAGAGATGCGATGTAAACATCTGTTTTAGTCTCGGACATTATGGGCTACTTACCTACAGTGTGATGACAGACGGCTTCAGGTGTGGTCGTTCATTAGCGATCAACTTCCGCGCGGTCAAAACTTAATGCGCTACATTGTTTGCAGTCCGACGAGAAACGTGTGACACGATCATGGAGACGGACGTCCACACAATGTAAACGAATGGATCGTTTGCTGCGCTTTGTTTTTATGGAGATTAATAAAACAAAATCATCTTCATTCTTTTTCATCTTTCCCCTTTTTTATGTGGAATCTGTAAATCAAGATCTGTTCAATAAAGCCCACACAAAAATACTCTGTGAGAATAAATGACAACAAATAATTTTAAAAAATGGATAGAATAGTAAAACATGAGAACAAGGTTAAAACACACAAAAATACACTGTGAGAATAAATGACAAAAAATAATTTTAAAAAATGGATAGAATAGTAAAACGTGAGAACAAGGTTAAAACACACAAAAATACACTGTGAAAATAAATGACCAAAAATAATTTTAAAAAATGGATAGAATAGTAAAACATGAGAACAAGGTTAAAACACACAAAAATACACCGTCAGAATAAATGACAAAAAATAATTTAAAAAAATGGATAGAATAGTAAAACGTGAGAACAAGGTTAAAACACACAAAAATACACTGTGAGAATAAATGACCAAAAATAATTTTAAAAAAATGGATCGAATAGTAAAACATGAGAACTACAAAAAACAACTTCAAGTGTTTATGTAATGTGAACGACAGAGGACATATATAGGAGGAATATACAGTAAGAACCAAAGCCTTTTTATTTACCGGAAGTTAAAAACATAAGTACAATACAATAGTCAAAACTTTAAACAAACATAAACAGCCTATACTCTCTGCTATAAGTAGCCTGCCTATTACAATGACATTTTCAGTGTGCACTTGCTTTCCCTTCTTTAAATCACATGGGGCATTTTCAAGCAATAATGGTTCAAATAAAAGGAGTCTATACCTGTCAGCTAATTAGAGAATTGATGCCCAGTATCTGCTGCACTGCAGATACTCTGAGACAGAATCCCTCTGTATAAATTGCAATGTGAAATGTACAGCATTGAGAAATTAAAACCTGACCACGTGCCTTCAAAAGGCAACTAAGAGAGTCTGCTTTGATTTCAGTGAGTCCATTGAAACATAGACTTACTACCAGTGCAGCAACAGATTATTTTTCTTTACTCTTGAGTATTTCCAGGATATCCTCTGTCATTTCTGGGTGGGTGTTTCAAGCAAATGTGTGACTGGACTTGTGAAAGCAACAACAGAGGTGTGAGAACATCTCGCAGTAGTTTCACAGATAATTATAAGCTTTTCATATAAACATAGTATATATAATCACAACAATCTCTTAATCTCATATTTAAGAAAGGCTGTTAATGTATAAAACCTGTATGATAGCTTGTAATAATATAAAGGAATTATTAACCAAAGAGCATGTGTTTGGACAATAGGAGGGAGCCGGAGTGAACCCACACAAACATGGGGAGAACTGTCAGATGAGGATTCAAACCAGGAACCTCCTCATTGTGAGGTAACAGCACTAACCACTGCACCACCATGCAGTCCTGAATAAGTCTTCCAACATGAGCTAATAAGATCTATAGTTCTTTGAACCATGCATGTTAGTTTCTCCTATAAAAACTTGCTTTTTGTAATGGGTGTGTATGTGAATTCCTTTGCTTCTGCAGCCAGCCTTACTTTCACATTCGCTTAAACAGGTTTAATTAAAATAAATGCATTTTCATTCATTTAATTGTTCAATGCTAATGGATGTATGTGACCTATTAGGCCTGGTCTGTAGTGCACTGAGGCTTGACTTTATATAATTACAGAATAATTTCCCTTTAAACTTCTTTTTTTTTTGTTACTGAAAACAAATTCCGACTTATTGCAAACAGTGATCTAAAACATGTATAGCTTATATGTTATAGGGAATATATTCTGTTTAATATCTGAGTTAGGAACAAAGAGATGTCTGTGACCTCTGACCTTTATATTCTGAGTCTGAATACAGAACAATGAACATGAGATTCAAACTGCACGAAAATAACTGATCAAGTCTCCGATAGGGCCCCTATCGTCGTTAAGAGAAATCAAAATTGGGATTCTGTTTGCTGCACTCAAAATGGCCTGTTAGTGTCACACAGCATTTTCAGTCTGTGATGCCTTTAGTGATACTTTAAATAAACTTTGACGTTTCTAAATCTATAGGTATACAGTTGAAGGTCTGATGAACCTCCAGTTTTGTGTGATCAAATGCTTGTATTTACACAAAGGACATGCATGCACATAATGCCATGTGTGGATATTGTATGACCTGTGGTGTAAGGCCTTCATTCACTAAACAACACGAATGAGCGCAATCTGTTTCTGCAGGCTTTATCAGTAGAAAACAGGTGAAAGTGTATGATAGGCATCATATAGCACCCTGCAGCTTTCTCATAAGGTTTTACTTGTTTACAGCCAAAGAAGGCGCGGCTTTATCCCTACTTTATATGCGCGCGCTGAGTTCATCCAAGTTAAATAAGAACACACGCGCACGCACACGCGCGCGCACACACACACACACACACACGGCCTACTTTTCCCAAATCTATCGCTCATTTGCGGAGAAGAGAGAGGGAGGGAGAATTAGAGAGAGGAAAGAGTGAGATTCGGCTCTCTCGCAGGCTGCCGAGGTGCCAATGCGCAAACACTTTTAGGGATTTGGTTTCCTCCAAACTGTGCGCTGGACACGAACATGAGACTGATCGACGAGCGCGTCATGCGTGTCTTCCTGGTCTTTTGCTCTTTGCGATCAGTGTCTCTGTGCTCCTCAGTCCCCTGGGATACTGTACCGCCCTCCATGTCTCTGCTATCGGCGCTTCGCTCACACTGAATGGCTGCCCGGAGCGAGGAAACGCGTGGAGAAAGAGCGCTGCCTCTCCTCCTTTGAACCAGCGACTTCCCAGCGAGGGGGTGAGTGCATGTCTGCCGCTGCGTGAGGCGCCCTGCCGGGGTCGTCTGAGGATCCACCGGGAGGATCGAGGAGGAGGAGGAGGAGGATGAGGAGTCTATGCTGGTGTCCTCAGTTAGAGCTCTGGATTTGGGTTGATGATGAACACTAAGACAAGTCCATCAGACAGTTTAGGTTTGGGAAAAGTCTGCTGTGTATTTGGCCTAGTCCTAAACTTTCTTGCATCACAGACGTTGACATATAATCAGCTTGCACTGAGATGCTCGTACTTAAATGGTTAATTTCTTGCAGTCACTCTCTGAAATATGCGAAAATGCGGTGGCAGTCAGGTTTTTTTGGCACGGCAGCTCTTGAGCGCCGGTTGTAAAAGAATTGTGCCTTGTTGTGCTCCCACCCCTCCACCACCTCACCCCCCCCCCCCCCCCCTCCGCTCCGTGCCGCACTGGTTCCGTCTGGCTCGCCCTCAGCTGCTGCGTGTCCTGGGATGACCTGTTGATGTCGGTAGAATGGAGAATGGCAGGGGGAGCGATTTCCCCCATCACCAAAATATTTAAATAAGCAACATTTGTAGCTTGACAGCCGGCGTCGCAGCGCAGCCACCTCGTCCTGCACAGGCAGTAAGTGTGTCTCGTTTGTATTTGTGTGTGTTATCGCGGAAATGCGCGACATTGTGCAGCTGTGGCTGAGCGTGCATGAGGTGGATGGTGCGCCGGGGCCAACCCAAAAATATTTAACAGCGCTGTTAGCTTAGCCATTAGCCACCTCTATAGGCCCGCTGCAGATGGGAGAGAGGACATCAAACATTTCAGCTTTGACAGTTAGAGGGGACAGATGAGGAAGTTACTACAGATCACTTTACTGGAGATGACTCAGATGGATTTGCGTTCATGTCATTAGACGGCGCGTAAACAGGAACACAGCGTCGCCCTCACCCGGGTATCACCGGGGCTTGCTGCCATCCTGTGTCGCCCCCCCCCTCCCCTGCCGCGTCCCGGCTCCGCTGCCAGCAGACACTGGAGCTCTCCCGGCGGGTAGCCTGGCACACAGCGCGTCCAGAGCCCCGTGTCTGCTCCCCCGTTACCCGGCATCAGACTGTGGGTCGGGACGCTCATCATGTATTCCTCCAGTTATGTGGAGTTCTGAAGTTTTTGATGTCAGTGCTCTTTGATATTCACATTGTTCCTGTTATGTAAGAATAAGCCAAGAACTAGGCCTGTGTGCAGGTTGTGTCTGACTTGATAGGAGTAGCACAGCCATGCAGGCATGAGCACATTAAAACCAGGAAATGCCTATAGAGGGAATGCATTGTGTGCCAGCTGCACCAATGACTCCACAGTAATCATGCTCTTAGCAAAGCAAGTTGCTGTTTTTAATAGGGCAACTGGACAAACTGAAAAGTCGGTATAAATTTGGAAATGTGTGTTGACAGCTGTCCCATCATAAGCTCTGTGAAGGCTAACAAAACACTGTGAAGGCTTGCTATGAAAAGTCTTTGGTCTTAAGCATGTTGTGAGTATGTTTGACCTACTTTCCTCACAGGATGGTTGGTTTGAGATCTGAGCCACAGGGTGAGTTTGGGTGAATTTGATTCTTTCACATGGCTGCGCTCTATATATTTAATGGAATAAAGGACCTGAGATGATCCCTCTCATCTCTGCAGGCCTCAATGCCCCTCCTTGGTGCATAAAAGACACACATGCAAAATCACACACACACACACAAGAGTCACATTCTCTCTCACTGTCAGGACAAACTGTGCAAACACTCCCTGCTCTCAGCTCTGTGCCTGTGTGTCTTTATGTGCACGCATGTGTGCTTACTGCGGCTCGCCAAACTGTAAACAAGCAGTATTGTCTAATGCCTGTGTGTGACTCAGTGTGCCTTTTGTGGGTTTGTTTGAGTTTGTGTGTGCGCATCTGTGTTTTAGTATGAGGGAGAGAGAGCTTGAGTGAGACAGAGACAAAGAGAGCATTTCTCTTTACCCCGGAGCTTGGCGAGGTCCCAAATGAAAGGCTTTGGATATGATGGGGCGGCTCACTCCTGCCCTCATCAGTCAGGCACACCGAAGTTGGTTGTGTGCCTCTTCCAGGGTGGGCTTCAACCAGTTTGCTCTCGTGTTGTCGGAGATTCTCGCTGTGTGGTATCTACAATTATATGTGTGTGTGTGTGTGTGTGTGTGTGCTTTGCATAGATTAGTGCAACACCTTAAAGAGGTAAAGCAGCTGTGTGAAAAGGAGCTTTGTCTCGAGATTGCATACACACATTTGCACAGTGCAGGCTTATAGATGTGCTCATCATATGTGAAAACAGGCCAGACTGAAGGCTGTGTATATAAATGGACGGCGTGTCTCGGCCTCCTCCCATAAAACAGGATGAAGCCAGAATAACAATGAGATGGAAGCGGACGTATCCCGATGTTTTCAGCCAGGGTGTGCAGGTCAGAAAACAGACGTCTCATGGATCAAACATCCATCAAAAGGAGGACGAGAACACAATACAGCGTGGAAACGTCTTACACAACACATGTATCTGTTAACGTAGAGGAGGCGGGGCTTATGACCTATAGAGCAACCAACCAGTCGGCGAGGGGAGCTCTAAGTTGTCTGGCTTCACTCCCAGGCACCTATGCACTCCGTCCATCTTTATATACAGTCCACGGTCCGGACTGCTGTTCTGCTTTCTGGTGGATGCAAATGCCACACGCGTGCTTATCTCCGTGTAGTTTTATGGAGGTTATATGATCGTTATGGGTACAGAGGGCATTTAATGCGTATACATGTCAAGTCCCAGTACTTAGAAAGTTACTTCCTCCCACTGTGATTCTGGGAAAACAAGGTAACGTATACAAACCCTGAGTCATAAAAGAAACGATATGAAGTAGTGAGAAGACAGCGGACATGTGGCCGCCTGCTCTCGGCGTGTCGAGCTTTGATTCACTTTAATAGATAGATAGATAGATAGATACTTTATTGATCCCGAGGGAAATTCAAGTTATATTGACATAATATAGGAATCTTCAAGCGGATGCAGGGCAAAGGGGTATATTTACCTCTTACTGTTTTAGAGCAGTGCCTGGAAACATGTTATGCGGTGTTTGTTTAGGCCACACACACTCATTTGCACATAGAATAACAGAATGTGACCCAGTTATCCAAGGACAGCAGGATTTTATAGCTCATAGAAGACAGAAAATAAAAAGGCTTTTACTGAGCCTGCTCCTGGCAATAACAACTTCTGGGAGGCTGGGAGTGACGTATAGGATTAATGCAATGTAGATTATCCATGGAAGCCTCGACAAAACTTTGTTTGAAATATCAACATCCCTCAGTGGGACGTGCTGAAGAAATGTGTCTGGCCTTTGTCAGCGGGACGTGCCAAGGGATAAAACTCAGGATTACCTTTCTTTCAGATAGAGGAAACAATGACAAATAAAATGGACTGGAGCTAATAAAAACATAAACTTGAATTGTTTTGATTGAGTTTGCCCGCTGAAGACTGTCGGCCATTTTATTGTTAGGCTAAACATTCCTCGCCTGTTTTGTTTAGGTCTGTTTCCCTTCCACTTCCTGTCATTTAACGTTGGCTTGTTACATTACACCCCCGCCCCACATGGCCTGCCGACCCCCACTACACAAAGACAATAGCAGCAAATAAAACACTGTATACACGAGGGCTTTAAACGGGTCTGCCCAGGTTTTCCCACCCGTGACCGCTCCCCCTGCTCAAACATCCCGAGATGAAGAGGCAAACTGTGAAGAGCTGCCATGAATCCAGGACTGCATCAAATGAAAACTGACTATTTGGGTTTAAATTCAGAGACGCTGGTCCGTCTTCTTAAATGTTTTTTTTTTGCAGTAAATGGAGATTCTTTTGGTTGTTCGGTGGGCGGCAGTGGTGAGGCGACCATGCCCACTCCCCTCTTTCCCGCTCTTAGCATCAATAAAACTTCAAACATGCTTCACCATGAAGTGCTCAAACATGCAGGTGTCCACAGCTGCAATCTACTTGCACTGAAGTAAGAGGAGATGATGCATGTCGCAGAGTTAAAATTATACTTACATATTATATGTATATTATATGTGTTGCACATAATTCTGCTGCAGGAAAATAAGCGTGCACTGCAGGGAGAAAGCAGGAGGGAATTATTTAACACCACATGGAATCACATTTGAAGAAGTTTTTTTGTAGGTTGGGTGTCATATTGATCATTTTATCTGAATGTTTGACGTTATAAAGATTACAACAGTCATGGATTAACACACAGATTATGAGCAAATTAAAAAAATATACTGATTTGCGGTTGAAGCTTGAATTTCCTGACTCCTGTCCTCCAGCTCATTAAAATCTCAGAGGACATCCGAAGACGTCTTTTCAAGTTCCCCAGTGTGTTTAGTTTTTTCTGTTTTGCTTTCTTGGTGAGGATTTCTAAACATCTCTTGCTCGACACGATGCAGCTTTCACTGCAACGCCGTGTGAGATTACAAGTTCATCTGGTTTAATCACCACGACTAATACTGTGTGTCGAACCCGAATTACAGAATGAAACTAAACCTGCTGACCCTGGGTTTAAACATCGACCACCCCTCTGTTTAAAACCCGGTGTCGTACAAACACGCAGGTCGGGATGTGACGCTGTCCCTTATTTCATCTTTTTTCTCACCTGGCTGCTCTTCTCTCCCCGTACAGACCCTTTGGTGGTGTGCGTTGGCGCACCATGGCCCAGACCCTCCAGATGGCGATCCCAAACTTCGGCAACAATGTCTTAGAGTGTCTGAATGAGCAGCGGCTGCAGGGCCTCTACTGTGACGTCTCCGTGGTGGTCAAAGGTCACGCCTTCAAGGTAATGAGGAGGCAGCTTCAGTATCAGGGAGTTTTGACTGTACTGACTTTTTCACATCTATCGAGCTCATTTCTGCACCTGACCGTTCACACATGCACCTTACAGCGTGGATCTTTAGCTTCCTCGGTAGGTTGGTCTGTAGGAGTCATGACATCAACAAAACACTGACGAACAGAAAACAGTTAAACAACGTGCACCGAGATCGAAGTGGTCGTGGGCAGACAGTCAATGCAGCGACCCGAGTCACATGGTGGGGACGTCATTCCCTCCTCCCATTGGCTGAATGCTCCAGACAATAGCAGCCCACTCGCACGTGCTGCATTAGAAATGCTCGGGGTCTTGCAGGAGGAGCTCCTCGCGCATCGAGCTCCTCCTGGAAACATCAGGATGTTTTCTGCAGGTGTGAAAAGTCGTTTCTGTTTTAATTTCCTCACTGTGAGGTCGATGCATCGTGTGTGATGTTTCACTGTGAGGCGTAAACTCTCCGATTGTTTCGACATTCTTCCTCTGTTTTCACACTGAAACTGATGGTTTGGTTTTGTTACAATACACACTACTGTCATATCCCACCTCTCGTCTTAAGATGCATCTTTGGATTTGCGGTTACACGACGATTTCCTGCATCGATGAGCGTATTAAAAACACATCTCAAACCTTGATTAGAAGAGAGAGGGAAACAAAGGAAATGCACGTTCAAAGGAATTTACCTTCAAAAGATGAAAACAAATGGACAGTTAGCGCCCCGTGAACCGTGGCTGTAGTGGTTAGGGTTCAAGTCTGAGCCACATTTCTCCATTTAAAATAAGGTAATAATAACGGAAGGACCTGGAAGGTTTTAAAAAGCGCTTTTAAACTTGATAAAATGGGAATCAATGGAGCACACACCAAATCCAAAAAGCGCCGATCCTAAATGGTTCAGGAATCGTTTGATGTCACCACTCCTACAGTTAACATTCAAACTCTGCTCTACGCTCATGAAGTCTAACAAACACTTTGCTCGTTTGCTTTTGTGGCAGGCCCATCGAGCCGTTCTGGCTGCGAGCAGTTCTTATTTCCGGGACCTTTTCAGCAGCAATAACGGAGGAGTTGGCTGCAGTGAAAGCAGCCCGACTGTCGTGGAGCTTCCTTCAGCTGTGCAGCCGCAGAGCTTCCAGCAGATTTTATCCTTCTGCTACACGGGCCGTCTCAGCATGACAGTGGGGGACCAGTTTCTCCTCATGTACACTGCAGGCTTCCTGCAGATCCAACAGATCATGGAAAAGGGCACCGAGTTCTTCCTGAAAGTAAGGATCATCTGCAGAGAGAAAATAAAAGTCTGTTGTTTGCTTTGTATGACTGACCTAATAACCTCATAGTGTGATTCAGGTTCTTAAGGGTATAAAGTGCATTTTCACCTTTGCTAACCGGGTCTAGCTAAAGATCTTTAAGCCTGCATAAAGGTCCTTGCTGGAGGGGATGAACTTTCTGAAAGTCCCGCCCCCAAAAGTATTTTCAGGGAGTCCCTAATCTTCACGGGTGTAAACAACTTGATGGAAATTCACGGAGCATTGGACCTGAGGAACCTTTAAATCCCTCCTGGGAATAAAAGTTTTGGAGGCTTTTGTTGCATTGCATTAATCATTGGGAAAGCTGAACGGAAATTCATTAATAACTGTTTCAAATCTGAGAGAAATCTGACCCAATAGTTGCTGAATTGTCAAACTGAAGGATTCTTCAGCTCAGCCTCTATGCTAATATCAAGTTTCTATTTCTGTCCATTTCAAGGTCTCCTCCCCCAGCTGTGACTCTCAGGGACTCCAGGCTGAAGAGGCTCCTCCTTCTGAGCCCCAGAGTCCTGTAACACAGACCGGTAATGGTGCAGCCCGACCCACGTCCTGCGTCACGCCGCTCTCTCTGGTGTCCCGAGTGAAGACGGAGCACCCAGCGAGCCAGCCAGAAGCAGCGACTCCTTACTCCGTGGTCTGCACTCCTGTCGCCAAAAGGCTGTGGGAGGGAGGCAGCAGCCGAGACGGAGGAGGGATGGGTTCGGGAGGAGGAGGGGCCAGGAAGGCGGCTCGTTATTCCCAGGAGGCAGTGCGTGGCAGCGCCATCCAGAGTCCTGGAAGCCTCGGATTGGCCATGGGAATGGGTGCCACGGCGACCAGCCTGGCCGGGATGGTGGCCGGCGGTGGGCTCAGCAGCAACGCCGGCACCAACGGCAGCTCTGCAGCAGGTCTCGGCGTGTCAGAGGGCGCCAGCCCCGGCACCCTGAGCACCTACGCCAGTGACTCGCCCATCAGCTACCATGACGATGAAGAGGAGGAAGAAGGGACGGAAGACTGCGCTGAAGAGCAGTACAGGCAAATCTGCAACATGTACACGATGTACAGCATGCTCAACATGGGAGCCACAGGTGATAAACGTGAGACGGAGTCTTTATGTTCACGTGATGTTTGTTCTGAGCTTTAGAGGCCTGCTTATTTCATTCTGGTTTTAGGGATTTAGCAGTAATCCAGTGTGTTTCTGGTTTCAGCTGGCGCTGCATTGTGTGCTCTTATTTTCTTTGTGGGTAAAAGTTTTGTGCGTGCGTTGTGTTCGTGCAGCTGCTGGGGAGCGTGTGGAAGCTCTGCCCGACCACACGGAGACACGGGGACGGATGAGAGGCAGGGATCTCACGTGTCTCCCCGCCGAACTGATCGCTCAGATCGGAAACCGCTGTCACCCCAAACTGTACGAGGAAGGAGACCCTGCGGAGAAACTCGAGTTAGTCTCAGGTACGTCAGACGACTTTGCAGTAAAATCTGAGTTTCACACAACAACGTGCACAGAGTGTTTGCATCCTGATTCAAGTTGCACAACATCATGCAAAATAAAAAGGACTCTAAGCAGGACAGGGCCAGTGACATGCAGAAGAAGCTGTCCTCGGATGACCCGGCATGCTGCATTCTTGCACATGTGACTCAGTGCGTTTATGTAAGGGAAGTCCTGTGATACCTTACAGGCTGGATTAGAGTTACATACCTGTTAGTTGAGTTTATTTCTGACAAAAAAAAAAAAAGAAACGTACAAAACCGTGTTACTGGACGTCATTCAGCCTGCTGTTGTCAATCTGCACTCTTAGTTTAAAGTTTAATCGATCAGCTGTGATGACAGAATCAGACGTATAACCTGTTGTGTGTGTGTGTGTGTGTGTGTGTGTTTGCAGGTACTTCTGTGTATATATCCAGAGCCCAGCTGATGAACTGTCATGTGAGCGCAGGGACCCGACACAAGGTGCTGCTGAGGAGGCTGCTGGCCGCCTTCTTTGACAGGTCTGTGTGTCTGCGTCTATTTCTGCAGCTGTTTGATGCTGAGCTTCGTATTTATACAGAAATCAATGCATTTCTTTTATCCGCCGGGATTAAACGGCTATTTCTGTCTCCTCGCTTCGGCGTTACTCACCCTTCTTCTTCTTCATGCGTCAGGAACACGTTGGCTAACAGCTGTGGAACTGGCATCCGCTCGTCCACCAACGACCCGAGCCGCAAACCCCTGGACAACAGAGTTCTGCACGCGGTCAAATGTGAGCCTCAAACATGCAAACAACATATATGTGATGTAACGTACACGGGAGGAATGTGCATGCTTCGACATTGAGCATGAACATGTAACACATACTGAATGATAGATTGGTAAACGTCTTCATTTAAGGCTCCTTAAAGAGGAGATGATTGTATAATGAGCAGCCTGCTGTACCAACATGTGGTGACCACTAGATGGTGCCATCTTCCTGACTCTGACTGCTCCATGCTTCAGTGATTCAGCTTGCTCTGTAAAGCTGAGGGTTCAATACTCCATGCAGAAAACATCATTATACTCACAGCGTTTATAAATCAGAGCAGAACCAGCATCTGATCTGCAGATATTATAATCTCAATCTGTCCGTTAAATTTGTGATTTTGCGTTAAACTTTGCCTGCAAACGTTCCTTTTAGAATCGATGTCTGAGCAGGCAGATTTAATCATTTCTGTTTGTAAGAATTTTGTCTGTACGTTAATCATTTGGGAGTTTAATCCCTGAACCGACGAGACGCAGAGTTTTGCAGGTCGAGGAGGATCGCCTTTAAATGTTCAGAAATATAAAAGTTAGCATCAGAGTCCGGTCCGTTCATGACAAATGCTTTCATCCCTCCTCTCATCAGTTTACTGCCAGAACTTTGCCACCAGCTTCAAAGAGAGCGAGATGAACGCCATCGCAGCCGACATGTGCACCAACGCCCGCCGGGTGGTCCGCAAGAGCTGGATCCCCAAGCTGAAGCTGCTGATGGCCGAGAGCGACGCCTACACCGCCTTCCTCCCTGACGGAGTCAAGATGGAGGACGACACCCTGGGGACGGACCAGACCTTCGACCCCGCCTCCCTGGAGGCGGCTGGCGGCGTGGGCATGGAGTCTGGCGGCTCTTCAGGTGAATCACTACCAGGCGTGGGCGGGGACGGAGGACCCTTGTTTTGAACATTGTGGAGGAGGAGGTTGAAAATTTGGTGACACACGTACCAGTATTCCCCAGCTTGCCTCCTCACTCTTCGGCACACGCTGATTTCTCACATGTGACTGTCTGAACCACACCGCGGGGTCAACAGCTGTTGGCACCCTGACGTAACCAGGACGTGAAAACTTAAATTCTTGCTTTATGACTGTAGGATGGAGTTAGTTGAGGAGAGGGAGGGAGTCAGAGGATGTTGAGTTTTCTTCTAACTGCCCTCCGCCTCCCCTTGTCTTTTTAAGGTGTATAACGCATCCACGGCTGCATATTAAATACATTCCCTGCAGGTGGGGGGAGCTGCGTGTGCAGCCCGACGAGGAAAAGCTGGCTGGGTGGAGAGGGGGGAGAGTTTATTGAATGTAAGTGTCAGAGTGTCAGTGTTCTCTATGCAAGCCTGACAACTTGTATTTCAGCGTCGGGAAAGGGAACCGAAGTAGAGTGAAAATGTAAAAGACGACTTCCTGTTCTCCTCCCCGTGCACCCTCCACTCATCAACCTGCAAGTAACCTTCACCCTGCATCCTTTATCGAGACCAGAGAATCTCACCCGAGTGTTTCACTGTGCAGTCTTACACAAATCCATCTCATCTTTGGTTTTCCAAAAATTGTTTCTGTCTGAAAAAAAGAAGAGAAGCAGAGAGAAGGGACGAGCTTTTTACTGATGTAAAGATAATTGAAGGGCGACAGGTTATCACAGATGGTCATATTTTTAGAGGATACACTATATTTATACAAGTGCCCACGCCAAGAAGACGGCGTGAGCGAGGAGAGTGAGAGGGATTGTTTTAAAATCTCGATCTTCGTGTTTTATCGAAAGAGGTCTTGTGGAGGAAAAAAAAACAAACAAAAAAAAAAAAGAGGAAAAGTGCTATTTTTGCAGAAAACAAAAAAGCAGTATATAAAAGCAGTCTTCTCATAGGACCCATAGTTGTTTATTTTTATCTCACTTGACAGAAGCGAGGGATGGAGTGAGCGGTACAAGTGCTAAATTTAAAAGCGTTTCATCGTCTGTCTGTCGGCCGTCTGAAAAGGAAGATTTAAGAGTGAACGAGCCGGCCCGACTGTTTGCCTCCCTCTTCTTAAACATCGGCCCGCAGAAACACGAAGGTCATCATGATGTGACAAACACTCAGCTAGTTTCTTCTCTTTTCCTGAAATCTGTTGGAATGTGCCTTTAAGTTGAAACGAACAAGCAGAAGAAGGGGGGGGGGGGAGGGGGGGGGGTCGCTTGAATCAAAAAGGCTTTATGGTACGATCATGTGTGTGTGTGTGTGTGTGTGTGTTTCAGTATGTCGTTTATTCATGTATCCGACGCACCACCTCTATGATTTTTGCACCTTCTGTGAGAGGTCGAGCGGAGCTTCCTGCACCTTAACGAGAAGAACCAGCGGTTCATGCACCTTTTTCAGAGATGTTGTTGTGTAGCACCTGAAGCCCTTTAGATGTTTGTTTTCTTTTATTTGACTCTCATGTCTGCCTGTGTTTGACAAGTGGCACAAACCCCCCCCACCCCACCCCCCCCCGACTGTAAATAACCCACCAGACTGTTGAGTTGTAAACCCAAGTGTTCTTCCTTTCTGTTGCTGGATGCACCTGATTTTTACGACGTGTCGGTAACTGACCTTTTTATGTGAACGTCGGTGTTTGTGGTCGCACGTTGATGACACGGGTCGGTACGGGGGGGAGGGGGGGGGGGGTTATTGTTTGAGTGAGGACCGAATCAAGTTACAGTGAGCTGAAAGCTTTCCGAGACGACAGATTAATTCCTGTAAAGGTTTATTTTTTCTGACGACAGCTTTAGTGGAACAGGCATGCTAGCTAACGCATTCATTAAATCCAAAACAAGCAGTTTGTCCCGAGGACTGAGATCAAAAAATGCAGTAAGAATTATTTTAAGGGTAATACCAACAAAACCTCAGTAAGCTTTGCATTTGACTGTAGATGCCACATGAGCATCCCTCCCCCACTTACCTCTTCAAAGACTGTTTCACGCAGCTGTTTCAGGTTTCACTTCCTTCATGTGTTTCACAGATGCAAAGCAGCCGTTTAATCAGAGCGCTAATGCTAAATACGCCGAGCGGCTTTTCGTCAAGTTTACAAAACTCCAGTTACAGCTTGTGTGTGTTTCTCCCATGGACTGTTTAAAGAGCGGGCCGCGGGCAGGAGGCTGAGACCTGATGTCCATTTGTGTTTACAGTCTGTGGTTTTCATCCTAACACTTGGAATTATTCTGCTACTTTAGTGACAAGTTTTCACATTTTGTGACACGGAAAAGCAGATTTTAGGTTTGAAAAATATCTCAACTGAATTCAGCTTAATGGCAGATTCAGAGGTCGGGACCAGGAGGAGTCAGAAAACCCGGACCTCTTAGTTTAAAGTAGATGTATTGCATCATAATCGAGCGACACTCCGGCCCCATAAAACGGAAATAAAAGCGGTGCAGACGCTCGGATTTCATCCATGAGAGGACTGTTATTGATTCATGCAACTCAAGTCGAGACGTGTCTGGTTGTTTTTAGACTCGTCATTAAAGATGAGAACGAGGGCTCACACGGGTTTCTGACAGTAACTGCGTTCCACTGTGACCTCCTCAACGACGCCACGCCGCCGCCGCCGCTGCTGAAATGTCTCCGCTGACTCGGCAGCGCTTGTGAGGAAACACCTCGACGGATCGCAGTTCTCTTTAAACGCCTTTGTGCTCGCACACACGCTGCATCTGTGACGGGGACAGAATGGCGTCCCGGCGTGTGAGCGCACGGTGGGAGCTTCACATACACGCTCTGCCTCGCCGGCTCCATTCAACTGTGAGTCTGTTGACCAATCCAGATAGCTTTTTTTCCCCCGCAACGACGCTGCACCGTCACGTCCACACGATGGCGTGATGTTGGCGTGCCGGTGTGTGATTTTTGTTGTTGTTGTGGCCCAGCAGGGGGCGCCACATGCACGCAGCGCTGTTCTCCTGCTGGCTCCGCTGTCTTCCACAGAGTCCGTCACGCCTCCGTTGCTACCTCCGACGGGCGGCGCAGAGGCGGGGCTACTCCGTCACCCCGTTCACAACGAGGCGCCGTCTAAAACAGGGTTTCTAAGCACTGATCCATCAGCTCATCCGTCGGTGTGTGTCACGAGCAGCGCTTTTAAACGGCGGGGGCGAGGGTTCAGCAGACGTAACCGTGGTTACGCCACATCAGGGGTATTACTCAAGTTTGATCGCTCTGGTTTATTTCTCCTTCCCGGATCTTCAGGAGTGAAACATGTTCACCTTCCCATGAATGCGTTTACACCTCACGACACACGTGGACGGAGAAGGTGCGGCGCGGCGTGGGGAACCTTCTGTCACTGAGCAGTACATATATAAATATGATAATACACATGTATAGATAAATACTGTATATTATATATAGACGCACACACATAGAGGTCAGATTGTTTGTTGTGCACTCGCAGCATGAGGTATATACTTACCCAGAAACGACGCTTTTTCACAACCTGTGCAGAATCTGGTCTGCCCGTGTCTTGACCCCTGCTCCTTTCCCTGTGTAACCCCGTAGCACCAGTGGACATCCTGTACTTGTCATCCTCCTCTCTCCGTGTTCCAAGTGCCAATAACTTTGTGAAAGCCCTGTAACTGTGACCCAACATTATCAAAGGTAATTGCACATTAACGACTGTAAGATAAATAAATACAAATCATAGAGAAACGTCGACATGGATTAAATAATAAATATCTTAATAAAAGATTTGTAACAATTTCTTTGTGAATCTTTTTTTTTTTTTTTTTTTACTGAAAAGCTTCTTGTTGGATGTTTTTGTTTTAATTTAAATGTTATTATAAATCAGCTGATAAAAAAAGTGCACGTCGTTCCTCTTCACACACACACACACACACACACACACACACACCTGCACGCGTTGATGCGTTTACATTCGTTATGCTTTATAAACACACACACAGCTCACAGCTGCTTCTGCCTTCATTTGGCTGCAGCTTCGCTCTCATATCTTTGAAATAGACGACTTTACATATCAAGGTTTCAAGGTCACACGCCACCCCGTGACGCTTCAACGAGCAGCCCGGGTTTTCTATGAAATGACCCCGCCTTAGTTTGGAGCCTTTAATGGATTAAAACTAAACTAGTGCAAAGACTCTAAACGTTTTATTTACAACAGAACGAATATTTAACGATAAAAAAATCACTCATTAGTTTTTTAGTTAATCTGTTAACACGAGGTTAACTAAATGATGAGCTGCAGATACAGCGGGAAGGACGAGGCCTTAAACTGAGACGGTGTTTCTACTTTATAATGATAAAAATTAAATAATCATATTTGTCCGTTGGGAACTTTAATTATGCATAAAATGAATTAATGCTCACCAGAGTCTGAGTGACGTCAGCCGTCTGTTCCTGCAGGAGGCTCATCAGCAGCCGCCGCCGCAGCGCTGCAGCCACAGCAAAGGACGACTGCAGCCAATCAGAAGGTGATCTCCACGAGCTGTGCACCTCCAGGACCCGAGTCAACACCTCAAACTCAGCTGGACGTGGACTGTTTGAGACTCTCAGAGGCTCCATCAGGACCGTTTCTTCCCCTCAGCTGTCAGCCTCATGAAGCCCACAGTCAGAAAACATCCCAGTCATGTTTCTTTCATCCATGACATCACTGCTCGCTGGACTTTACATGCAGGAGATTTGTAAACACTGTGAGACTTCACAAGATGCACCATCTTCCTCATGTTTTAAACAGGCAGCAGCTCCTCTTCTGATCTAACTGGAGACTAAAATAACGACTTTAATCTTTCAATCTCGACAAAAAAAAACAACAACAAAAAAACCTCCTTTATGTGGCTCTAATACTTCTTCCTTCATCACACATCAACAGCCAAAGAGCACTGAGTAAGTGCAGCTTGTACACCGTATCAAATGCTGCATGACAGATTATTAATAAATGACGATAAAGAGTCGAATATGTGTTAAAAAAAATAAATAATAAATGCACAAGTTAATTTGTGAACTGTAATAAAAGTGTGTTAATTAAGTTAAAAGAGACGTGTTAAGAATAAATAAATAAATAAATTCATAGATGAGCCTGATGGATGTGGGCACAAACATACTTTACAACGTGTCCCTGTGATCAGGGGAGGTTTTGAGTCCAGGTCCAGGTCCAGTGGACCGTATATCCTCAGTATGGTCGAGGGGGGGGGGGGGGGGGTTGTTCACCACCTTATTTGCCTCTATGAAGGTTTATTCTCTGATGGGCCCACTGCCCAACAGAAATGTAGTTTTGCTTATGTAAATTATGTAATCTGATTTTTTATTTTTTGTATCTTCTTGTTTTTGTCTTGTCAGTGTCTGACTTCAAGTTAGAAAAAAAAAAATCAGATTACATAATTTACATAAGCAAAACTACATTTCTGTTGGGCAGTGGGCCCATCAGAGAATAAACCTTCATAGAGGCAAATAAGGTGGTGAACAAACCCCCCCCCCCTCTCGACCATACTGAGGACTAGACAAGTATTCAGTATTGCATTAGTGTGTCCATTTTGAGCCTGTGGTTTTAAGTTTTTCAGTCCTTGGGGGCCCTCTACTGGTCTCGGGGCCCAAGCACTCGCCTGCAGCTCCTCTGACTTGGATCGCTACCCAGGAAGGCGCACAATAAAACCATCAAAATCTCCATCAACTCCAACTAGTCCAGAACTCAGCAGCCCGGATCCTCACCAGAACCCGCTCCATAGAGACCACATCTGTCCTTCTCGGACCCTCCGTTCTGCCACCTCCATGCCCCTCACCTCACCTCCTGCCCGCCTCTCATCCACAGGGCGTCCAGCCTTTAGCCTCCCACAAACGACCCGTGACGTCAACTCTCTCCACACCTTCAAATCACGGCCCAAAACAGAGAGCTCATTCTGTCTGACCACGTGGTTAAATGAGTTGTGTTTCTACAATGACCCTCTAATACACACTCACGTTTCCTCCGAGTTGTGATCAGATATTTCAGTGTTGACTCACACTTCTATTTTTGCACATTTTTCAAACATTATAAAGACGTGAATGCAAAAAAAAAAAGAGTCATTTATTGTCATTTTGAGGAAGCACAGTTCCTAATAAATAATATTTACTCTAAAACAAAGTCACTGATTATGTCTGAGGAAAACACCGTCTGGCTTCTGCCATCTCTGTTTGCCTCTCTTCATCTCACAACATTGAACAGGAGACACTGAACGCCAACAGCGCCCTCTGGTGGTAAAAGCTAAATATGTTTTGTCATCACTTTCTGCTATCCATATCTGTATTAATTTTTAATTGTAATGTGATTTATGGTTACATCCACTCTGCACACAAAACAAAACGTTCTTTGACCAATGAAGACTTTACAAAGTCACACAGGAGCGTTCCTGTTGCACCCAATCAAGCAACTTTCTGCACGTGTCAACTCACCGTCATCAACCTCGTTCTGAGCTACAGCATGCAAAAACAATATCTGTAAAATCTCCTGTGCAGCACATGATGTGCAGAATGTGTACATGTGTATGTCAAAGAACCTGGACCTGAACTCTCATGCTGCTTTCTGCTGGTCTTAGTCTAAAGCAGAGGAATGGCAGCAGCACCTTGAGTCCAAGACACATTTCCACAAGAGGACAATAAAGGGTGTCATATTGTCTCCACTGTCCTATCAAATAAAGACAAAAAAAACCCCTAAATATATCTTGAACAAAAAAAGATGGAGGTGTAGATAGGATAGAGTCAGAAATCAGGGAGGGAGAGAGAGAAGAGAATGACATGCAGGAGAGGAGCCACAGGTGGGATTCGAACCTGGTGGGGACCACTTGGAGGACGACAGCCGCACGCACTAACCACTGCACCATCAACACCCTGAACCAGGTGATTCTAACATGACACAGAAAGAAATGCATCCTTTAAGAAGCTCAAAGTGCATCTACATGTCTGCTTTTTGCGTTGTGATGCTGCCCCCTAGTGGTAAACAGTCATTAATACATGTTCAAGGCCTTATATTTGGAATCTATGAGCTGGAGCGCAACAAGTAAAAACATGTTTGAATCCCAGTCTTGATAATGAAGCTGTTTAAATGTCCTGAAGATCTTATTTGATGATGTCGCTGACAGAGGGGCAGAGACGCCCGAGGTGCTGGATTAGGATTAAATTAGAACCATGAAAAACTACAGTAGTGACCAAATATTTATATAAAAAAAATAAAATAAAATAAAATAAAATAAACACTATTTCAGGCTGTGAATGAATGAAGGCTGAAGGTAAAACTGTTTTGTCACCTCTTGATCTCGAGTCTTCAACGCTTTGCTTCAACTACGCGGTGCGACCACAAGAGGGCGCTCTTTACTGCCTTACTGGACTGAGATGTTGGAGCAGCAGTCTGTTTACCTCTTCACACTCAGGGTTGAACTCTGCTGAGGAGGAAACTCTGCAGAGTTTCAGGAAACTGTTGATCACAAGTCAGAAAACAAAGTCAGGTCCCAGTCAGAGGAGAAACACTGAGCAGGTGAAAATAAGAGGATTATCATCATCATCATTAACAGAGAGTGATTCTGTTCTTTGCCCTTCTCCTATATGTTAACATGAAGATATTCACTTTAATCTTTTCCACCCAATGAGAGAGGAGCAAACTATTTCTGACTGCTATGGCAGATTTTAAACACCAGGCATGATCACCTGCATGCCACACATTCCTCTGGAAGTTCACCGGGATTCAGGAAACAAAAGGGAAAACTCGGCCTTTGTCTGTCTCTCTGCTGCAGCAACACACTGACTGTGATCACACTCTGTACACCGTCAGTAAACTACAAACATGTTCCACAGATTCCGATGAGGCGCATCCTAAAGGAATGGATTCCATTGCCCATATATGGTCAGGAGGAAGTAGCCACCCTGACGCAGTCGTCCGCGCTGTTACTTTAAATGGCTTCAGGAAACAAGGGCTCCCTCACGTCACGGGTTTTCCTCTGACTGTGCCACAGGAGCCGGATGTGCTAAATATGGGCATCTGACTCCACACCTCCCCCCCCTCCCCCTCCCCCTCCCTTTCTTATTTCCTTCCAGAGGAAGCAGCACGGTGGGGGATGGGTGGGCTTGTGACTGTTCAAGGCACCGGAGGAATAGTTGATCTCTGCTGTGAGAGAAAGACTGAAAACTGACAGATGTTTCACAGATTCAACTTTTACTGCCTCTCTAATTTTCACTCATCAAATGAAATGTAGAAAGTGTCAATCATCCTCAAACGTGCCTTTAAAGCTTCCTGGAGACACCAGACCTCCCAGTGATTACATCAGATTTATGGTCACATTAGACTTAACTACTTCCTGCTAATGCTGCGTCATATTTCCTTCACTGTGCACACACCTACACAGCTCATGTGTTTCACTTTGTGTTCAGTTTTAAGCTTTAACATTTCAGTTTCTTCACAGTAGGAGTGTTTCTGTTTACACCTTTATTCTACTTTGTTTGTTTGGCACCAAAAGCACCAAGACGAGATCCTTGTGTGTGTAATCGTACCTTGTAATACAGGTAATTCTGTTTTAAGCTTCTGTCACATGATTCATGATGTATGAAAACCAGGCTCCAATATTTCCTGCTACATTTCTTTATTATATCTACATTTATATTCTGCTCTTTATTTACTAAGAAGCACCCTTCTTCGTTGTGAGCACTTTATATTGAGCTATGCACATCTTTTGTTTCCTGCTTTAAATGATACATGTTGTTGTTTAGAGTTAAATGTAGACTCTTCATGTTGTCTATCTTTTTATGTGGTGCAGATCCAAACTGTGTCTGTGGAGCATCCAGCAGCTGACCTTTCTCCAGTCTGAGTCTGATGTGACGCTCGGTGGGTTTCTCTTGAACACAGGGGTTTGTTTTACCCTTTAATAGCAAATTAAGTCAAATGACATCATGCTCTAGTTGTTTGTTAAAGTCATTTTCTTGCTTGTTTTTTTTCCCCGCCTCTGAGGTCATTCAGTTTGCTTTTTGTTCTCAGATATTGATCACATTAGAAATCCCCTCCATATCTGATTTTAGAGCTCTGCTCACTCTCAGCTGTCCAACCAGTTGTTTCAGGGCTGTTTTGAAATAGCAACATGACCGGGTATGTGCCCGGTGGGCGGGGCAACTTCAAATGATGCTGTGTGCGTGACGTCACCGAGGTGATAAGTACTTGTCCTGCAGCCTGCTCGTTTTGTGTCTGTGTAAGAAGTCAAAGGGGGAAGAGTCCCTTATCACTATTCTCATCCTTTTCCGTATTTGGACTCGTTTCAAAACAAACTGCGACATGGAGGTCAGCGCGGAGGCCAAGAGGATCATGGTCGTGGCTTTGGGGAAACTGTACAGCTCGCGCACCCACGAGGGGGTCTCCGTCTCCACCGGAGCCTGCTCCTGACCATGGTGATGAAATCCGCACGGGATATTTACCACGCGGCCCAGGCGACCGAAGAAAGCGCCGAACCAGGATGTGACCAACAGAACTCAGTGGAAGAAGAGATCCCGCATCCTGCCGAGGCTCAGCCGGGACTCCAGGCTCCTCTCCCCGAACAGGAGTCCACTGGTTCTCCCACAGAGCTGCGCCATGACGCACAGACGCCGTCCCGGCGCTGAAACAAGGAGAATGTAGACCTGAATGTCCCAACCCAACAGTCGAGGAAGAGACGGGGGCAAAGCAGCCGTGGAGCCGGACTTTCTGCCCTGCAAGAAGGCTAAACTGGAGCAAGGGACCTCTGCACAGCAGATCATTGTATGCTCCGTGTTGATAGACTATGTGAACTGCAGCAGTGAGCTGGGTGTCTCCCCCTCCCCCATAGCGCCACAGAGAATCATTGCAGCGTGTTGAAGCCCCCTGGTCACCCTGGCGAGATAACTGGAGTGAAACTTTTCAACATGAGGGCCAGGACAGGTCTGGAAGAAGACCCGGGACACTGAGCCCTAAAAGGTCCCAAACAGGGCCATGCTCCAGGAAGGAGTCCGGTCTGTACGCAGGAGCGTGAGTGACTGCTGGCCTAGCTGTGGGCCGCGGCCCATTACAGGGACTGCAGCCGGCCCAAAGCGGAACTAAAGGATCTCGGTTGATCCGGATGAGGCCTTAAACTGAACTCAAGACCCGTTTGGAGAGCAGTTTCGTCTGCTCCAAACAGCTGACTGAACTTCTCTGAGAGTGTTGAGACTTTGTGCCAAGAGTGTTGACTGAATATCAAATGTAAACAATAACTACAACTACCTCAGTATTTATTAAACCTTTTTAATGAATTTTGACTTTTGGGTGATTTTTTTTGTAACATGTAGAACAATGATACAGATGCATCTGTGAAGGTCATCCAGCCTACAGATGGATCATTCTGGACTTAGATGAAGAAGGGAGGGCGGCTCCATTTTGAGCTCATTACAGAACTTTGAGTTGTGCTGCTGTTAGTGGGAGATCTGCTCATGATGCAATAACCTCGGTGTGAAAGTATGCGTGTGAGTGTTTGACAGGAAACTGGTTTGGGTGTGAAGAAGTTCAGTTTCCTCCCCCACACTCATTTGCAGGACAAAAGCAGGAACAATTGAGGAGAGCAGGGCTTTACAGAGAGGGGGGGGGGGGGGGGGGGGGTTAGAAGCTCTGACTGACCATAAACTGAGGACAATCACGATTTCCTGACTTAACCAGTAATATTGTTAATGGGGCTGTACTGTAGTTCAGGCCTGGCTATAAGGGGGCAGAAGGTTACACTATGAAGACTTGACTTGTCAGTTGATTGACAGAGTGTGGGAGATAATGAGTGAGGCTCAAGCTGAGTGAGAAAGATAAGGAGGTTATTTACAGTGAAATTGATTTCTTCTTCTTCTTAAAAAACAAACGGTTAAGCTTGTGGAAAAATTAAATCACTTTCAAAGTTACTGTTTAGAAGCACGAGTGCACATATCTGTGTGAGAGTCCAATCAATTGTTGTCCAGGGTTGTGGGCTTTGGATGCCCTCACAGAGTGGAGCTGCAAGGGGGAGGGGGGGGGCGGGTCACTGGTGTTTTGGGGGGAGGGTGTTAACAACAGAAGAAGGAATGTGGGGGGGAAGTGCCTCCGGGAGCCCCCCTGGGGCCCCTTGCTTAGTCTTCCGGCTGAAACCAGAGAGCACCCAGTCTGTGTACACAGGATGGGAGGAGGGGCAGGAGCTGTCTAGGCATGCGTGTGAAAAAACACACGTCATGCAAACACACACACACACACACACACACACGTACTCATTCACCTTCTTATCTATTCAGGTCAACCAAACACTTTCTTTACCCTCCCCCCGGTACTTTCTCTCTTTCGTGACCTCCACAACACTTCGGTCCCAAACTAAAATCACGTCAAAGTCAAGAATCCAGATCAAGAGAGGAGCTCAGCACGTGCGCTGGAGCCACGAGTGTGTTTTGAGCCTCGTCAGCTCCTGTAGTTTGTTTTGATTTAAAGCTGCATTCATTCACTTTGTTTGAACTTAAAATGGTCAAATGATATTTTTCAGTGCAGTGACCATCTCACTCACACTCATGAAGCCTCATTCCTCTTCTTCAAATGGTCTGAAGTCTAAACACACAGCAGGCAGACGCTTCCAACCAAAACAAACTTTCAAACATTTTCATTTACCTTCAAGCACCAGATGGACGCTCACAAGGAGTTAGCTCGGGAACAGAGTGCGGCCTTATGTATAGTGGATTCCCACCAGGGGTAAATGAAAGGCCAAGGTGGTTCTACTGCCCTCTAGTGGCCAAAATGACAGGTCAATTCAAATGCAGCTTTGAGCGTAATGGAGCACTTTGAGCCCTCCCACTTTTCCAGCGGAGCTTCAGGTGAGAGGAAGCAGAGCTGAGGTGAACTTTGGCTCTGCAGTCCGTTTGAAAAAAAGCAGAAGTGTGAATGCGTGAATAGAGAGCTGGAGCTGATAGAAGGAAGGTCACAGGTAAAACATGAGGAGTTCTCACACTCTGAGAGACTGAAGGAACAGTGTGGACAAAAAGAAAGGAGACGAAGCAGGGTGCATTCTCTCTGGATTTTATTCTTTAGGAAGAGTTCTGTTTGGAATTACAAAATGCACTGGTAGAAATAGCGGTGAGACAGGTTGAGAGTGTGACAGATAAGAGTGTGAGAGAGAGTTAGAGAGAGAGAGAGAGAGAGAGAGAGAGCAGGAGTGAGTGAGAGATCAAGGGTCCGAGGCCGCCATCATCATGAGAACATCATGGTGATGGCTCGCTGTGACCCCTGACCTCCACAGAGAGGAGAGAGAGGGGAGAATACACCATCGTCTGAACTGTACTTTCTTTTCTTTATATTGATTTTTTTTTCATTAAAAACAGTTCTTTTTTTGTGGTGTCCTGAACATGGTCGTGTTGTGCCTCAACCCCATGTAACAGAAGAAATCAAACGAGACTTACTCTCACCAAGCCTCTTGGTTTGTTTTTTTTTTCATCTTTAGACATTTTTTTTTGTTTGCATTTTTTATCCTTTTTTGTTCTCAAAAATAGAAGGAAAAAAGAAAACGTTGCTTTTTAAAAACATCTATCTATTTATATATCTTTTTTTTTTTTAATTCCTCTGTTTTTTTAATTCCTCTGAATTCATTAATCTGCTTTTTCTTTTATGTCCTGAAGA